>NC_041390.1:101087232-101141591 GCF_002162155.2 Triticum dicoccoides
GGAAGTTGCATGTTCGCTATGCTAGGGATGCTGTAAGTGCATCTAGTGCCACCCCTAGTTGGTTTTGGAGTATTGACGACAAACCTAGTTGAGGGACTAATGTGTTTGTGAGAATTGCAGGAAAACACAGGTAGAAGTCCCTCATTGATTCGGTTTTACTACCAGAGATGACCCCTAAAATTATATGAAGACATTGAAGACAAATGTGGTTTATGAAGATATTCACAGTTGAAGACTATGACAGAAGAAGGCACGTTATGAAGCCTATGGAGCTCGAAGACTTAGATCTTTCGTAGTTCTTCTTCTTTTTGTGTTGAGTCATAGGAACCACCGTACTGTTAAGTGGGGTCTAGGAGAACTAGTCAGAATGACTGAAGTGATGCCTAAATCAAAAACCTATGTCTTCGAGCGAAGACAATGAGAGCGAATCTTGTCCAGAGCTGGACAAGTCAGCTTTGCTTGTAGCCCAAGTAAAGTTGCCATGAGGGTTCGAAATCTGACCGTTGAGACACGTGTCAGTTCCTTAGTGACCCAGGGTCATTTCGGACAAATCAGGTCGGGTTGCCAAGTGGCTATAAATAGCCCACCCCCACAACCATAAACGGTTGGCTGCTCAGATTTCAGTGCACGGCTTTTGTCGTTTGAGAGCAACCCACCTCGAAGCCTTTGAGAGAAAATTCCTAGTGAGGAGAAAAGCCCTAACCACCTAGAGCCAGAGTAAATTGGGCATCACTTAAGTCTTCTTGTCTGTGTGATCTGAAGACTTATTACACTTGGGGACTGTGAATCCTTCAGACGGTTAGGCGTCACGTTCAGAGCATCCAAGAGACATTGTGGATTGCCAATGAACGAATGTTGTGAAGGTTTGGGAGTCTACCTTGAAGACTTACCAGAGTGATTGGGCGAGGACTAAGTGACCTTAGCTCAAGGAGAATACGGTGAGGACTTGGTGTCCTGAACTATGTGTTTAGGACTGGGTGTCCGGGACTGTGTGTCCTAAGGTTTAAATACCTAGCCGCTCCAACCAGACGTACAGTTGTCACAGCAACTGGAACTGGTTCAACATATCATTTTCTTCGACGAGTCACTGGTTTCATCTTCACTTACTTTTCTTACTGATTACACATTGTGAAGCCATTGCTTGCATGCTTTATCTTTTGTCTTCACAACCTGAATGTATGAACTGTTTGGCTTCATAACTTCTTCCTACCTGATCCTTATTACACTGCAGTTGTTTATCATTGTACTTTCACTCTACTGAATACATGACCATGGCTGAACTAGTGTAATCTAACTTCCGCTGCATAGTAAAAGGCTTAATCTTCGTTGTTTGTCTTCACAACTCTCACGTATTGAAGACTTTCATAAAAATCGCCTATTCACCCCCCCTCTAGTCGATATAACGCACTTTCAGATGCGCGGCGGATGAACGGGTTGCGTATCCGGATTCGTCTCGTTGTTCTGAGCAACTTTCATGTACAAAGTTTTTCCGTCCGAGCTACGGTTTAATTTCTACGATTTTTCAAAGTTTTAAACATATTCTAAAATTGCTTTTATTAACTAATTCGAAAAAGGGCTGGGTGCACCCAGCGGTGCACCAGGGGCTGATAGGTGGGGTCAGATGGCCCAGTTGACCCTGTCAACGAAGACTGGTAAACATAGTGAATAGTGCATGTGGGTCCCGCATGTCAATGCCACATGTGTTTTAATAAATTGTTTAAATCAGTCTAATTAATGGTGGGGCCCTGCGGTCATTGACACATCAAGCTAGTCACATGTTAATTAGCTAATGAAGCTACATTAATTAGGTTAATTAATCCCTTAATATATTTATTAATGTTATTTCTTTAATTTTAGTTATTGTTTTTTTAACCAGGGGGCTGGGCGCGGGCATGGGGCTGCCCGGTCGGAGGCTGACCCCGGGCACGGACGCGGAGAGGCCGACCGGCTGGAGCTACGCCCTGCAGCGGTGAGCTGAGGCCGTGGCCGGTCGCGGGAGGGCGCACGTGTGTGCGGCGGGCGGCGGGGAGAGTGTCCGCGGGGTGGGCGCGGCCTGGCACGGGCGCGGGCGGCTGAGATGGGTGCGGCCGGTCGCGGCGTGGCAAGCAGTAGCGGCACAGGCGAGCCGCGGCGGAACGCATCGGCTAGCAGGCTGGCGCGGCGGCACCAGGAGCGACGAGAGGCAGCTGCGTGCCACGGGTTGGGCGCGGGGCACCGCGGGAGCAATGGCGGGGCGCTGGGCGGTGGCCCGCACGAGAGGAGCAGCGGCACCAGGGGAGCAGGGCCTGAGCGGGCGGCCGGGCACGACAGAGCAATGCGGCAGAGGAGCGGGCTGGGTGCGGCTGCGGCACAAAGCAGCAGCAAGCGCGGGAGTGAGTGGGCTGGACGAGCAGGGAACGGCCACAGGTGCTCGCAGGTAAGCGGCAGGGGTCCGCGGCGCCATAGGCATGAGCAGACGCAACCAGGGAGGCGCGGGCGCACGGAGCTCCCGGTGCCTGGTGACGGTGGCCTATAGCTAGCGACGATTACAAGGGGAATGAGGGGGGGTCGAGGTTGAGGCTCACCTAGGAGCACAAGGATGGCTCAGCGAGGAACGGGAGCAGCAGAGGGCACCGGGATCGACGATGGTGTGCGGCGGCCGGCGAAGAAGCCGGTGATGGCGACACGTACAGGGGTTGCTCCATTCGATCCAGTAGCATGGTAGAAGGAGACGAGGCCGGGGAGGTTACTGGACGTCCTCACCCAACTTGGGGTGGTCGTGGACCACGGCAACGGGACGACGCGCTCGGTCACCGCATCGAACTCCAATCTCGATTTCGAGTAGACGAGGAAGGGGGCGATGGGAGAAAGAGGGGGAATCGGAGGAGGCGGTCCTAGGGTTTCCAAGGGACGTGTTTATAGGTCCACGGGGGCGACGTGGAGGCCATCCATGGCCATGGCAGCTGTGGATGCATGCCATGCCCTCCTCTGCTTTGTTCCTACTGTACCGAGGAGGGAGAAGGCCTGCTACGTGGGCCGGGCTGCACCGTGGTTGCCACTGGGCCAAGTGAGCAATGTCGGTTAACTTTTCCTTTTATTATTTTATCTCCTACACCTACTTTGTTTTGCAAATAGTTAGACCACCAAATGAATTTTGTTATAAATGAAACTTGGCACCTAAATCATGCACAATATTGTGGTGTTGCACAAAATGTTTCCGAGCCTTTGGTAAATATTAAATATTTTTCAGAACTTGAAAAGGTCAGGTAATATGCTGCTGGCTCACTTTATAATTTTCTAAGGATTGATTGGTGAGTCAAATGAAGTTGGTTCCATCCTGGAAATGATCAGGGGAATTTATAGGATAGTTTGAACATTTCACTTTTACTGTTCGAACAAATAATAGTTTCACTTGCAATTTAAATTTGAATTTGAATTTGATTTTGGTTTGAAACAAGTGAGGTTTCGCAAAAATTTAATTATGATGACCTGGCATGATTAGCAAGGGTTTATTGTAGCTTAATTATCTGGGCGTCACAATTCTCCTCCACTACAAGAAATCTCATCCCGGGATTTAAGAGGCGTAAGGTGGGGTGGTTCTGGTTACAAAATTCTAGCGAGTGTTCTCGGTCTTAGTTTCTCTTCTCGAAGAGGTCGATCCATCATGTTGATGTCTCCATTCCCCTACTTCAGGTCACCATGATGAAGTCGGCATCCTTCCTCGGGAACTCCAACTTACGTACGAAGGACAAGGGGTAACTTCGAAATAACGAACCGCTACCATGTTGCTTATTTGGTAGATAATATCAGGAAAGGTGGTGGAAGTAACCCTCGAATTGAAGCTTAAGAAGATATTGAGAGCAACGTAAGAAGGTACCCTGAGAAGTTTTGAGTGAGCAGGCAATCGTTCGATGCCTGAAATGAAACATGAAAGGGGTGCAGAGCAAGGGGAGTAAGTATTTCGTCTAATACCAGAATAGATCACTAGGCAGGTGGCCCGTGAATCATATACGAAGTCAAGCACGAGGAATACCTTGGACAACAGGGTGTACAGGAGAATCAGGTTTCGATCCTATGGAACTGTGGGTTATGGGCCCACCATGTAGGTTAAAAGTAGAAAGGGCGATGATATCTTGTACAGTCATGATAACAAGGCATGTCAGAGGATAGCCTATCAGTTATGTTGGCAACAACATTGGTACCAAGGGCGAGGGACGAAGAGAACCATTTTCCTGCTCGTTGAACGAGGCAGACCATTAGGAAAAGTTCTCGTCCACCGGTGGATACCGGAATGTCATCAATCAATAGTAACATGTTCTTACTGACAGAGTTGTACACCGAGGTGCTTACAAAAGCAGTGACTTATTACTACTTAGATCATATAAACCTCAAGAAGGTTAAACAAAACAATGGAAAGGAAAATGTGATTATCAGGTTAAACAGAAGAATGGAAAGGAAAATGTGTTTTAAACACATAATTCAGGGATATATCCTTCCCAAGGACAAGCAGAGCATGATATCCGTGGCAGGATATCATGTAGAAAACCATTTAGGTAAGGGAAAAGAAATTTCATGACATTACCCATACAACGGTGTTTGGATAATTGAGCAAGAAACATTTAGCATTGGCTTCAAATGTTCTTGTTGAAAATCGGAGTACCACAGACATGCTTCGAGATAGCATTGACATGGTCATCAGGTAAGGATCAGGCTATGGATACACAAAGGATCCATCAGGAACAACTTATAGAATAAGTCTTACAATTTCCTCATGGGAGAATGGATAACCTTACTAAAATGGAAACTATAACAATAGGCCCTCCGGCCAGGTGTGCTAGGCATGACATCACCTTATCAGGTCAAAGACTAATGTTATTACTCTTTGGAATATATTCCACCCATCATATTCGACCGAGATTCAGATATGATAGGTGTCAGGATACCTCAGACTCAAGATGCCTGAGAAAGAAAAGGTGCAACAGAATTGTTGAGATGACATTGTAAGATTTTCGGGAAATGAACTATGGAAGCAAGTCCCGTATCATGAGTTTAAACCAAGGAGAGGATGAGGGGGTGGCTGATGGACTCAGTGTCAATCCATCGAGATTTTCAAGAGATGGATCTCCCCAATTAGGTGAATAAGGAGATAACATTTGTCAAATCAAAATGATATAAAGATGTATGCTCGAGGAAAACATACACAATTAAACATTGGTTCAAAACAATAGGGTTGCTAGAAGTTTTGAATTCACACATCATAGTTCATTTATTGGTATTTCGGTTAGGAACAACACGAGGACCAAGAAGGAATGGTGATGGTGATAAGTATTACTGGTATCAAGAATTCTCAAGAGGTGGTGAAATTCTCACGACATTCTTGACATAATAGATGGTAATACTCCAAGGTAAAGAAGAAGAATTGTTGGATAGCACGGATCTCTAGGTATAACACAAAACACGAACAAGATGTTGGAGGAAGGCAATAAGTGGTCGACGACAACATAAATCATCAAGGGCAAGGATGGCATTTCTCATCAAGAATCCAATAGCTATCTTGGAAGAGCTCGGAATGTTGATGATGAACATGACACATTTGTCGAGAGATTTCAAGATGTAATCGATTGGTGATGTCAACGAGTCCAATGAATGGTGAAGCGAAAGGTTATTGGAACCAAGGGTATGACACAAACTCCTAACCAAGTTTGCTGTTCGAGGCGAAATGACATGATGAGGAAGATCGACGTAAGCTTAGCTCATCGTCGAAAATTGTGCTCCGGGAAGAAGGACCAGGTAGCACAGTTAAAAATTTAGTGGCTAGGAATGGCTTGTAGGATTATTAAACTCATAAACAACAAAAAATTATTTAAGAGTTATAGAATGGGAGTGCAGAATAGATTCACTTATTGGTGTTCTCGAGTGACAAACAACTCAGAACCCGGGGAAAAATTGGAATCGGTGAGAAGCAATACTAGATGGAGACTCATAGGAAGCAACACAGTTCTTTGATATCCTCGAGGTACCGGAGGGTAATACTCGAAGGAAGATCCAAATAGAGGTTGCGGAGATGCATTGATCTGCAAAAGACAAGTGCTTTAACTTGTCCGAGAAATGGAATTAAAGTGGAACAATCATGGTCAGAACCACGGTTGCCAAGGACCAAACATAGACACCATAAGAACTAATAACAAGGGGATTATTATATCACAAGAAGCTTCCATGATAAGATCCACATTGGGTCCATGGGCATGAACGCAAAGGCTCAAGGTCGACTCCCACTTCTTCAATGCATAACCTTTCATTTTACTTCTTGCTTTTGATGAGGCTGTAGTGTAGAATTTTTATCTGGTGAAACAACAGAAGAGTATGACTTGTGTAAACCTTCGGTTCACACGGATTAGGGGAAGGCATAGGTTCAACCCATAGGGGCATCTTTGGAACATATATCACAAACTTCAGGAGTAAATAACACAAGCTCGAAAGTAGAGCATGGTTGACAAGGCAGAGGATACAATTTACCAAAGGCATTATATACCTGTGGAAAGGCTCACAAGGTTATTGAATATTAAGGACGATGTAGGATGAAATCCAACAATGGATCTGATGATCCACAAGGGAGCTGATGTGAGTATCGGTACTCTACCAAAAGAAGAAAGAATGCTAGGGGATCAGATGGTAGAAACAACTGAGTAACTCAAAGCTCAATTGCACAGGAATTATGAATTCCAAGACAAGGGATCAGAAGCAATGCTCTGATTAGGGATGTATAAGTTGTATAGCCTTAGGGGTACAATCGAGGGAAAATTGATTGGTCGAGATCCAGCTCATGTTTAAAATGACACCTGAGCTGGAAGGATGAATTCTAGGATATGATTGAGGATCGCGAGCATTCGCAACATATTGAATCAATGGAATCAAAATGATAATGATAAGGGATGCCAATAAGATTACGAGACTTATGGAATTAACCATAACACAAGCAAGCAAGAATTTCAAGAGCAATAGACTACTCAGGATTTTCGAAAGACCGAATGGTATTTTGAAGACTTTTGCGAAACACATGAACAACTAGGGATGAGCAGATGCTCGATAAGTGCGAGGAATTATCCATAGGGTTATTCAGGCGGAAAAGAGGTGCATGGCAGTCGGAAAAAGGATTCTCGAAAGTCGTAGAACACTTTCGGGTATCCTGTAATAACAAGAACAACTAGGGATGAAAGTATGAACGGCGAGGGTACACAGTTATCCATAAGGATTCAACGATGTTAAGGGATTGCAAAAGAAATCAACACAAGTTCTCGGGAGTAGATCGGAGAATATCTTTGAAGTCTTCTGGTGAAGCAGGCAACCATCTGGAATGAAGGGGCTCTCCGGGGAAAGTCGTTACGAGACCCTAATGTAGTTAGTAAAATCATTTAACCCGAATAGAAGAGAGAACAGAGTCCCAGAGTATAGATGAGGAATAAAAGATCCTATTACCACCCAATGGCGACGTGGGCCCATGGGCAGCACAACCATGTTAGTAAAACAATTTTCACTGACTAGACTCGACTTCGGCCAAGGAGTGTGGAAGGGGGATTCCTACAGGCAGTCGGCTCTAATACCAACTTGTGACGCCCCCGATTCAATCGTACACTAATCATACATGCAAACGTGTACGGTCAAGATCAGGGACTCACGGGAAGGTATCACAACACAACTCTACAAATAAAATAAGTCATACAAGCATCATATTACAAGCCAGGGGCCTCAAGGGCTCGAATACAAGAGCTCGATCATAGACGAGTCAGTGGAAGCAACAATATCTGAGTACAGAAATAAGTTAAACAAGGTTGCCTTAAGATGGCTAGCACAAACTGGGATACAGATCGAAAGAGGCGCAGGCCTCCTGCCTAGGATCCTCCTACACTACTCCTGGTCATCGTCAGCGGGCTGCACGTAGTAGTAGGCACCTCCCGAGTAGTAGTAGTCGTCGTCGACAGTGGCGTCTGGCTCCTGGGCTCCAACGTCTGGTCGTAGCAATCGGGTATAGAAAGGGGGAAAAGAGGGAGCAAAGCAACCATGAGTACTCATCCAAAGTACTCACAAGCAAGGAGATACACTACATATGTATGCATTGGTATCAAATGGAATAAGGGTATCATATGTGGACTGAACTGCAGAATGCCGGAATAAGGGGGGGATAGCTAATCCTTTCGAAGACTACGCTTCTGGTAACCTCCATATTGCAGCAGAAGAAGAGAGTAGATGGTAAGTTCACCAAGTAGCATCATGTAGCATAATCCTAACCGATGATCCTCCCCTCGTCGCCCTGTGAGAGAGCGATCACCGATTGTATCTAGCACTTGGAAGGGTGTGTTTTATTAAGTATCCGGTTCTAGTTGTCATAAGGTCAAGGTACAACTCCGGATCGTCTTTTTACCGAGGGACACAGCTATTCGAATAGATCAACTTGCCTGCAGGGGTGCACCACATTTCCCAAGACGCTTGACCCCTTTGTCCGGACACACTTTTCTGGGTCATGCCCGGCCTCGGAAGATCAACACGTTTTAGCCCTACCTAGACACAACAGAGAAGTCAGCACGCCGGTCTAAATCCTATGGTGCAGGGGTCTGGGCCCATTGCCCATTGCACACCTGCACGTTGCGTGGGCGGCCGGAGAGCAGACCTAGCAACCTCCATTACAAAGGAAGTTGCGTTACGCGGTCCAACCCGGCGCGCGTCGCTCAGTCGCTGACGTCACGAAGGATTCGGCTGATACCACGACGTCGAGTGCCCATAACTGTCCCCGCATAGATGGTTAGTGCGTATAGGCCAGTAGCCAGACTCAGATTAAATACCCAAATCTCGTTAAGCGTGTTATTTTGAAGTAACCGCGAACGCCGAACAGGGCCAGGCCCACCTCTCTCCTAGGTGGTCTCAACCTGCCCTGTCGCTCCGCCTCAAAGTAACATCGGGGGCCGTCGGGAACTCAGGCCCACCACTACCTAGATGGAGCCACCTGCCCCTTCAGCCCCCATCTCCAAACAGTATCACCGGTAATGTAACACTGTAAAGTATATAGTATATGCCCGTGATCACCTCCCGAAGTGATCACGACCCAGTAGTATAGCATGGCAGATGGACAAGAGTGTAGGGCCACTGATGGAACACTAGCATCCTATACTAAGTAGTAGGATAGTAGGTAAAGGTAACAACAATAGTAGCAAGGACAGGCTATGCAGCAATATAGGATTAACTGAAAGCAGTAACGTGATACACTAATCTAATGCAAGCAGTATAGAGAAGAATAGGCGATATCTGGTGATCAAGGGGGGGCTTGCCTGGTTGCTCTGGCAAGAAGGGTCGTCAACACGGTAGTCGAACTGGGGGTCGCCGGCAGTCTCGGGGTCTACCGGAAAGAAGTAATGGAGGGGGAACACAATAAATAACAAAGCAATCAAAGAAACACAAGGCATAACATAGAAATACGCGGTGCTAGGTGTGCCCTTACGCAGTACTAGGTGATACCGGGAAAGGGGGGAAACATCCGGGAAAGGATTCCCGGTGTTTCGTGTTTTCGGACGGATGAATCGGAGGGGGAAAGTTGCGTGTTCGCTATCCTAGGGATGCTTGGCAGACGAACGGGTTGCTTATCCGGATTCGTCTCGTCGTTCTGAGCAACTTTTATGTACAAAGTTTTCCATCCGAGCTACGGTTTAATTTCTATGATTTTTCAAAGTTTTAAACATATTCTAAAATTGCTTTTATTAACTAATTCGAAAAAGGGCTGGGTGCACCCGGTGCAGTGCACCCAGTGGTGCACCAGGGGCTGACAGGTGGGGTCGGGTGGCCCAGTTGACCCAGTCAACGAAGACTGGTCAATGTAGTGAATAGTGCATGCGGGCCCCACATGTCAATGCCACATGTGTTTTAATAAATTGTTTAAATCAGTCTAATTAATGGTGGGGCCCTGCTGTCATTGACACATCAAGCTAGTCACATGTTAATTAGCTAATTATAAGCTACATTAATTAGGTTAATTAATCCATTAATTGATTTATTATTGTTATTTCCTTAATTTTAGTTTTTTTTAACCAAGGGGCTGGGCGCGGGCATGGGGCTGCCCGGTCGGAGGCTGACCCCGGGCGCGACCACAGAGAGGCCGACCGGCTGGAGCTGTGCCCTGCAACGGCGAGCCGAGGCCGTGGCCGGTTGCGGGAGGGCACGCGTGTGTGCGGCTGGTGGTGGGGAGAGCGGTCGTGGGGTGGGCGCGGCCTGGCGCCGGCACGAGCGGCGGAGATGGGTGCGGCCGGTCGCGGTGGGGCAAGCAGTAGCGGCACAGGCGAGCCGTGGCGGAACGCAGCGGCTAGCGGGCTGGCGGGGCGGCACCAAGAGCGACGGGAGGCAGCTGTGTGCCACGTGTTGGGCGCGGGGCACCGTGGAGCAATGGTGGGGCGCTGGGCGGTGCCCCGCACGAGAGGAGCAGCGGCACTAGGGGGAGCGGGGCCTGAGCGGGCGGGCGGCCGGGAGTGGTGTACTAGTAGTTCTGTACACCACTAGTAGTTCGGGCCAACAATTGGTATCAGAGCCTTAGGTTATGCCGAAGCATATGCCGAAGGAAGGCGTCGCCGGCGACGGCTCCAAGACCGCCGAGCATAGCTCGGCTGAGGACACCCGTGTGGCAGACGCGCTCGCGCTACGAGGCAGGCCGGGAGGTGAGCTGGGTGCGCCACGCTCCGTGCGTGACGTGGGCATGTCCAGCACCTCCTTCCCTCTCCTCACGCGGACCAACTACCCCAGTTGGTCGGTCATGATGAAAGTCATCATGGAGGCGCGGCATATGTGGAAAGCTGTGGAAACCGGCGATGTCGAGTATGAGGAGGACCGGCTGGCGATGGAGGCGATCTTGCGCTCCGTCCCAGAGGAGATGGTGCTCACCCTTGGCGCCAAGGAGACGGCCAAGGAAGCATGGGACACCATCAAGACTCTGCGCATCGGCGTGGAGCGCGTACGGGAGTCGAAGGCCCAGACCTTGCGCCTCCAGTACGAGGAGATCCGGTTTAAGGCCGGTGAACAAGTCGACGACTTCGCCTTGCGGCTGCATGGTCTCGTCAACGAGCTCGCAACGCTCGGAGATCCCATCGACAACAAGATGGTGATTCTCAAGTTCCTCCGCGTCGTCCCCAGGCAGTACAAGCAACTGGCCTGGTCCATCGAGAGTTTGGTGGATCTCTCCACCATGACGATCGAGGAGCTGGTAGGGCGGCTGAAGGTCGTCGAGGAGCGCGGCGACGAAGCCGACAACCGTGCTGGCGGCGAACTACTGCTCACCAGGGAGCAGTGGGACACGCAGCTTCAGCAGCGCGGCCGCGATGGCTCTTCCGGCAGTGGGGGAGGCGCCCCCACGGGAAGCAGAGGTCGCGGCAGAGGCGGAGGCCGCGCCCAGAGCAGCGGCGGAAACCACGGTCGCAGGCCAAGCCAGGCAGGGCGAGGCGCTAGCAACGGTGGCAAGTGCCGCTACTGCAACATGCCGGGTCACTGGATCCGGGATTGCCGCAGGAGGAAAGCCGACGAGGCAGCCACGGCAACGACAAACCTCGTCCAAGCTGACGTGGACGGCGGGCCGGCAATGATGCTGGCAAGAGTCGAGCCCGTGCAGGAGAGCACAACGTCTCTCGCGACCACGGCTTCGACAACCACCCATTCTGTGCAGGAGGCACGGAACCCGTCCACGGGAACCATCTCTCCAGTGACAGACCACACCTCGACTAAGACATTCTCGGGGCCTGTCGACTGGGAGGCGATGAAGGCTCGGGTGTGGGGGAGCCACACCCCAGCGACGGCGTCCCCGAACTCGGGACCCGATGAGGTCGCGCAAGTTGGCGCGGCAACGATGCATATGGCGGACCATGCTCCGACCATGATGCTGGCAACCATCGACTCCGTGCAGGAGCGCACGGAGACTCAGGTCAGCCACACCCCGACAACAAAGTGTTCGGGGTCCACCGTGTTGACGGGAGATGGCTCCCTGACCACGGCATGTGCGTGCGGCTACGTCTTCCTCAACGAGGAGAGAGCCGTGACCACGCCCATGCTTGCAGGCGGCA
Organism: Triticum dicoccoides; assembly: GCF_002162155.2. Lineage (NCBI taxonomy): Eukaryota > Viridiplantae > Streptophyta > Magnoliopsida > Poales > Poaceae > Triticum > Triticum dicoccoides. The sequence continues at coordinate 101,099,298 of NC_041390.1, forward strand.
AGCAAAGTGAGGGTTGGTTCCTCGACACCGGCGCCACGAACCACATGACTGGTTCGGTCGACGTGTTCGCGGAGCTGGACCGCTCAATCACCGGGAAGGTGCGGTTCGCGGACGGATCCGTGGTGGAGATCCACCGGCGCGGGACCGTCGTCTTCGCCGACAAAGGGGGTGATCATAGGGCGTTCACGGACGTCTACTTCATCCCGGCGCTCAAGAGCAGCGTCGTGAGTGTTGGACAGCTCGACGAGGGCTGGTTCGACATCGGCATCCGGCGCGGTGTTCTCACCGTGCGCGACCAGCAGAAGAGGCTGCTCATCGAGGTAACCCGCTCGGCAAACCGCCTCTACAAGCTCTTCTTTCGACCCGTGCATCATGTGTGCCTTGCCGTGGGCCATGTCTCCGACGCGTGGCGTTGGCATGCCCGGCTAGGACACCAGCACTTCGACGGGTTGCGGAAGATGGCGCGAGGAAACCTCGTTCATGGGCTACCTCACATCGAGCATGCCGACGAGTTGTGCGATGCGTGTCTTGCCGGGAAGCAGCGGCGCCTGCCCTTTCCAGAAAAGGCACGCTATCGGGCGCAGAAACCCCTGGAGCTGGTTCACGGGGACCTCTGCGGCCCAATCACCCCGGCAACGCCAGGAGGGCGTCGCTACATCCTGCTGCTCGTCAACGACTATAGCAGGTTCATGTGGGTGCTGCTCCTCGCCTCCAAGGATGAGGCGGAGCAAGCCATTGTCAAGCAGCAAGCGGCGGCAGAGGTCGAGTGTGGCCACAAGCTGCGCGTGCTGCGCACGGACCGTGGCGGCGAGTTCACGTCGGCCACGTTCTACAAGCACTGCGACGAGAAAGGGGTGCAACGTCACCTCACAGCCCCTTACTCGCCGCAGCAGAATGGCGTCGTCGAGCGGAGGAACCAGACGGTGCTCGGGATGGCACACTGCATGCTCAAGGCAAAGCAGGTGCCGAGCACGTATTGGGGGGAGGCCGTGCTCACTGCTGTCTTCATCCTCAACCGCTCCTTCACAAGGAGTGTCGATGGAAAAACGCCTTACGAGGCGTGGTATGGGAGGAAACCCGATGTACGCTTCCTCCGCACCTTTGGCTGCATCGGGCACGTCAAGATGACGCGCCCACAGCTGAAGAAGCTCGACGACAGGAGCACCCCAATGGTGTTCATGGGCTACGAGACGGGCTCTAAGGCGTACAAGATGTACGACCCCGTCTCAAAGCGTGTGCATGTCTCGCGCGATGTCATCTTCGACGAAGACGCACGATGGACTTGGGAGGCGTCGGGGGAGGCCCCGGCAAGCAGCTCCTTCACCGTGGAGTACCCGATGTACTCTAGGACCCCGGGAAACAAGACCCCGGGAAGTTCCACCCCAGGAAGCCCGGGAAGTGTGGATCCGGGAACCGCAACCCCGAGAACACCGTCTCCGGGTACGGTGTCCCCGGACACCCCGACGTCAAGCAAGGTGGGTCCCGGGAGGCAGTTCGCAACCCCGCCAACGGCGAGGTCGGAGCTGTTCGACGCCGACGACAGCGTTGGCGCCCCCCACAGGTTTCGGCGCATGGGGGATCGCCTCGGCGAGGTTGCGGCAACACCGCAACAACCCGAGGATGAGGACGCTGATGATGACAAGGTCCTTCATTTGATGGCCGGCGAGGAGCTGACCACATTCGCGGAGGCCGAGCAAGAGGATTGCTGGCGCCATGCGATGCTGGATGAGCTGGCGTCGATCAACGACAACGCCACTTGGACAATCACCACACTGCCTGCTGGGCACCGAGCCATCGGGCTCAAGTGGGTGTTCAAGGTGAAGAAGGACGAGCACGGAGCCATTGTCAAGCACAAGGCGCGCCTCGTCGCCAAGGGCTACGTGCAGCATGAAGGAGTGGACTTCGAGGAAGTCTTCGCTCCGGTGGCAAGGCTGGAGTCCGTGCGGCTCATCCTTGCCGTGGCTGCTCACCGCGGGTGGGAGGTACACCATATGGACGTCAAGTCGGCGTTTCTCAACGGCGACCTAAACGAGGAGGTGTACGTCTCCCAGCCACCCGGGTTCGTTGCCAAGGGCCACGAGCAGAGCGTGTATCGACTACACAAGGCCCTCTATGGTCTCCGGCAAGCCCCAAGGGCGTGGAACGCCAAGCTCGATGCAAGCCTCGCATCCCTTGGGTTCTCACGCAGCGCTTCTGAGCACGGCGTGTACTCGCGTGGCACCGCGAACACGCTGCTCATCATCGGCATCTACGTCGACGACCTAGTCATTGCCGGGGCAGAGCCCGAAGAGGTTCGATGCTTCAAGGGAGAGATGCATCGTCTCTTCAGCATGAGCGACCTCGGGCTGCTCCGGTACTACCTCGGGCTGGAGGTGAACCAGGAGGGTGGTTGCATTACGATCACGCAGACGGCCTACGCCACCAAGATGCTTGAACGAGCAGGCATGAAGGACTGCCATGCCGTGCACGCTCCAATGGAGGCACGGCTGAAGCTTAGCAAGGATAGCTCCGAGAAGGCGGTGGATGCTACACTCTACTACAGCATCATCGGGAGTCTGAGGTACCTCGTGCACACCCGACCGGACATCACGTTCGTTGTCGGATACCTGAGTAGGTTCATGGAAGCCCCGGCAAGCGATCATCTCACTGCCATCAAGCTCCTGCTCCGGTACATCGCGAGTACGCTCACGCATGGATGCGTGTATCGTCGTGGCGACGGCGAGAGCTTGGTCGGGTACAGCGACTCCGACCACGCTGGTGATGTGGACTCCCGGAAGAGCACCTCGGGCATACTATTCCTTCTCGGGAATAGTCCCGTCAGCTGGCAATCGGTGAGGCAGAAGGTTGTCGCCGTATCTTCGTGCGAGGCGGAGTACATCGCGGCAGCTACAGCAGCCTGTCAAGGCATTTGGCTTGCTCGCCTTCTCGGTGAGATGCTGAATCAGGACACCGTCCCTGCGCTCATCTTCGTCGACAACAAGTCGGCGATTTCCCTCTGCAAGAATCCAGTTCTTCACGACCGCAGCAAACACATCGATCTCCGCTATCACTTCATACGCGACTGCGTCGAGAAAGGCTCGGTGATTGTGGAGTTCATCAAGACTGGTGAACAGAAGGCGGACATCCTGACCAAGTCACTTGGTCGTGTCCAGTTCCAGGAACTACGCGACAAGGTCGGGATCATCGACACCAAGCTCCTCCGACAAGGTTGAGGGGGAGAATGTTGAGTCAACCTTGGTCTTCAGCATTTACGTAGCTAGTCTCATATGCATGCCTGGTTGCATGTCGGCAGCAGAAGAAAGGGAGTTTTCTTACTAGCAAGAGCAGCCGTACCTTAGTTGCTAAGGAAGTAGTATAGGTCAACAGTGACGTGGTGTCTTGGAATGACGTAAGAGCTTAGCTCAACATTGAAACAGTAGGACGGTTCAAACTGCTATATAAGGAGCAGCTTACCCCCCGGTTGTAATCATTCCACTCCATTCAAGATCATAAAAAGGCAATCAGCCTCCAGTACTCCACTCCGGTGCTTGTGTGTGTGCGTTATAGACTGCACTAGCTGCAGTGCTTTGCTCTATCTCCCGTATAGATCAGTACACCACTAGTAGTTCAGTACACCACTAGTAGTTCGGGCCAACAGCCTATAGCTAGCGACGATTCCACGGGGAATGAGGGGGGGTCGAGGCTGAGGCTCACCTAGGAGCACAAGGATGGCTCGGCGAGGAACGGGAGCAGCAGAGGGCATCGGGATCGACGATGGTGCGCGGCGGCCGGTGAAGAAGACCGGTGATGGCGACAGGTACAGGGGTTGCTCCGTTCGATCCAGTAGCATGGTAGAAGGAGACGAGGTCAGGGAGGTTACTGGACGTCCTCGCCCAACTTGGGGTGGTCGTGGACCACGGCAATGGGATGACGCGCTCGGTCACCGCATCGAACTCCAATCTCGATTTCGAGTAGACGAGGAAGGGGGCGATGGGAGAAAGAGGGGGAATCGGAGGAGGCGGTCCTAGGGTTTCCAAGGGACGTGTTTACAGGTCCACGGGGGCGACGTGGAGGCCATCCATGGCCATGGCAGCCATGGATGCACGCCACTTCCTCCTCTGCTTTGTTCCTACTGTACCGAGGAGGGAGAAGGCCTGCTACGTGGGCCGGGCTGCACTGTGGTTGCGACTGGGCCAAGTGAGCAGTGTCTGTTACCTTTTCCTTTTATTATTTTATCTCCTACACCTACTCTGTTTTGCAAATAGGTAGACCACCAAATGATTTTTGTTATAAATGAAACTTGGCACCTAAATCATGCACAATATTATGGTGTTGCACAAAATGTTTCCGAGCCTTTGGTAAAGATTAAATATTTTTTAGAACTTGAAAAGATCAGGTAATATGCTGCTGGCTCACTTTATAATTTTCTAAGGATTTATTGGTGAGTCAAATGAAGTTGTTTCCATCCTAGAAATGATCAGGGGAATTTATAGGATAGTTTGAACATTTTATTTTTACTGTTCGAACAAATAATAGTTTCACTTCCAATTTAAATTTGGATTTGAATTTGATTTCAGTTTGAAACAAGTGAGGTTTAGCAAAAAATTAATTATGATGACCTGGCATGATTAGCAAGGGTTTACTGTAGCTTAATTATCCGGGCGTCACATTTGTATTGTGAATCAAGAGAGAGAGAGAGAGAGAGAGAGAGAGAGAGAGAGAGAGAAGAAGCCATCTAGCTACTAACTACGGACCCGAAGGTCTATAAAGAAATACTCACTCATCATCGGAGAGGCACCAACGGATGTGGTTAACCCCATCTGAGATGGTGCCTAGATTGTATCGGGTGGTTCTGGACTCTGCGGCGGTTGGATGAATATTTCGTCGACTCCCCTAGGGTTTCTGGAATATTGGGGTATTTATAGTGCAAAGAGGCGGTCCAGGGGGCACCCGAGGTGGGCACAACCCACCAGGGCGTGCCCTGGTGGGTTGTGCCCCCCACGGGGCACCCCGAGGCGCAGCCAGGGCCCGTTGTCCTCCTTCTGACCCATAAAAAATTTCCGTAAAGTTTCGGGGCATTTGGACTCCGTCTGATATTGATTTTCCGCGATGTAAAAAACATGGAAAAAACAGCAACAGGCACTTGGCACTATGTCAATAGGTTATTACCAAAAAATGATATAAAATTACTATGAAATGATTATAAAACATCCAAGATTGATAATATAACAACATGGAACAATAAAAAATTATAGATACGTTGGAGACGTATCACCAGCTCTCTTTTTGCCGATTACAGAAATCGGTCTCACCGAGTTTATGTGATCGGTCTCACCGAGATGAAGTCATGCCCTAACCCTAATGAAATCGGTCACACCGAGTTCACATGTCGGTCCCACTGAAAATCCTAACATTCACATTTGGAACTAAATCGGTCTGACCGAGTTTAACTATTCGGTCCCACCGAGTTTGGTAAATTGTGTGTAATGGTTAGATTTTGTGTGGAGGCTATATATACCCCTCCACCCTTCCTCCATTTGTGGAGAGAGCCATCAGAACGTGCCTACACTTCTACCATTCATTTTTTTGAGAGAGAACCACCTACTCATGTGTTGAGACCAAGATATTCCATTCCAACCACAAGAATCTTTATCTCTAGCCTACCCCAAGTTGCTTTCCACTCAAATCATCTTTCCACCAAATCCAAATCTGTGTGAGAGATTTGAGTGTTGGGGAGACTATCATTCGAAGTACAAGAGCAAAGAGTTCATCATCAACACACCATCTATTACCTTTTGGAGAGTGGTGTCTCCTAGATTGTTTAGGTGTCACTTGGGAGCCTCCGTCAAGATTGTGGAGTTGAACCAAGGAGTTTGTAAGGGCAAGGAGTTCGCCTACTTCATGAAGATCTACCCAAGTGAGGCAAGTCCTTCGTGGGCGATGGCCATGGTGGGATAGACAAGGTTGCTTCTTCATGGGCCCTTCGTGGGTGGAGCCCTTCGTGGACTCGCGCAACCGTTACCCTTCGTGGATTGAAGTCTCCATCAATGTGGATGTACGATAGCACCACCTATCGGAACCACGCCAAAAATCTCCCTGTCTACATTGTGTTTTCTCCCTCCAAACTCCTCCCTTTACCTTCATATGCAATGATTTACATTCCGCTGCTATACTCTTAGATTTGCCTGTGTAGGTCGATTGCTTGAGTTGTGCTAAATTGCTAAAATCTTCCAAGACTTAAAATTGGGAAAAGGCTAGATTGTTATTTGGTCAAGTAGTCTAATCACCCCCCTCTAGACATACTTTTGATCCTACAAGGTGCTGACTAGGGCAGTTCGAGGGCGAAGAGGCCTCCGAGCCATAAGTTGTCGGTTCACGTGTTTCAAGGGTCTCTCAGGGGTGATGCGAGCCATCCGGTCTTCCCAGTCGGCTCACGCTCGGGTGCCTCATCTGGGAGATCCATGACTGTTGGACCATTGGGCGCGCACAGGGCCACCGCCCATTGGGCGGCTTCAGGCATGATGATTGTGTCCTGAACTAGGGGCGCTCACCACATCATCTCCCGGCCAGGTAGGCTGGGCCGAGGACCTCCATGATGATTTACTAGTGGGCCCTACTCATCAAGCCCATGACGTTAAGAAGGAATGTATCCAAAAACTTGGCGCATACTACAAGAATAAGAAATCGTCTACTCCGTACCTACCATAGATGTAACCGCCTTATGTGTAAACCCTGGAACTCCCTGGTGCCTATATATACTAAGGGGTAGGGCTCATAGACGCAAGATAGACTGATACACACGATCTCGTGGTAGATCAACCAGTACTATGTACCCCCTCGAGATCAATACAACAAAGCAAGACGTATGGTGTTATCTTTTGGAGAGATACCGAACCTTGGTAAAATCATGTGTCTGTGTTACCCATGCACCAAGGCTACCAATTCGGGACCCCCTACCCGAGATCTACTGGAATTGACTCCATCATTCGTGGCCCGTCACTACAAAAAAATACACATCCATGACATTTTGGGTCGAACGAATTTTTTTCCTGTCATACTTATGACACTTCTATGACGATAATTGTGACAAAACCCGATATCATCATAGATGTGGTGGGCTCCTACTTCTATGACAAAAAATCATGACAGAAAATGGGCTTTTCATACTAGGCGGGCCGGAGACGCAGCTGCATGACATTCTTTGGGCCGTCCATCACAGAAAAAACCGTGGTAGAAGCGAGGGCGAGGAAAATATCAGGGTGTTCCCGGTTACAGTGGGTGGTCGGGGCCGAGTGATGCACGGTGGTTTACGCATTTCTCTTGTACACGCACGCACGTGGGTGCGAGGCGTTGGGCTCTAACAGAACCCAAGCGAGGAATTCGCCTACTGAACCTGAGCGATTGCACTGCATGCTACGCGTTACTGAACCCGAGCGATCGATCGATGGCTGTTAACTGTACCCGATCGAGCAATTCCTTCGCTACTGCTGCTAGCTGAAGCCGATCGATGCTGCCTCTAGATGAACAGTGAGTGTTGCTGCGGGGGTTGGATGAACAGTTCCCGATGTGGGTGGATGAACAGGACCCCGTGGTGTTGCCTTTGGATGAACAGGACCCCGATCGATCGAGTCGGTTGGGGCTGGATGAATAGGACCCCGTGGAGGGCTAGATGAACAGGACCACCCCGTGGAGGGCTGGATGACACGGGGGCTGGATGAACAGTACACAGTGGAGGGCTGGATGAATAGTAGCCCATGGAGGGGTGGTTGAACAGGAACCTGTGGAAAGGGGTGGTTGAACAGTAGCCGGTGGAGTAGCGCGCGGTGGAGGCTGGATGAACAGGAGCCCGTGGATGAACAGTCGCAGGTGGAGGCTGGAGGAGGTCGATGGTGGATGAACAGTAGCCCGTGGAGGCTGGAGGGGGGCGACGATGGAGATGAACAGTATCCCGTGGAGTCCCGTTTTGCGGTACGCCACACCCCTCCCGATGAGCAGGACCCCGTTTCGACCGTAGCGCTCCAACACAAGTCTGTTTCCTCCGTTTTGCGGTACGCCACACCCCTCCCGATCAACAGGACCCCCATTTCGACCGTAGGAGGTCCATTTCCTCCGTTTTGCATTACGCCAGACCCCTCCCGATGAACAGGACCCCGTTTCGACCGTGGCCGGTTGAGCACAAGGCCATTTCCTCCGTTCTGCGGTACGCCATGCCTCGTTTCCATCGGTTGTTCCGTCCAAGCCGGTTGGCTCCCACGCGTTCTGTTGCCTCCCGATGAACACGACGCATTCCAATGCCTCCCCATGAACACGACGACGACACTGTTTCTCCGTTCCGACCTAGCCATCTACACGAGCCCTGGCCGTACGTATGTGCTACCTCTTGAGCACTGCGTTGGTTTTCCCCGAAGAGGAAGGGATGATGCAGCAAAGTAGCATAAGTATTTCCCTCAGTTTTTGAGAACCAAGGTATCAATCCAGTAGGAGGCTACGCGTGAGTCCCTCGTACCTGCACAAAACAAATAAATCCTCGCAACCAACGCGAATAGGGGTTGTCAATCCCTACACGGCCACTTACGAGAGTGAGATCTGATAGATATGATAAAGACAATATTTTTGATATTTTTGTGATAAAGATACAAAGTAAAATAAAGGCAAAGTAAAAAGAAAAGGAAATAACTAAGTACTAGGAGATTAATATGATAAAGATAGACCCGGGGGCCATAGGTTTCACTAGTGGCTTCTCTCGAGAGCATAAGTATTCTATGGTGCGTGAACAAATTACTGTTGAGCAATTGACAGAATTGAGCATAGTTAGGAGAATATCTAGGTATGATCATGTATATAGGCATCACGTCCGAGACAAGTAGACCGACTCCTGCCTGCATTTACTACTATTACTCCACTCATCAACCGCTATCCAACATGCATCTAGAGTATTAAGTTAAAAATAGAGTAACGCCTTAAGCAAGATGACATGATGTAGAGGGATAGACTCATGCAATATGATGAAAACCCCATCTTGTTATCCTCGATGGCAACAATAAAATACGTACCTTGCTGCCCCTACTGTCACTGGGAAAGGACACCGCAAGATTGAACCCAAAGCTAAGCACTTCTCCCATTGCAAGAAAGATCAATCTAGTAGGCCAAACCAAATTGATAATTTGAAGAGGCTTGCAAAGATAACCAATCATACATAAAAGAATTCAGAGAAGATTCAAATATTATTCATAGATATACTTGATCATAAACCCACAATTCATCGCTCTCAGCAAACACACCGCAAAAAGAAGATTACATCGAATAGTTCTCCACAAGAGAGGGGGAGAACATTGTATTGAGATCCAAAAAGAGAGAAGAAGCCATCTAGCTAATAACCCGTAGGTCTGAGGTAAACTACTCACACTTCATCGAAGGGGCTATGGTGATGATGTAGAAGCCCTCCGTGATCGATGCCCCCTCCGGCAGAGCTCCGGAACAGGCCCCAAGATGGGATCCCGTGGATACAAAAAGTTGCGGCGGTGGAATTAGGTTTTTGGCTCCGTATCTGATCGTTTGGGGGTACGTAGGTATATATAGGAGGAAGGAGTACGTTGGTGGAGCAACAGGGGGCCCACGAGGGTGGAGGGTGCGCCTGTGGGGGTAGGCGCACCCCCTACCTCGTGGCCTCCTCTTTTGTGTCTTCACGTAGGGTCCATGTCTCCTGGGTCTTGTTCATTGAGAAAATCACGTTCCCGAAGGTTTCATTCCGTTTGGACTCCGTTTGATATTCCTTTTCTTCGAAACCCTAAAACAGGCAAAAAACAGCAATTCTAGGCTGGGCCTCTGGTTAATAGGTTAGTCCCAAAAATAATATAAAATTGGATCATAAAGCCCAATAATTTCCAAAACAGTAGATAATATATCATGGAGCAATCAAAAATTAAAGATACGTTGGAGACATATCAGTATGCGCGAGTAGGCGTTCGAGACCCCGCCCGTATGTACGTATGTGGCCGTATTTTCTTTCTTGCACACTGGCCGTTGTACGCACGTGTACATGCTATGTGCGCGCCTCTACTACGACACATGCGCGCCTCTACATCGACTAGTATGTACGTACACGTTCGCCACCAGAATGACAACGCTACGTACGCTTCAACCAGGTGGGTCCCGACTGTCAGGCACTTCCTTGCATGCGAAGATGTAGCTGGTGGGTCCCAGTAGTCAGGGGGCGAATTGTTTTTTTGCCCGGACGCACTTCCTTGCGTGCGAAGATGTAGCTGGTAGGTCCCAACAGTCAGGGGAAACATTTTTTCGTGGAATACGGTTGCTTGTCCAGTGGGTCCCTGCTGTCAGGTGGAGGAATCATTATTTTTCACGTAATAAGGAGGCACTTCCTTGCTGCAGCCGTGGACCCAGCTGTCAGCCTCTCCACGTATAGTCCACGTCCGATGGAAGTCGGTCATTGACCACGCCGCGCCGAGAGCACCAGGGCGGTGGGTGACGGCTCGGCCTAGGAAGGGGACGACGCGGAGCCAGGGAAGACACGACAGTGGATGCCCATGCGTAGAGAAGTATGAGGGTTCACTGGTTCACTGTGGTGTGAGGCTGCCGTCTCTGCAGAATAACAGGGGGTGTGGGTGAGTAGAGGGATGGCCTGGCCAGCGGTGGGAGTAGTAGGGGGCGGTGAGGCCTCCGCGGCATCGCAGCCGGCCACGGGAGGCAGGAGCACGAGGCACGACCGACGCTGGTTTGGGCAGCTGGAGCAAGAAGACCAGAGGTTGAAGAAGCACTATGGTCATTGGATGGACATCATATGGTCATTGGAGCTAGAATCATGCATATTGACTAAGTTGACAAAGCCCTCCGTCCCCGTCAACTTAGTAGGCCCACAAGTCAGCCTCCCACTATACTGGGTCCCAGCTAGCAGGGGAGTATTCATTTTTTTGTGCGTAATAAGGAGGCACTTCCTTGCGTGCGAAGATATAGCTGGTGGGTCCGAGCTATCAGCGGCGGTAACGTTGTTTTCGTGAAATACAGAGGCCCTTTCGGTGGGTCCCAGATGTTAGGTGGAGGAATCATTATTTTGCGCGTAATAACGAGGCATTTCCTTGCGTGCGGCCGTGGACCCAGCTGTCAGCCTCTCCACAGACAGTCCACTTCAGATGCATGTCGGTTGTTGACCACATTGACCAGGCCGCGCCGAGAGCACCAGGGTGGTGGTTGACAGCGAGGCCTAGGAAGGGGACGATGCGGAGCCTGGGAAGACGCGGCAGTGGATGCCCACGCGTAGAGGAGTATGAGGGTTCACTGGTTCGCTGCGGTGTGAGGCTGCCGTCGCTGCAGAATAACAGGGGGTGTGGGTGAGTAGAGGGATGGCCTGGCCAGCAGTGGGAGTAGCAGTGGGCGGTGAGGCCTCCACGGCATCGCAGCCGGCCGTACGAGGCAGGAGCATGAGGCACGACCGGCGCTTGTTTGGCGGCTGGAGCAAGAAGACCAGAGGTTGAAGAAGCACTACGGCCGTTGGATGGACATCGTACAGTCACTGGAGCTAGAATCGTTCATATTGACTAAGTCGACAAAGCCCTGTATCCCCGTCAACTTAGTTGGCCCACAAGTCAGCCTCCCACTATTGTGGGTCCTAGCTAGCATGGGAGTATTCATTTTGTTGTGCATAATAAGGAGGCACTTCCTTGCGTGCGAAGATATAGCTGGTGGGTCCGAGCTGTCAGCGGTGGTAACATTATTTTCGTGAAATACAGAGGCCCTTTCGGTGGGTCCCAGATGTCTGGTGGAGGAATCATTATTTTGCACGTAATAAGGAGGCATTTCCTTATGTGTGGCCGTGGACCCAGCTGTCAGCCTCTCCACGTACAGTCCACTTTAGATGCATGTCGGTCGTTGACCATGTTGACCAGGCCGCGCCGAGAGCACCAGGGCGGTGGACGACAGTGAGGCCTAGGAAGGGAACAACATGGAGGTAGGGAAGACTCGACAGTTGTTTCCCACGTGGAGGGGAGTACGACTATACGAGGGTTTAATGGTTCGTCTGCCGTCGCCGGAGAATAACAGCAGGTGTGGGTGAGTAGAGGGATGGCTAGGCCAGCGATGGGAGTATGGCGGGGCGGTGAGGCATGCACGGCAGCACAGCCGGCCGCGAGGAGGAGGGAGCAGGCAGTCCCGCCGGCGCTTGCTTGAGCGGCTAGAGCAGGAAGAGCAGAGATTGAAGAAGCATGATGGCCGTTGGATGGACATCCAACTGTCACTGCTTGTGCGTCAACCTTTTTTTAGGAAAGCCTCAAATCTGTGGAAAACAGCATACAACCCATCTGCCATTATTTCTAATAATTTATAGCCCATTTGCTAATTCTTAAGGTTTTTTTGGAGCCCACATTCTTTTTGTTAGCATTATAGCCCATATTGTGACCACGGTTAAAAAATTGTATAAATTTTTGCATATTTCGGTGCGGTCCGAACTATTTTTAATCTCGAAATTTCGAGTCAAATTCAAATTGATTTTAGAAATAAATGTATATCAATGTAAAATCCAACAAATTGTCCACGCATAAAAATCAATGCAATTTAAAATCTCAAAATAAAAAAAAGAAATTTGAAACTAATTGCCGATTTGATGTGTTTTAAAAATGTACAACCCATTTCTCATTACTGATAAGCCATTTTCTTGGCTAGCCGAATGAAGCTCTCCTCATCTTGAAAGATTTGCAGCCCAACAGGCCTGACAAAGTGACTTACTTAGCAAATCACAAAAAACTGGGCTATGGCCATGGACCCAGCTATGGCCATGGACCCAGCTGTCAGCCTCTCCACGTATAGTAATCTTCCGATGGAAGTCAGTCATTGACCACGCCGCGTCGAGAGCACCAAGGTGGTGGACGGCGAAGCCTAGGAAGGGGACGACGCGGAGCCGGGAAAGACGCGGCAGTGGATGCCCACGCGGAGAGGAGTACAAGGGTTCACTGCTTCGGCTACGGTGTGAGGCTGCCATCGCCACAGAATAACAGGGGGTGTGGGTGAGTAGAGGGATGCCCTGGCCAGCAGTGGGAGTAGTAGGGGGCGGTGAGGCCTCCACGGCATCACAGCCGGCCACGGGAGGCAGGAGCACGCGCCATGACCGGCGCTGGTTTGGGCGGCTGGAGCAAGAAGACCAGAGGTTGGAGAAGCACTACGACCGTTGGATGAACATCGTACGGTAACTGGAGCTGGAATCGTTCATATTGACTAATTTGACAAAGCCCTCCGTCCCCGTCAACTTGGTAGGCCCACAAGTCAGCCTCCCACTATTCTGGGTTCTAGCTGGCAGGGGGAGTATTCATTTTTTGTGCGTAATAAGGAGGCACTTCCTTGCGTGCGAAGATAGCTGGTGGGTCCGACCTGTTAGCGGGGGGCACGTTTTTTTCATGAAATACAGAGGCCCTTCCGGTGGGTCCCAGATGTTAGGTGGAGGAATCAAAGACTTGAGAAGGCCTACAGAACTGGCTAGTGTACCAGTAAAGAGACGTTGCTGGGTTTTAGAAAAAAGAGAGACGTGCTCCTGTAGCTGGTTCAAATCCAAACCTAGACTATGACTATATATGGTGCTCTGCTACTCTGCAAGTAATGAAACTGACATATCCAACATTCGCTTCTCCTCTTCTCTACTTACTCTGCCTAGCATCAGAAGCTCTGGCCGCAGCAACCATGTCCACTGGAAGCTCGTCTGCTTGCTCTTCAACAGGCAACAACCAAATATGCGCCAAGTCACCACCCATACCGTCGCCTGTGGGTCTCATCACACCCCCGCCGGCACGCGCACCGCAGCCGGTTGCTCATCACAACCTGCTGCCGTTGGTGTGGTGCCGCTGTTGCAATTCACGCAGAGTCATCCGCCGTGTCTCAACCACAATCCTCAACCCTGGCTGAGTCTTCTACAAATGCCCGAATCATGGGGTAATAATATGTTTAAGTGTTGTTCTGCTGCTTTCAAATGCTGATTTTTTTAATAGTTTGGTTGATGATCTTCCAATTTGATTCGTGCAGAAAAGGGAAGATTCGTGTGATTTGTATTTCTGGGAAGTTGCTGATGTGGGGGAGTGCAACTACGCTGATTATTTGGTTAGCCGAGGAATCCCAATACCAGCAGGTTGGGGTGTTGGACAAGTAACTGAAGGAACGGCAGGAGAGGAAGATGCAGAGCAGAAGGTTAAAGATGCAGTTCCTCTCATCATGTCCAAGCAACAGCTGCTGAACGGCCTTGACAGCAATGGGGATATGAAAGAGCTTGTGAAGATAATGGGAAAAATCGGTGTACTCTGTAGGATGACTGTCTCTTTATTTGCAGTGTATGTGGCTATGACATGAGCACTTTGCTGAAACTAGTAATTAATGAAACCTGTGTAGCAGGCTGGGTGTAGTGTTGTGAACATCTAATGATTTCTATTAATGGAAATCAGGGGGTATCCCATTTTGCTCATAAATAAATAAATAGCAGAGGCCCTTTTGGTAATAAATAAATAAATTAGCAGAGGCCATGTCGGGTCAGCTTTGTTCTCATTCGAAGACGTCGAGCAAATTGCAGTCCAACAACAAACTATGTCATCAAATTCAAGTTTCACAGCCAAATATGAGTACAACTAAACAACAATGTCATCATGTTTTAGTCGGCATACAATCACCAAACACAAATCAGCATACATAACAAGTGATGTTCCCACAAGAAAATACTAAACAACATGTTCATCAGGTTTCAGTTGTCATAGCAAACACAATTTCACATAGTAGATAAAAAACGTCTTGTGACAGGCAAATACGACAAAAGCAATGTAATCATCATCCGCAGCAATAGTGTCAACATCTTCGCCATGTGTATCAATCTGAATCGTAATTCCCCACGGTGTCATCTTCTTCTTCGTCCTCAACATCCTCGAACGTTGGCTTCTTCTTGATCAACTCTTGTATGTCCATAGCATGACAGACAATCTTTTCGCTAGCGTCATTGACGTGATGGTTCTCAAAGATATTAGGAACATCTGTGTTATCTTGTACATCAGGAGCAGTGTAAGCATCGTCTTTTTATGCAACTTCATTAAATGAATTCCTCTACTCAAACCTTTGCAATACTCTCCAGTCATCGCTATGTGCAAATGTGTCTTCCAAGAAAAATATCTGTGTTGCTTGATTTGCTAAAATAAAAGGCTCGTTGGTCTGGTACGCCGCCTTGACATTGATGGATTTGAAATAATCATCAGCTCTGGGTTTTGTGATCCTGGAAAACAGGTTATACCAACGGAAGCACAACAGAACCACACACCGATGGTCCTCGAAACTAGAGATATACTGCAACTGAACAATGTCTGTTATGTTAGCATACATTTCAGTTGTCTCTTTGTCATACGTATCCATGCTCATGATGGCACTGTTTTGTGTCTTCCTGCCTTCGTATCGTGCAAGGGTGTTGTAGCGCACATCTCCAACAATGCAAGATTCATAATGTCTTACCCGAGTATCAGGACCCATTGCTAGTGAGTAAAGGGCATCATCAACTGCCTGCCCATCCTCCCGCATCTTCTTAACCTATGGTTAGAAAATTGACAAGCCGATCATCTTATGTACTCAATATATTAAAAAAACTGATAGTGCAATTCAAAAGCTTACATGGCTCTTGAACCATTTTGCAAATCCTGCCATAACCAGTTTGCCAATGTTTCTTGGATTTTGCGGCAGTAACTCCTTTTTGTAGATGCTGCACCACATAGTGATTGTGTCAAACATCTGAATATATCAGAATGTGCTGCAAGTTTAGTAGATTGCGATGTATAAGTTGCAGTACTTAGCACTTACTTGATATAAGGTAGTATCTCAGGACAGTTATTCAACACATACCAAACCATTTTGTCCATATCTTTAGGTTTTTCCTCTTGTCGACTCTTCCCTGCAACTCGAACAGAATAATGGAAAACATTGAGCCCGTGATTGTATTCATCCACCTCTTTGCTAAGCTGATCAGCTGTTTCAATGTATTTTGAGCAGAATGTCAACTCTTCTGTAGCAATGTAGGCCTCTGCAATGGAACCCTCGGGTCTAGCTCTGTTCCTAACATAGCCCTTGAATGTGCCTAGCTGCCTCTCAATAGGGTACATCCAACTATACTATATTGGACCTCTAAGTAGTGCCTCATCGGGTAGATGAACAACCAAATGTACCATCACATCAAAGAAGGATGGAGGATATAACTTCTCAAGGTCGCATAGGACAGTTGGTATCTTGTCTCTAAGACGCTCCAAAGCATCTATCCTGATATTTCTACTACAGAGTTCCCTGAAGAATTGTCCCAACTCTGTAGCTGCTCTGTATAAGTCATGGAGGCCCAATCCTCTAAGGATAACAAGTAAAACCCTTTGAAGTAGGACATGGCAGTCATGAGTTTTCAACCCTGTACCTTGTTTCCATCTGCACTGACTCTCCTTTCAGGGTTGGAAGCAAATCCATGTGGGAATCTCACACGTGACAGGACCTCACAGAATTCTTTTTTTTACCTTGTCCAAGACGTACACAGCTGGTGCCATATCCCGTGGTTTACCTTCATCTTGCACCTGCACATCTTGTTTGATACTCAGGTGTGTCAAATAAATCCTAGATTTTAAGGTATCTTTTGTCTTGCCTTCAAAATTAAGAAGTGTGCCAATAATGCTGTCACATATATTTTTCTCGATGTGCATCACATCAAGATTATGCCGCAGATCCAAATCTTTCCAATACTCCATGTCCCACAAAGTGGACCTGCGGGTAAACAATAATCTCTCTTCTGCCCTGCCATGCTTCCTTTTCCTGCTACCATTACCAGGATGGTTTCCTGGTGTAATATGCCTGACCTTCTCTAATTCCACTTGCAACTCATCGACGGTGAGCCTCTTTAGCGCATCACGGTTTTCATGCTTTGCATTGAAAACATGTCTTCGGTATTTTCTAGGATGCGGCTTGTCCTTGGCAAGGAAACGACAATGTCCAATGTAACATATCTTGCTAAGTATTGCGTATGACAGCGGATTCCTGTCACAGCGAACACATGCATTGTAACCATGTGTCGTTCGCCCTGACATAGTTCCCAAAGCCGGATAATCATGGATGCACCAAATTATAACAACACACAGGAAGAAATCAGCTGGTGGGTTGCTATATAGGTCTCGAGTGAGAACACCCCTCCGTAGCTGTTGAAGTTCCTTCACAAGAGGCTCCATGAACAAATCAAAATCCTTTCCAGGACTTTTTGGACCTGGGATGAGCAAGGCCATCATGTAGTTTGATTCTTTGGTGCAGACATTTGGAGGCATGTTGTAAGGGATAACAAGCACTCGCCACATGCTATATGTGGCGCTCTAGTGGCCAAATGGGTTAAATCCATCTGAAGCTAAGCCAAGTCTAATGTTTCTTGGGTCAGCAGCAAACTTTTCGTGTCTCTGATTGAAGCTTTTCCACTCACTACCATGTGATGGATGGCTCATTACATTCTGATCTCTGTACTCCTAGTTCCTAGAATGCCACAATACATCCTCTCTAGTTTCAACATCATGAAACAACCTCTGCAATCTTGGTGTAATTGGAAAATGTCTCAGAACATTATGAGGAATCCTCTTCACAGCATCGCCATCTTTCCATCTTGATGATTTACATTTCGGGCATTCACTTAAGTTGACATAATCCTTCCGGAACAGAACACAATTATTCTTACAAACATGGATCATATCATATCCAATTCCAACTGCACGAAGGAAATTCTTCATTTTACTGTAGGTGTGTGGTAGCTCAGACGCATCTGGGAAAGCTTTGCGGAAAGCAGCCAACATCGCATCGAATGATTTGTTGGTCATCTGCTCAGATGTCTTCACCTGAAGAAAGGTGACCATAGCTGAGAATACTGACAGCTTACTTCCTGGGGTGACAGCCACGTTGCATTGTTCCAACATGCAGGCCCACCATTTTTCTACTGCAGGTGAAAGTTCACGGAATGCACGAGCATTTCGTAGCATTGTTTCAATGTTGGTCAAAATCACTGGCTCCGCCACCACCACCTCCTCCTCTTCCACCTGAGCATCAGGTAGATCAAGATGGTGATTTGCTGCTTCCACGTAGTCAATAACATTGACGTTCACAGCTTCACCATGATGAACCCACCTAGTATATGTGACCGACATCCATACAAGTGTAGATGATTTTGCACAGTTGACTGGGGTCTTGTAACTGAATTCATACAACTGCTACACGGGCAAAGCACATCTGATTTCGGACCATCGTACTCAGCTTTGATAAAGTTCATGAAGTTTTCAACCCCCTCGACATATGCCGCGGAGAATCTTTGAGCAGAAGTTATCCAAGTCCCGTCCATCTGTTAGACATACAAATTAGTTCTTCTACTAGATATTACAGGAAAAAAAAATATGCTTTTTTATGAAGTCCCAAAAAAATACCTAGGTCGATGTCTAAAGCTATGGCAAGATATTTGGACGACTAGATCTAAGTAACGAAATATATGTAAAGCTAATTCAGCAAACAGATTTGAGTGCTAAATTATGGCAGGCTGTTTCAGCAGTCAATGAGGCCGAGCACACAACCATCGAACTATCGAAGGCCATCGCAGCAACAAAGATCAAGTATAAAATAGTGTAGAGCTATTTCACCTAACAGATTGGCTACTAGACCATGGCAATCTATGTCACAAAAAATATATGGCAGGATATTTTAGCAACTAATCGGCCTTGGCATACCATCTCAGCTAAGCAAATTGAGTGCAGAACAGGGCAAGGAAGCTTCTTAAGCAGAGCATATTGACTATAAACTAGTACTTCGGCAAACAGTGAGATTAACATCGTCTATCAGCTAACATTCAGCGCTACACCGACATGCACGGGGACTCAGTCTAGAATGCGTGTACCGTGGGTGTAACATCCCAAATTCTAAATTTTGGAATGTTATAATAAATAGATAGATTGATTGTTTGTTTGATTGTTGTGTGATTGATTGAGTGAAATTCAAAACTTTTTGAAAGTTAAATGAGAGGGAGTAAAAGGACTTTCCCAAACTATCAACTTTTGCATTTTGATCTCCGTGAATTCAAATTCTTTTCAATACAATACCCTCGAGAGAAGATGACATGACTTCTTCCATTTAAATAAATGAAAAGGGTTTTGAAAAGATTTGAATTTCATTTGGAAATATTTTTAATTCAGAAACTTCAAGCAACTCAATGATTTTCATGAGAGAAGATAAAATGACTTCTTCAAATTATATGAAATATGAGTTGGGAGTTTAAAAGGATCAAAATTTAAAATCCTTTTGAAATTATTTTCAATTTGGAGTTATTTGGGTTTTATTCAAATTATTTTTCTCCAAAAATAAAATATACGGAAAATAGGAGAATGATTCCCTACATAAGAAAATTGGAGAGAAATAAATTTGAATTAATTTTGGTATTTTTATAATGATTTTTATTGGATTTTATTAGACCAGTAGAACTCTTTGAATTATCTGAATTTGTGTGAACTTTATTAAATGCTAGGAAAATGTTCAGCTTGTAGAAAATCTTTTTCTGAAAATTATGATATATAATATGCCTATATAAAGTTTTAGTTTTATTTTCGTTTTTTAGTTTACCGCTTTCTGTTTAAAAAATATAAAAAAACTGTGCACGCGCCTGAAACTAACTGTCGCCCACGTGCGCATCATAGTACCAGCGGGCGCCCCATCTTTTATTTTTCTTTATCCTATATGGGCCAGGCCCAGCCGGCCATATTCCTTCCCCATGTTCTTTTCCATAGTTTTTCTTTTCTTTTCTATTGCTAAAAAAATTACAGTGTGCGCGCCGGCCGAACCGGCTAAAGACCTTTTGGCCCATGGCGCACCTCCCATCTTTGTTCGGTATATTTTCGTCTACGTTTAGTCCCACATTGCCTAACCTTTGATCCTTAAACCTCTTTTCCACCTATAAATATAGACCCAGAGCCTTCAAAAATCATCTGATTCGGGTTAAATCAATATTTTGGTTTGACTAGATAAAAATATTTGTCTCCTCTCCGGCGCGACTTTTGGAAATTGTCTCCTTTCTCCAAAGTCATCTTTTCTCCGCCTTATAAAGGTATCTTTATTTATACTTCCGTAGTTTATTATTTCTAGAATAATACGATAAAATAATTAGATTATTAATTAGTCTACGTATTTATACATTAGACCCTAGCCGTACCGAATTTTCTTCCGTAAAACAGCTTGGCCCTGATTTTTCAAATAGCCATAACTTTTTACTCGTTCATCTAAATTAGATGAAACCAACGCCTATAGCTTCGTCTTGTTTTTACCTATTCAGTGAACCTGTCACATCAACTTTTTGAAATTTTAAAATTTCGAATTTTGTTCAGATTTATATTCAAACTTATTTTGATCAAAACTTGAGTTTTATAACTCTGTTTGAGTTGATTCTTTTTGCAAATCGAAGCTCTTGACCTAAACTTTCTGATAAGGCCAAATTCACATAATTTTGGTACTGTTAGAAATTGTTTTATGTTGCATGAGTTATTTTCTTGGTTTTGATGTTTTCCGAATCGTTTTCTTCGATATTTCTGATCTTTTGAGTGATTGCTTATGTGTGGTTAATATTGCTTGCCTACGATAGATTGACCGGAGTGTGACGAGTAGATCTATCAAGAGTTTTGAGTGCGAATCATCTTCATCAACATTGCAAGCAAGTTCACATTTTGATCATATTCCTTTCATACCCAGTTTTTATTGATATGTGGGTTTTGGGAAGTAGATGAGGTAGTACCTATTACCTGTTTTATTATCAAACCTTTGGGAGTTACTTCTACGTTTGCTTATGCCATGCTATGCTAGTAGACGTGGATTGCGTGAGTGTATCCATGACAGATGTGAGATTGATAAATTAAAGGTTTATTTAAGGTGGTAACTTAAACACACATCTGGATGGATTGAGGCACCTGGGTATTCCAGCGGTAGCCTGTTTTTCTTTATGGACCGCCACCCAGGCTCAAAGGGATCATGATATTATTCATACTAGAAACTTCCGTGTGCAGCCACAAGCTACTATGGGCTCTAGCATAGTTGACTAAGTCGTGCGAACTCTTATAGTGGTAGACTAGCAGATGTAGGGGATATAGGTTGGTACTGTCTACCCGATCGTAAGGTGCTAGCGCTTCTGAAAGACTATGTCTCGGTCATCCGTTTCTCAAACATCATGTAGTGCAAGAATCCCAACGGAGGAGATCGAGTCTTGTGGGGAAAAGTGCGTAAACCTCTGCAGAGTGTATAAACTAATCATGGTTAGCCGTGTCCCCGGTTATGGACGTCTTGAGTATCTAGTACTTGGATTTTCATGTGAATCTCATCATGTTACTTTAATTAATGTTATTGGGTTTTAATGATGATACTTAATTGGGATTGAGAGGATGTCTATGTTCTCAATGTTTAACAACCACCATGATAATTAAATAAAAATTTATTCCTTTGCAGTAGGGAAAAATTGGCTTTACGCAAAAAAATTGATAACCATAGAGCTTTTCCACCGGCCAAATATGCATGTAGTGATAGCCATATTTCAGCATTGCTCTACAGTGTGAATTTGCTAGTACATTCAATGTACTGACCCTCGTGGCTCCAACGTCTCATGTTGCAGGACTTCTTACGACGAGTAAGTGATACGTTAGGGCTACGATTTCAACACTCAACTTTGCCGTTGGTGTTGATGGGAATCCACAACCTTGTTACATCCGCTATTGGATTGAGGTAATAGTATTTATGTTACTTTATACTTGTGATTTACCTTTGTTATAAATCCTCGAGTACTGTGTGTGTCAGCATACCGATCCAGGGATGACACTTACGCATAGAGACTTGACCGTCTGAGGTTGGGTCGCTACAAGATGGTATCAGAGCACATGTTGACTGTAGGACGTGACCCTACAAATTGGCAAGCCCATAGAAAAGATTTTCTCTACAACTTCATTTTCAAAAGATCTTTTACCTCTCTTCTCTTTTGAGCTTATTCAAATATTCCCTTTTAGTGAGACCAAATACCCTTTTCCCCTTTTTGACCACACGGAGATTCGGCTGATGAGACCACTTCAAGAAGTACAAGATATTGGACAACTAAGACCACTTTGGAATGAAGAGGATTTTACCGTGCATCTGAATAATGGAAACTACAAAAGTTGAAGACTCCGAAGACTAGGAGAATTTGAAGGCTCTGAAGAATTCCCAGATTTTTATGACCTAGGAAGGCTACCCTTATGGAACTTGGCAGACTATGGAAGTTGTCAATACCCGAGATCAAGGTGTAATGGAGAAAGACCGGAGCATGGAGAGTTAAAAACTCAAAGTTCTATCAAGAAAAACCCTAAGGCAGGAGATATCAACTATGGAGAGATAGCTCATGGAAATGACAAGAGCAGAAACACGGCTATCCATGAGGTTATCGCCCGCTTATGATATTTTCACCATGCTGAGTTAAGCATGCATATGCATGGAAGGATTGGATGGTAGAAGGCTGATGGAGCACCTATCAGCAAGACAAAGTTTTAACCTTAACTGGTGTATCACCAGGATCTGGAGTATTACATCAAGTTGTTAAGATGGAGCTACAAGAAGCCGTATTTGAAAGGAAGCATTTCGTGAAGAACTCAGGACCTAGAAGCTGAAGTAGCCAAGCTGGAGGAGAAAAACCTCGAGATACCGGAGATTCATTAAGAACTGAAGGACATCAGCACATGGTTCAGGTCGAGGTTGATGAAACCCTGAAGTTTGGAATGCAACTCCAGAATATCAAAGGATGTCATGAGAGACATCGCGTCAACAGAGATGAGCTGGCAAAAAGGACTTGAGAAGGACAAGCACGATCGGAAGAAGCCATTGGAGACATGAACAAGACTTGAAGAGTTTGGCGACTCTGAAGATTTATTGACCTTTAGAAGACCAAACCCCTATTATATACTTACGTTAGATGCGACGATGGTGAGCTATCATTTGATTGATGTTTTTTTCGACAGCCACAAAATAAAAATCTGTCTTTTCAAAAAATTTGTTTGTATTGTGTGCATCCCTCTCTATCTCTCTTATCCCACCCCAAAACCCATGGACCCATTAGAGGATGAATGGAGATGAGCTTGTCTTTTCTGGACCGGTAAGTCCATTGGAGACAGACCGATGGATTCAGAACATGGAGGATCACATGGAGAACAACCCTATAGTCAGAAATGATATGACCCAGCATGCTCTTCAGTGCTTTGAAAGAGGTGCCACTACTTGGTGGAGGATGTACCAAACCATCAATGGATGGCAAGGAGTAACCACTTGGAAAGAATTTAAGTTGACTTTGCCAAAGTCTCAGTTTGTGTCCCAGAAGTTGAAACCTTATGGAAAGGATATGAAGAAACCTTGTGCATGCAAGATTTGTGGAGAAATAGGACACACCCATAAAGAACACAAGGATGAATGCCCTAATTGTGAAGGAAGTCACCCAGTTGAAGAATGCCCAACTAGGCAGATTACTTGTTTCTTGTGTGAAGGGACTACCCACTATCCTGCTCAGTGTCACATTTACCCCATGGTACAACGAACCATCCAGCAGAAGAAAGAAGTAATGAAAGGAGCCCTCATGGAAATTTTAGAAGAAACTATGATGAAGGAAGAGGTGGAGGACACACCTAAAGAGGACCCGAGTAAACCCTGCACTAAGTCTTGCTATTCATGTGGAGAAGAAGGACACATCTCCCAAAATTGTCTGAATGGAGATCTAGTAGAATTCCCGACAAAGGAAGTAGAATATGACCCACAAGAAATAGAAGCCATGATTGGCATGGAAAGGGCCAGGAAGAGAAGCAGATTGGATTCCAGGAAGGACCTGAGTCATATCACCTGTTATAGGTGCAAGGAGCGAGTCAGGGCACTATCTCAGCAATTGCCCAAAAAGGAAGCCAAGGACCCAAGGAGGCTATATAATCACAAGGAAACCTCGGGAGTTGTCAGAAGTAATATGTTTTCGTTGTAATGAAGCAGGACACTTTGCCAGGGATTGTCCCAAGGAGAAGGAGACTTGTGATAATTAGTTGTGTCTGTGAGAAGTAATGTAGTAGTAGTAGAAGTAGTGGGAACAACTATTTTGTATCAAGGTGTTGATTTGAGACATGTAATGGAAAAGCGAGAGATTGTAATCATTGGAGAATGAATAAAGTTAGCATCGTTGGTACTGATATGGATTATATGAGTTGTTACTCTATGAAGAAGATTTTTGACCATTTTCAAGGATATAAGAAATATGGTCTATGGATGAATTTGTGCATTTCATGGGTAGTAGTACCCTGTAAGAACCCTTGACCCTAGAAAAGATAAGGATACTCCATTGAGTGAATTTCGGACAAAATAAATACGAGTTTTGTTGATAAAGTTGGAGACTGTCAGCTGTTTGGAACAAATGTGATCAAGGAGTCAGAAGAGAATGTTAAGTTGATTCGAGATAGACTGAAGGTAGCTCAGTCCAGGTAGAAGAGTTATGCAGACTCAAAAACGCAAGGAGGTAGTCTATGAAATTGGAGATAGAGCATGTCTTCGTGAGTCCCCTCTGCGAGGAATTAAACGATTTGGAGTTAAGGGAAAGTTAGCCCCGAGATTTGTAGGACGATACCGAGTTTTGGAGCGTATGAGAGAAGTGGCCTAAAAGTTGGAGTTACCCGAAGGACCGGCAGGAGTTCATGATGTGTTTCACGTTTCCCAGTTAAAGAAGTGCCATGCAGGGATGGCAATATTCCCCTGTAAGGACGCTTGACCCTGGAAAGGATAATGATGTTCCATGAAGTGGAGTATGGACTTCATAAGTATAAGTTTTTAACTCGGTATGTGGGATATCCCATGAGGAAGAAGAGATGAATTACTATTGGATATAAAGGAGGTATGATGTTGGAAATATGGATCAAGGGAAATTCCATGATGAGTCTGAGTAATCATGTCCTAGTTTGGTGCCAATAGAAGGAAGGAAGACAGTACAATTGGATGGATTTAAGAATACTAGGAAGTTGGAAGTTGGAATAATGATCAGTTGCCCGATGATAAGTTCAAGGACTACAAGTGATGAGATGGGCCATAACCCATTGGCCCCAGGACCTGCCAAGAAGCAAGCACATTCTTGCTAAAGGAAAAACCCTGGAGGAAGATACAACGTTTATCGGCAGACGATTTTATAGGAGTAACGCAAAACCTGAGAGTTGTGAAGGAACGATAGATGTTTGTTTGGCTTGCAGAATCAATGGATTATTCCGAACGCAGTTCATGGACAAGAGAAATTCTGCAATGCTTGTGAGGATGACCGAGTGTTAGAATGCGAGATTCGCTAAACCGTATATAAGGTAATGATTTGGGTGCGGGATGGATTGATCACCATACCGACTTACTCTTATTATTCGCCTTGCTATATGGGATGGTAAATCTGAGTGACTTACCTATAGTAGAGAGACGATGATATTAAGCCTTGTTTAAACCTTAGAATGGTATAATCATTTTCCCTTGTACAAGGCAGCCGTTGCCAATCGTAGGACATACGGTGAGAAAGAAGCCTAGACCCATTCCCTGCAGGAGAAACCATAATTGGATGACCGCCATGAGATATCGATAGTTGTTTAGTATTGGCGCAAGACCCGTCAGCTAAGAAGACCCAGCCATGGAAGAACCTTACCAAGATGAAAGGACAAAAGAATTGTGGTAAAGGTTATGCCACTATCGAAAGAGCCCGGATAAGGAATTATCCTGAAGATCTAAGAAGACCGACACTATTAACAATATGGATGAAGTATATGAGTTTCGATGGAACCGTAACCATGCTTCTGAGGGTGGTAGCACCCCACACTCCTGTGATGATCGATGGATTTTGAGAAGACCCCCAAACCCTAACCTTTTTCTTGCTAGCCTCTCCTAATCTCGAGGACGAGATTCATTTTAAGGGTGGTAGGTTTGTAACATCCCAAAATTCTAAATTTTGGAATGTTATAATAAATAGATAGATTGATTGTTTGTTTGATTGTTGTGTCATTGATTGATGAAATTCAAAACTTTTTGAAAGTTAAATGAGAGGGAATAAAAGGACTTTCCCAAACTTTCACCTGTTGCATTTTGATCTCCGTGAATTCAGATTCTTTTCAAATACAAAACCCTTGAGAGAAGATGACATGACTTCTTCCATTTAAATAAATGAAAAGGGTTTTGAAAAGATTTCAATTTCATTTGGAAATATTTTTAATTCAGAAACTTCAAGCAACTCAATGATTTTCATGAGAGAAGATAAAATGACTTCATCAAATTATATGAAATATGAGTTGGGAGTTTAAAAGGATCAAAATTTAAAATCCTTTTGAAATTATTTTCAATTTGGAGTTATTTGGGTTTTATTCAAATTATTTTTCTCCAAAAATAAAATATATGAAAATAGGGTAACATGATTCCCTACATCAGAAAATTGGAGAGAAATAAATTTGAATTAATTTTGTTATTTTTATAATGATTTTTATTGGATTTTATTAGACCAGTAGCACTCTTTGAATTATATGAATTTGTGTGCATTTTATTTAATTCTAGGAAAATGTTCAGCTTGTAGAAAATATTTTTCTAAAAAATTTGATATATAATATGCCTATATAAAGTTTTAGTTTTACTTTCATTTTTCAGTTTATCGCTTTCTGTTTAAAAAAATAACAAAAACTGCGCACGTGCCTGAAACTAACTGTCGCCCACGTGCGCATCATAGTACCAGCGGACGCCCCATCTTTTTTTTCTTTATCCTATATGGGCCAAGGCCCAGCCGACCATATTCCTTCTCCATATTTTTTCCATAGTTTTTTTCTTTTTTATTGCTCAAAAAGAAAATTTACAGAGTGCGCGGCCGGCCGAACCGGCTAAAGGCCTTTTGGCACCTCCCATCTATGTTTCGTATATTTTCGTCTACATTTAGTCCCACATTGCCTAACCTTTGACCCTTAAACCTCTTTTCCATCTATAAATATAGACCCAGAGGCTTCAAAATTCATCCGATTCTGGTTAAATCAATATTTTGGTTTGACTAGATAAAAATATTTTTCTCCTCTCTGGGGCGACTTTTGGAAATTGTCTCCTTTCTTCAAAGTCATCTTTTCTCCGTGTTATAAAGATATCTTTCTTTATACTTCCGTAGTTTATTATTTCTAAAGTAATACGATAAAATAATTAGATTATCAATTAGTCTACGTATTTATACATTAGACCCTAGCCGTAGCTATTTTTCTTCCATAAAACAGCTTGGCCCTGATTTTTCAAATAGCCATAACTTTTTACTCGTTCATCCAAATTAGATGCAACCAACGCCTATAGCTTCATTTTGTTTTTACCTATCCAGTGAACCTGTCACATCAACTTTTTCAAATTTTCTAATTTCGAATTTTGTTCAGATTTACATTCAAACTTCTTTTGATCATAACTTGAGTTTTATAACTCCGTTTGATTTGATTCTTTTTGCAAATCGAAGCTCTCGACCTAAACTTTCTGATAATGCCAAATTCACATAATTTTGGTACTGTTAGAAATTGTTTTATGTTGCAAGAGTTATTTGCTTGGTTTAGATGTTTTCCGAATCGTTTTCTTCGATCTTTCTGATCTTTTGAGTGATTTTTTATGTGTGGTTACTATTGCTTGCCTATGATAGATTGACCGGAGTGTGACGAGTAGAGCTATCAAGAGTTTTGAGTGTCAATCATCTTCATCAACATTGCAGGCAAGTTCACACTTTGATCATATTCCTTTCATACCCAATTTTTATTGCATTAGATCAATCCTCAAACAATTGCATGATTAGGATCTGATTAATATGTGGGTTTTGGGAAGTAGATGAGGTGGTACCAATTACCTGTTTTATTACCAAACCTTTGGGAGTTACTTCTACGTTTGCTTATGCCATGCTATGCTAGTAGACGTGGATTGCGTGAGTGTATCCATGACAGATGTGAGATTGATAAATTAAAGGTTTATTTAAGGTGGCAACTTAAACACACATCTGAGTGGATTGAGGCACCTGGGTATTCCAGCGATTACCTGTTTTCTTATGGACCGCCACCCAGGCTCAAAGGGATCATGAGATTATTCATACTAGAAACTTCCGTGTGCAACCACAAGCTACTATGGGCTCTAGCATAGTTGACTAAGTCGTGCGAACTCTTACAGTGGTAGACTAGCAGATGTAGGGGATGTAGGTTGGTACTGTCTACCCGATCGTAAGGTGCTAGCGCTTCTGAAAGACTATGTCTCGGTCATCCGTTTCTCAAACATCATGTAGTGCAAGAATCCCAACGGAGGAGATCGAGTCTTGTGGGGAAAAGTGCGCAAACCTCTGCAGAGTGTATAAACTAATCATGGTTAGCCGTGTCCCCGGTTATGGACGTCTTGAGTATCTAGTACTTGGATTTTCATGTGAATCTCATCATGTTACTTTAATTAATATTATTGGGTTTTAATGATGATACTTAATTGGGATTGAGAGGATGTCTATCTTCTCAATGTTTAACAACCACCATGATAGTTAAATAAAAATTTATTCCTTTGTAGTAGGGAAAAATTGGCTTTACGCAAAAACTTGATAACCATAGAGCTTTTCCACCGGCCAATTATGCATGTAGTGATAGCCATATTTTAGCATTGCTCTACAGTGTGAATTTGCCAGTACATTCAATGTACTGACCCTCGTGGCTGCAACGTCTCATGTTGCAGGACTTCTTATGACGAGTAAGTGATACGTTAGGGTTACGATTTCTACACTCAACTTTGCCGTTGGTGTTGATGGGAATCCACAACCTTGTTACTTACGCTATTGGATTGAGGTAATAGTATTTACGTTACTTTATACATGTTAATTACCTCTGTTATAAATCCTCGAGTACTGTGTATGTCAGCATACCAATCCAGGGATGACACTTACGCACAGAGACTTGACCGTCTGAGGTCGGGTCGCTACAGTGGGAGAAGCTGACTGCCGTGCGTCTCCACACGAACGTCGCCAACGGTGGCGGCGCTGACCGCCATGCGCCTCCACAAGAACGTGGCCATCGGTGGCAGCGCGGCTACAGGACGGCAGTCTACGAGAGCGTACTGTGGGAGCGAGAGGATCGCCACGTGTCCTCCTCGACGAACCGCGGCACCGACGTATCGGCGCGGCGGGGAGGACAGCTTTGGCGGAGTGAATGGTGTGGAGGGGGACAGGGGGAGGGGGTTTGGGGAATATTATTGGCTATAGTTGGCCGAAGGGCAGTTGAATCTAGGATTTGGGGTGAATTTTTGGGTGGGGGGAGGATTTTCGCACGGTGGGTGGGGGGAGTTTGGCGCATGGTCAGTTTCTCCAAGTGCAGTCCCATGTGTCAGTGAAGAGGCAAGCCGAAGCGCGTTCCGTTTGCGTGAGCCGTGTGCAGGACCGAACGTGTGTAGGGTGCAATGCGACCGCGAAAGGGGTGCTGTGTGTGTACCACCTTTTTTTCCTTTTAAACTAGTTGCTTCGCCCCCTAAAAAAACTTGTTGCTTCGCGCGATCCATTGATACTACAAGTACTACTAGTAATCCGGTAATCCCAACTAAAACGGCGCGACCGGGTCTTTTCCCGCGCGATATGCTGAGAGGTTGGCTTAGTTGGGTTTTTTAGGATGAGTAATGCTACACCTACGTAATCCCAGTTACGTAATTAACATAATGTGAAACGTGTGAGCTGTTGATTGTAGATTGGGGGGAGGGAGGGGCCCACCACCATGAAAATCAGGGGGGTAGAGAGAGTTACGTTAACCCTTTCGTAGGTTCCTATAGATGTAGAAAGATGTGAAATGCGTGAGTGTGTAGTGGACGTACTATTGGAGTGCCTAAGATAAATTGTGTATGTATAGACCCTATGTGTTTATTTTACTTCGCATGTTAGCTTTGTCTCGGTTCAATAAAAAGTAGAGTTGGTGATGATGGTGTGCCTGTCATCCTGCAATATAGGCCGTCCGATCTATATCTAATGGATAGGAAGGAAACTATGACAATTTACCCGCACTCCTCTCCACATTTGCAGATAAGGCCTTCCCTCGTTCATCCTTTTCTCCCACAAGATCTTGATCTTCCGTGCAACACACGGGCATCTTGCTAGTACTCCTACAATATACTATATTATTGTGAAAGTTCATATACACCGGCCAAGACTAATGCAAACACGGCAGATTTTCATTACATTTCGAACTTTTATAGGACAGAAAAATAAAATAAACCTGACCCTAAACCTATTATATGGCAGCTACCGACGTGCTCCATATGCGATCTCTATGTATGGGGGTGGGGTTCAAGACCCGTGAAGTGAAGGTGCGGTCTCCGGCGAGGAATAGTAGAACACGGGATACGCACCGGCCAGTTGGCACACCATGCCCTGGCGCCTCCCATGCCCTACTCATACTCGGAGGAGTCATCGACCTCAGCGGTGTCGGACGTTGGATGGCAGCAAGTAGGACGCGTGGCTGACGGTGCTCCCGTCGTCGGCCGCCAGCGTGGCCACCGCTTGTGCGGTCGCGTCCGCGTCCGGCTACGCCGCTATTGCGTCGTGAGAGGCGACTTGAGCGAGGGTGGCGACCTAGAGCTTCATCCCCAAAGACAAGCTCTCCCGCAGAGCGTTCGTGCTTGCGGTCATGGCAGATGTGGTGCCAGGTAGGAGGACGATGCGCTATGGTGTGGAGATTAGCTGGGAGTTGCCGCTTTAAGTAGCGCATTCCGGTGAGGCCAAGCGTCCTGGTGCGTCATTAAGTCACCGGAGTTGGTTCCTCGGGCACCGAGCCTCTTAACGACGACATGAATGCGTGCAGCTGGCGCCATCTAGGAATGCACCGTGCGACGGCGCGAGGGACAAGGGTTTTTGGTGTGCCAGGGTAGTCAGCTGCGGTCGTGGCAATGTTGGAGATGCCCTTTAGTCACATGTGATCGATGCATGTCATTGAAAAAGAAAGACCACCCGGCATGATCTCAGGTCCTGAGGATGCAGTTGGCCGCGCTACACCACTCCGCGGACGTGCCCCGGCGCCCCGTGCATCCTCGGCGAGTCGGGTGTTGGGGTGTGTTTGGATTGTGGCCAAAGTGCAACTTACCAAAATTTTGGTCATGACCCAAAGATTGGTCTTTGTTTGAATGGTTACAATTTTTTGGCATGCCAATGAACTCTAGCCAACTCTAGTTCATTTTTCTTGCCAATGTTGGCCAAATCATGGGCAATGAAAACCTCAACAAAAATTTTGGCTACCCAATGCTTTGATGGGGCAACCTTGGGCACAAACCAAACATACTATTGGTCGTTCCACAGCACTAACGCCACCCTCGGCACACTGAAACCGATCGTGTCTAGCGATGATGAGCGTGTCGCTCACCGGGGTCACCGTGTCCAGAGGTGGTGCTGGAGCTGCGCCACATTGTTGGCCCCCACGACCCACATGAACGGTTGCCGGTGGTGAGGAGGTCGTGGGCCAGCTCCTCCATTGGAATATTCTACGCTACATCGTCCCGATAGGTGTGCCCCACATGTTGGTTTCCCTGTTTTCCCGGCCATATTCGGGTGTCAGTGCTCCGCGTTGTGCATTAGGCCTTTCACTATGTAGGCCAAGCGAGACAACTTATTGTGTATTTGAGCTGTTCAAGTATAATCATGTGGCCTTTTCTTATTTCTCATTCCTCTCCAACCCTCTTCTCCATCGATCATGTCGCCCTCCGGTCGAGTCCATCCTCCCGCATGCCTCATTTGAACATTCCGCCGAGTATCATTCGCATGTGGGCCTAGACCATTCTTGTATTTCCAATGTTTTGTAATTTGTCTGACATGCATGCATACAAACAAACGGTTCATTTAAAGTTTCACTTTTCCTCCACTACGTGTCGCTTCACGTCTTAGTTTTGACATCCCACTGGGGGGGAGGGGTCTGTGAGGATCAGAGGGAGTATATTATACGTTCATTAGCGAAAGGAACGTAATGTACCCACCCTAGTCCTCTTTCAATCGATCTCCGGACCCCGAGATGAAATCGAGAGAGAACGAGTGGGGGCATGTGTGATACCTCAGGCGGATCCAAAATTTTGAACTGGTGATCATAGCATCCGCAAATCATATATAAAGGGTATTCAATGTTCGTTTCGTTTTTGAATGTACAATATACTCCCTCCTATCCTTTCTAGTTTACATATAAGTTTTATGTGTAGTCAAAGTATCTCTACTTTGATCAAAAAAGTATCAACATTCAACAATGCCCAATCAATATTGTTCGATTCGTACGTACTCCTAGATTTGTACTCGAGATGGTTTCCAATTTGTTTTCAACCACGCGAATGTGCTTGTTCTCGCGCATGCTCTTCCTACTAGGATTTCACCATGTATAGCCAGTCCAATAGTAACTTTTTAAGCTCCCTGTCCAATAGTACAAGTGGAGTACTGACAACATCTGTACTAGTGTATGCAGTGCTCATAGTAGTACTCCCTCCTTCCATTTATAGAGGGCCAATGTGGAGGAGAGAGATGTGAAAAAGTAAGGGGAGTGAGCTCTCATGCAAGAGCCTAGCTATATATGCATTCGTAGTTAAATACAATAAATATGAAGAAAGAGATGGAGAGGATATGGAAAAAAGGACTAATACTATAGCCAACCTTATAATTTTTTTGCGGGAAATACCCAACCTTATAGCCCACACTACTGTATGAGTGCATATAATAGATGATGGCTATAGATGACATGGCAGTTCCTTATAGCCATCGACTGGCTATATTATTAACCATGCTCTAACGCGTTTTTCAAAACGACATTTGACTATTGACAATATTAATAGTACATGAGATGTATAATGTGAAAATTATATTATTGGAACCTCCTTTCACATACGAATTTGACCGTATGCTTTGTGTAAGTTGCATGTCATATATTATTATTCTAACATTTGGTCAAAGTTAGCCTCGAAAAACGCATTAGGCCCTGTATAGTAAATGGAAGGAGGGAGTAGTAGTGGAAGTGGATCCTCTGACATAGGTATCCCTTCCTTACCATCCCTTTCGGTCACTTACTGGCGGACCCCATGCTTGCTAGGCCCCGCATGTCAGTTACTCAATGGGTTCGGCCACGTCAGGTGATCCTCATCCGTAGTATACTCCCTCTGTTTTTATTTACTCGGCATAAAATGGAGGGAGTGGTAGTATAAATGACGCGGGCGGGGGAGGGGAGGGGCGTCGGTTTGCTCTCAACTACGGTCCCACAAGCGAGCGAAAACACAAGACGAAGCTCGTTCCATTCGGTGAGCGATGTGGAGGGTCGAGCATACCGGGCTGCAACGCGAACGCGACAAGAGCGATGTACAGTCAAAACCGATTGACCGGTCGTCACCGGAACCACTATTCACACCAGAACCTTTGCTGCTCGGCCTACGCCAGCCACTGCCCTAAAACCAAACCTAATATCCATCCCCTTCCCCCACCTTTGGATCCCCTAGCCCGCATCAAGCATCCCCTAGTTCACCGGAAAGCCATGGTGCGCCGCGAGATCACGTACTACAAGATGCTGACGCCAGAGCGCCGCATAGAAATCGCGGTGGCAGTCAGCGCCACAGACCTCCGTTCCCAAGCTCTCTTTGCAGCAGGCCAATCCCTGAGTTCTCTGGAGCCAAGCTACAAGGAGGAGGAAGCCAATCCAATGTTCATGGCGGAGGTCGCCGCGCAGAAGGGCCCCGATGGGTAAGAGATGATGGACGTCGACTTCGTGCCGGCGTCCGAGTCCCCCATGGTGTAGGCGGACCAGCGGTTCAACTTGGCGATACTAAAGGAGGACCAGGAGGCAGAGGCTCAACTTGACGCGGAGCGCGCGCATGTCGCTGCCATCGAGGCTCTCCTATAGGCGGAAGCGGATGTCGTGTATGTGAACCGGGCGGCACAGGCTCAACTTGAGGCGGAGCGCGCGGATGCCGCTGCCATAGAGGCCCTCCTACAGGCGTAACCGGACGTCCTGGACTTGAACCGGGCGACAGAGGCTCAACTCGACGCGGAGCGCACGGATGCCGCTCTCATCGAGGCCCTCCTACAGGCGGAACCGGACGTCCTGGACTTGAACCGGGCGGCGGAGGCTCGACTCGACGTGGAACGCGCGGATGCTGCTGCCATCGAGGCCCTCCTGCAGGTGGAACCGGACATCCTCGACCTGAACTGGGCGGTGCTCTTGTCTGTGCAGAGTGCCCGCACGATCCATGTGAACGAGTAGCTGGAGGCCGAGGACAACCACGGTGCGGAGACACACGTCGGCAGCTACGGCTAGTTCGCGCCGGCAGACAAAGACGACGAGGCCGTCTCGTTCCGCGAGCAGTGATAGTTTTTCTTTATGTTGTTGTTTTTATGGATCTTTTGCTGTGTAAAAACATATATTGTTATGCAAGTTGCCTGACTTGGGTCAGCCTACCATTTCAAGCGGTTGGATGAATATCCTACGACTCCTAACCCTTCTTCCTCACATCTTCTTCTTCCCCAACAGACCACCGCATGGCCCGTAAGGATACTCCCCAACATGCGGTTGGATAAACATACTCTATGAACGAAAATTATGTGTCAGTGGTAGGATGGCTGAGTTTTGTTTGTTCACATGTGATAGCACGTGTCAGTGAGGGTGCATTCCCTTGGTTGGGTTTGCGGTGTGCAGGAGCGACTGTGTGAGGGTGCGGTGCGGCCGCGGCATGCAGGAGCGACCGTGTGAGGGTGCGGTGCGAACGCGACAGTCGTGCACAAGTGTACGTCCTTTTAATTTTGAAAACTTTAGGCAAGCTTGGCAAAAATGTGTGGCGAAGTATGGCAATGCAAGGCCTAGACCCAAACAGGATAAGTGGGTGCTTGGATACATTTTAGTATCATGACTAAAAGTAGTGGGACTAAAACTTGCTAGCCTCACCCATGCTTGGATCCAAATACTAAAGAGACTAAAATCAAGTTAATGAGCATTTATTATCTTCCAAACCTTCCAATCCAGAACTCGCCTATGTTAAAGGAGAGGAGTTAAATGAGGAGAGAGAGGACTAATCCACATTTTAGTAGGGGTACCTCTTACTAAATTTTTTTAGTCTCAAGACTAGTTTTAGCCCCTCTTTAGTCAGGGGTTCTTGGAACTTTAGCCTCTTAAAGAGACTATTTTTAGTCAGACTAAAATAAGTCCCTTGGATCCAAGCACCCTCTAAGAACTACGTACTATGTACTAGGAGTACTAGTGTTAAAAAAGAAAGGCTAGTTTTTCCTTCGCAGGATTAATCGATACAAATCCTCGTTTCACGTGTCAATTAATGCGTATTTTTTCTCCAAAGCCCAAAAAGCTAACCATCTCACTCCTCATCGCTTGATTAATGTCCTTGGTTGCTAGTACGAGGCAAACCCCATCAATTTTGCCTCGATTACTGTTAGTGGCCTTTTGCAAATTGTAATTTTGATATACTGTCCTTGTGTACAAAAAATGGAGGTAGTAACTATATTTGACTTCCTTCCCCATTGCGGTGATGTCGACGATATCTCGAACATTGTTGTTTGGCGAAGTGTGTTTGACGGAGAACACCATTGCGGGAGACCACGGTAAGACTAGTCACAGTGGGGAGTAACTTAGAGTAGTAACATGCATATGTTACTAGTCTATGTTACTACCTTCACAGTGGGTAGTAACATATGTGTTGTGTCATGCATCACTTCATTTATTACGTTGTAAACTCATTTTTTCTTGATATGTGTGATGTTACAGTAACTAGCTATGTTACCACATGCCTCTCTTTCTTCATTAATTACATGCCACATCATCTATTGTGCCTAGATAAGTGTGATGTTACTACCTATGTTACTCCCATTTTGGGTAGTCTAAGTCGTTCGCAAGTGCCTCCTGCAAGCCGAGACAACTGCCTTATTTGCAGCCAGGAAGTCCGTTGAACCAAAGGACGTGTAAATATACTAGTACTACTCGTACACAATAGCGTCGTCCGTCCAGCTTAGTGTAGTGAGATGGTTTCTCAAAGAAGATGATGGAGAAGCGGAGTCAGCGAAGAGTGAAATGATGGTTGCTTCGTCCGTGCTTTGTGATTTGACGCCTCACTGCTTTGTGATTTGTGATAGAAGGAACGGGGGAGTAGACTCTGTGCTCTATACTGTACATGCGTCCAAGCACGAGAGAAAGAGGAGAGACGTTGCATTTTTCTATTCCTTCAATCAATCAATCAGGGAGCTTCGGTTCCATCCTTTTGGCTTTGGCAACACCGCCCACAATGGTTCCCACGATGCCAAAAGCTATTTTTCACATTTTCCTACACATTTTAGATGCACTTAACTGTACCACTTGGTTTTGCTCCCGTGTGATATCTATATTACAAATCTCAATTAGATTGATCTAAAAACTTATAGAATCAAGATTAGTAAAAGGAGGTGATTTTGCCGTGCGGATGGCGGGGGAGGTTTCTTATTTTTAGAGGACATTGTCCTGGCGGTTTGCTAACATGCGGTCCCATGTGTCAGTGCTTTACCAAGCTGATCCGCATCGCACATGAGGCAGAACAACGGCAGAAGCAACACGTGGTTAACTTGAAGAAGATGAGGGAGAAGCGGATTCAGCAACGAGTGAAATGATGGTTGCTTTGTCCCTCCAACTTCTTTTTTTAGCATTATTACTTCGTCCCTCCAACTTAACTGCGGGAAAGGTGCAGCTTTGTGATTTGATGCCTCATTGATCATTACTACACCGGCGCCATGACTGGGTGCTTCACCCCGGCTTCTCTGCACTATATTCCGGTATGGCACCTAGACCCGGTAGCTTGATGTCCCACATGTTGGCGAAAGGGACTAGAAGATTTATGAAAGCGAGCGCTCCACTCTTACGATGGAGGAGTACACGACACGACGGCCCAGTGAACTGTCACTTGTACTATATAGTACGAGTACTATAGTTTTGCTGTTTCGCACGATCCACCGATACAAACCCGATTAAACAGGAAAGGGCGGGATTTTTCCCGCATGGTATATGATACTGGCCATACATTTCAAAGGCAATTTTAATGTATACAAACTGAATAATTAAGTAACAATATGATATCTAGTAAAACTAAAAACACATATGATTTATTGTGTTAGAGTGTAGTAGTAGTGTCGTATTGCATAGTTGTTAGATGTAACATGCGAGAACGTGTAGAGATGTAGTTTTGGAGGGCCTACAGAGAGAAAAGAGTAATATGTTCACCGAACTTCAGAATAAGCTGATTACAGTCACTATATACGTTTTGAAGTGATTATACGGTCACTTGCTCACGGTTCAGCATCGGATTGCACTCTGTTGACCGTCCAAATAGTCTGCGTGGCACCATGTTGACTAGTTAAATTGACCATGTTCCTTGTGGGTCCCACCTGTTAGTTCGCATAGGGAAAAGGTCAGATGAACACAAATTTACGCAGGCGCGACAAGACTCCAACCCATGCGCGGGAATCACCTGGTTGTGTATGTGTCTGTCAGGGCCTGATGTGTGCGCATGCATGTGTAGGTTGAGCACTTGAGCGTGAGAGTGTGTGTTGGTCGTGTGGTGTACTAGTGTGTGCATGCATGCGTGCATGTGTGCGTGGCTACGTGTGTACGTGTGAGTGTTGCGTGCATGCATGGGTGCATGTGTTCGTGTTAGTGTTGCGTGCATGCAGTTTGTGTGCATGCGTGCGTGTGTGTATAATCACCACACCAGCTCTTGTGTGTTAAAACAAACGGCTCAGCATACCAATACAAGGCCATCTTGTTCGATGTGCCTGCGGTCATGACTTCGAACCACCGTCCAATATTTTTGGTCATTTGTTTTCATTCTTACTAGCAAGATGCCCGTGCATTGCACGTAACATCAAGATGCATTTGTATGACTAGTTTATCTTGTGAGAGAAAAGGATGAACAAGGGAAGGCCTTATTTGCAAATATGGAGAGGTGTGTGGGTACCTTTTGCAAAATTGTCATAGTTTCTTTCCTATCCGTCAGATATAAATTGGACGGCCTATATTGCAGGATGGCAGGCACACCATCATCACCAACTCTGTTTTTTATAAGAGTGTATTTTATATTTTATAAGAGTGTAGATGTAGAGTAGATACAAGCCGATAGGTGGGCCCGATGGTAGTGAGATAATGTGATGCAACACTAGAGGTGCCACGTGGAGCATTTAACTGGTCAACTAGTTGTGTCTTGAGCAAATACAGAGTTGTACGGTGAGCCCGTGACTGTATAATAACCACGAAATGTAAATGGTGACCGTAATGAGTGGATTCTGAAGTCCAATGTACTTATCGTGCTTTCTCTTCAAATACAATGATCGTCACTGTATATATCGCGAGAGAAAGATGAAACATGTGTGAATGTGCTGGGGGCTTACTTTTTAGAGGACCTGGAGATAGTTTGTGCGTGTACATGAATGGGGCGTATAGGGGGGGGGGTATGCGATGGAGAGAGAGATGCTCTTCGTTTCTCTTTATTATGACTAACTTTATATATAGTATAAAAATATACAAATTCACAGTGCGGAATAAACATCATCGTGGGCACCATGCAATGCAAATTAGCGTTCATACTCCTCCATATAACTTTGTAATGTTGTATATATGTAGAAATTCTAAAATAATTTTTTGGCCACACTTTATTCAAAAGGAATGTTGCATGCGAAATAAACGTGAAGAGATGGCTTTTTAGATCAATGGGGTACGTGATGTAACATGTGTGAATGAGTAGTTGATGCATTTGGCAGGGCCTAGAGAGGGATGTGTGTGTATTATGTATTCGAGAGAGGCATGGATAGAGGAGCCGACGCACTACAAGAAATATGTCAAGTTGTGACCCTCACTATTGGCCGCTGAAAGGTCATAGTTTTTCATTTGTGACCTTTTTGACCAAAAACAGAAGGTCAAAAGTTGGCGGTCGTAAACTGAAATTAACGACCTTCTGTAAAAGGTCGTTGGTTCTTCGACCAAAATTTTGGTCACTAGCAACCTCCCGAGGCCACGTAGGCATCCAACGTGGCAAGCTGATGTGGCACAAGAATCAGCCCGGTCCAATTCGGTTTTCTACATGGGCCTAGCCTAACAATTCGGCCCATTTATGATTTTTTTCCTTTTAATTTTGGTCAGCTACATTGGCCTAGCCCAGCAATTTGGCCTTTTATTTTCTAGGCCTTTGGCCTTTTCGCTTCCATTTCTTGTTTGGGCCTTGGCCTTTTTACATTCCAGTTTAGACCAGGTCCCACTAGTCAGATCATCCAATTAGGTCCCACTTGTCGGTTTTTCTTTTGTTTGTTTCCCATTTTAAAGGACTCGCTAGTGAAATGGGACCCAAGGGTGTTGTTTAGGCGCTGCATGTCAGTTCACTATTTGTGCAATAACCAATAACTTGATTCAAACAAAGCCAATAACACATACAATTTCAAACAATAGCCAAACGAAGTACTTTATAGTCATGGCAGTACAAATCAGGTATTCAACTATAAAATACACCTAATATTAACATGGCCAGCTACAGGGAGCTAAAACACATAGTTGGGTGCTGGTTTGCTTCGGGATTCTTCTCTTGGAGCTCTTGTACACCGCATCTGCAGGTTATAAATCAAAAAAGTTAGGAAATCAAGTGAAGTTGTGCATATAACATTCTCCTAACAATGAAAAACAGATGCTGAAGTTGAGATCTAATAAGAAACCGTGCATATAACATTCGCAAACATTTATTGATACCTAGTGCTGACTGTATTTGCATCTAAACTGAATAATGATCCATAGTGTTGACTAAATCTGCATCTAAACTGAATACTCTTAACTGAACATGGGCAAGTGATATGCTAATCAGGTGTTAGAATGATATCAGATTGAACAAGGTTAACCAAATTTCCCACATAGTTTTGGGGAAATTCTATTTATCTACAGTGATTGGCAACTATGGATGGCAATGTGACAGTACGGACAGACTTGTGGCTGCTCATTTGTATTCAGGTAACTATGGCATTGACGCAAATAGACTTGTGGCTGCTCATTCACTAGCTATGGCAATGACGCAAACAGACTTGTGGCTACTCATTCACATTCACAGCAACACTTCATCATTCATCTACAAGAAACTATTGACCATCATATCAGACGGGATAGGAAGGGTCACCTGACATATTGAACTCGATGCTGCAGAAGGTCGATGATGTGGTGGTACAGAGCATGCCCTTTGTGGCTGGCTAGATGCGCCCCTCCTCCTCCTGCTCCTCGAGCAGGACAAGGACGGCGGCCGCTAGGCTCGTTGAGATCGGGATGCTGGGGGAGGCGAGCACGCCCGTGAGGTACTCCATGGCGCCGGGCGCATCATGTGCGGCAGGATGCCGATCGCCAGGTTGACCGCGATCACGAACAGCAGCGTCACCAGCGCCACCGCCTACACGCATTCCAGCCATGTTGATAGTGTCAGAAACTCGACGGATTTTCAAAACAAAGTAATGCTGGTGCCGCTACCGCTGCAGAATTGGTTGGAGATGCACCCACCTTGTTGGTGTGGATGGTCCAGTTGGTGAAGAGCTCTGACAACATGGCTCCGAGCTGCCCAAAGAGTGCACGGAGGCGGCCACGGAGATGTTATCTCTAATGAACAGGGTACGTTGAGATTGGAAAGTAGTCCTCCCCTCTTGTCGCAGACACTGCAAGACAGCACATCTTACAAAAAAATTAACCAGTCTCAAGTTAACTTGTGCAGTAAAAGTTACCCTACACCTACAAAACACAACCATGCATGTACAGGCACTATACGTACACAACAAGCCATATCAAGAAAGACCATAAATGTTTAGGGTTATGCATGATGGATGTTGAGCACTTCTGTTGCTTATTCAGAGTAAAAAAGGGTACCCCAGAAAATTTAAACATATTCTGCTACACAGAACCATGAGCTACCCATTTAGCAAGAATGGTACAGGAACAAACCATGAACTATCTATCCAGCATATTATGCGCGCGCATGAGAATACTCGGGTATACTTAACTTGGGTTCAGTACCCAGGTACAGTTTAAAAGCATATCAGATTAGGTATACAATCATGCACCTGGGTTTAACTTATCAGGTTTCTTCACTTTCAATTTACACAGCAGAGCAGCTAAATTGATTACCCAAAACATGCATGCTAGTGGTCCACTGGAAGCATCACAAAGTTAATGTTTTGCTTACCACACTGCTATCAAGAACCTCCCTACTTCAAAAAGAAAAAGAACAGACACTTCCAGTTTGTATAATTTGAAATTGAACACCGAAAATTAAGAATAAAAATATGATTGAACACTAAAAGAGGTTAGCAAGTTAATTGTTGGTTTCATCACAAGTACCAGGAGTATTTTTAAACCTACACAAGTCATTTTTAAACCTATGCAAGTACCAGGAGTATTTCACTCCTTTCCAGTGCAAGTACTCAAAATTTGTTTGAGTAGCAAATCTAGGAGTACTGGAGAACTCCAAGTTAAATGTACTCAAAGCAACCACCAAAATATCTCAATACCGGTCACAACAAGTAATCATAATACAACAGCAACAATTGTAGTACCCAGTTCATAAGAATACATCAATTAACAAAGCTATGGCCACAACGGGGTGGACCAAGTACCATCTCAAGTACCTAATAAGTGTCGGATGTCGGATTCGCAATAAATCACAAAGAAGCTCATCCCCTATTGATTCAGCAAGCTACTCACATCCACGCATAATATTAATATCTAACAGCGCAACAGAAAAAACGATGGCAAGCAAAATCATCAAAGGGTGAACCCAAATAGCTGATGCACAACGAAACATGACCCTGAGCTTCATGCAGTAGATCCTGGGATGCTCCTCCGTCGGCGTCGGCAGGCCCCTCCCGACCACCTGGTACTGGTGGAACTACACGAGCGCGAGCGCCAAATGGTCAGTTCAGATCACACGACGAGAACTAATCCCCGTGATAGCGGTGCATACGAGTAAGATGGGCTCACCCTGACCCCGACCATCCTGGCCGGAGTTGCCAAGGTCACCGTGCATCGGTCTCAGGCGATGGGCTTGCTGTTGTGCGATGCTGCGACGGGCTTCTGTTCGTGGGAGCCGCGCAGGACCAGGGCCCCGCCGGTGAGCTCCGATGAGGGGAGGGAGGAGGGAGGCGACCCCCATCACCATGGCTGCCAAATCCCTCCCTCCGGATCGAGGCTGTGTCTGCCAGATCGGCGTGGCCAAGGCCGCCAATCCGCCTCGCCTGCGCGGGGGAGGGGGGGCGGGGGCACCGCG
>NC_041390.1:101141725-101148696 GCF_002162155.2 Triticum dicoccoides
AACCCTAGCGCGTCGGCCGACCTGCTCAACTCGATCTGGGGCATAGGGTAGGGAGAGATGGTGAGGGAAGGGAGGGACGAGGTCGGCGGCGGTGGTGAGGAGGGCTGCGAGGTCGGCGGTGGGTGGGAGCGGCGGGGAGAGGACTGGATCGGGAAAAGGAGGCCGGGGATGGGGAGGAGGTTGCAGCGGCTGCGAGGAGAGGAGGGGTGCGATGGGGGGAGTCGATGGGATCTGACCTAGGGTT
The DNA here is from genome assembly GCF_002162155.2 of Triticum dicoccoides. Lineage (NCBI taxonomy): Eukaryota > Viridiplantae > Streptophyta > Magnoliopsida > Poales > Poaceae > Triticum > Triticum dicoccoides. Next base: position 101,141,970 of record NC_041390.1, read on the forward strand.
TGGGCTGCGGGTGGGTGGTATCTCTTTTTCATTTTATTTTCTTTTTTCCTGTAGATAGATGGATGGATGGATGTGGGATGGAGAGATGGATGGATGCATGGATGGGCGCCATGTCATCGATCCGTGGGAAGAGTCCTGATTGGTTCGAAAAACTAGTCATTCCAAAAAGTATCTAAGTACTAAAAATAGAGGATTTTATGAAGTAGCTATCAAAAATATTTTACAAAATGGCACCACAAAAATTTTCACTAGAGTTAGACCACATTTTATGGATAAGGACCAATTTCTATGCATTTCTGATCTTTCTAGCTATTTTTAACCATTTTCCGAGTGCCCAAAATGACTTTTTTTGTGAAGGACCTACCATATATTTGTTGCAAAATTGTACCAAATCAATTTTCTAAAATACTAGGGCATATTTAATGCACAATTGACCAAATGATTGGGTGTCAAATTTTTTGATCCACCTCTCATGAAAAAGACAAATTTCCGCTCATTCAGTAGGAAACGGGTCAAATTTGAACTGCAGTGTCCTCATTGTTTATTATTTATTTTTTCCAAAAATCATTTCTAGGTACAAAAGTATCTATTTAATCAGAGAAACACCAAAAAAATTCAAGATTAAAGCACAATTGACCAAATGGTACCACACAATTTGTGTGGTGCCATTTTGTGTGGTGCCACACAATTGACCAAATGGTTGGGTGCCAAAAGCCTTGATCCACCTCTGGTGAAAAAGACAAATTCCCGCCGATTTAGCGGGAAGCGGGTCAAATTTGAACTGTAGCTGCCTCATAGTTCGCTCTTTATTTTTTCCAAAAATCATTTCTAGGTACATACATATCTATTTAATCAGAAAAATATCAAAAGTTTTCCAAGATTCAACCACTAGCTAGGAACGGTCAAGCCCACCATTTTGACCGCATTTCGAAACGGGCATAAAAAATTCAAGAAAAAACAAAAAATTGGAAAACCTTCGCATTGTGTCATTATATGTGACCAAGTTTCCAGGAAAAACAATAAACTTGTAATACGACAATTATTTTTAAAAAGTGTTCTCAGAAATGAGCTATCATGCGTGAAGATTCAGGGTTTTCAAGCCAAATGATCAATCTTATGGAGACATTCATGGCATAGTTTGTTCAAATGATCTCATATTGTGCACAAGGGTGCATCTTGGAATTCCAAACAATGTAGCCTAAGGGAGTTTTTCATTTTCTTTGCACAGAAAATTCATTTTCCATTTTCCAAGTGCCTGAATTGAGTTTTTTGTGAAGGATTTACCATATATTTGTTGAAAAATTTGACCAAATCATTTTTATAAAATATTAGGCCATATTTAATGCATAATTGACAAAATGGTTGGGTGTCAAAAGTTTTGATCCACCACTTGTGAAAAAGACAAATTTCTGCCGATTCAGTAGGAAGTGGGTCAATTTTGAACTGCATCTACCTTATAGTTAGCTCTTTATTTTTTTAAAATCATTTCTAGGTATATAAGTATCTATTTAATCAGAAATACATGGTTTGTTGGCGATACATCGAGGTTTGGATGGTGGACGAGGGCCCTAACTCCAGAGCACGTAAACTCGCATGCCCGCCGCGTGGTCACCGCGTGACTGTGGCATTGCCATGTGTTCTGGGCGGCCTAGGCATGTCTAGGGGGTTGGGTACTCCCCAGGTAGGTGCTAGGAAGAAAATTACAACATAAGATTCTCACGAGGAGACTGAACTATGCTCAAACATGAATTAACAGCCAAGTGTTTGATTAGCGATACGGGAAATGCACGTGGCCAATGGGCGTGAGTTTTGGCTGAGGATGATCATCTACTAAGAAGACTGTCTTCACAATTTTTTAGCTCAAAAGGAGGAGCCTAGGTGGTACTTGCTTTGCAAAGTACCACACTGGGAAGAAATATGAATGTTGAAGATGGGCTCAAAATAATGAATGGATTGAGCTGAAATTTGGTGGGGGTGGTTATTTGGGCATAGGAAAGCACTGTAGAAAATTGATACCATTTGAACAGGCCAAAGTGGTACTTCCTTTACAATGCTATTCCCTGGACAGAAACTTGGGAAAATTAGCGAGAGAAATTGGATAAATGAAATGAGCTCAAATTTGGTGTAGGTAAGTTACATAGGTATGTTCATGCCCTGGTAAATTTTCAGATCATTTGGGTAAGCCTAGCTAGTACTTACTTCACAAAGTTTCTCTCGAGATAGAAACTTTGGAAATTTCTTGAGAAAGATTTACCAGGAAAATGGAGCTGAATATTATCATGTGGCAATGATTTGGGTATGGAAGAGTGCCCAAAAAGTTTGAGGGTAATAGGAGGGATCTGGATAACACTTGCTTTGCAATGTGCCAATCTGGCCATAAAATATAAATTGAACCTGGGCTCACATAGATGATTTGAGTGAGTTGCAATTTGGAGGAGGGTGATAATTTGAGCATATGAAGGAACTGTATAAATTTCATGTCATTTGGATATATAAAAATGGTACTTCCTTCACAATGCTTCTAGGTGGAAAAAACGTTGGAAATTTACCGAGGAAGATTTACTGGGCAAATGGAGATGAATTTTTTCATGAGGCAATGATTCGGATAGGAAAGAGTGCCCAAAAACTTTGAGGGCAATCAAGAATATATAAATAGCACTTCCTTTAAAAAGTATTATTGTGAACAGAATAGGAAAATGAATATTGTTGAATTATTTTTGAACTAGGCAAGGAAGGATTTTTACATATTTGACAAAGATATGACCCAAAGAATTTATGAGATTTTTTGGGGAATTTTGGGAATGACAAAAATATAGGTTGCTTCACAACCTAGGGCAAAAATTGACACATGGACATGACACATTGGCAAAACTGATGAGATGGCGCCTAGTCATCACAACCCACCACAATTTACAAGGCTATGATCATCTATATTGGTCGTTAACAACTAGAGATAAGGCAGCGGACCAGCGCTGTTTGCTTTATGACCATTTCGTGTAAGGAAATTACGACCTTTCTGACCAAAATGGTCGCAATGGTTTAGGGTTTGGAGCCCCCGAACAGCTTTTGACCAATTGGTCTCAAATGGTCATAGATCTATGACCAATTCTTCCAGGGTCACTGACAGAAGGTCACTAGTTGACATATTTCTTGTAGTGGCGGGGGTGGGGGTGGGAGAGATAGCACGAGAAATGAGAGTAGTATAGAGAGAGAGAGACGAATATGACGTCACGGCGAGAGATTCCATTGAGTGTGTATATGCAAGGGGGGAGTGGATAGAGGCACTAGGAGAATTTTTTGTGTGTGTGGTGTCTCTGTTGGTATGTGTGGGTGTGAGAAGATAACGAGACGTGGGGGCAGAGGGTGTGTCACCGTGATAACCCACAAGTATAGGGGATCGCAACAGTTTTCGAGGGTAGAGTATTCAACCCAAATTTATTGATTCGACACAAGGGGAGCCAAAGAATATTCTCAAGTATTAGCAGCTGAGTTGTCAATTCAACCACACCTGGAAACTTACTATCTGCAGCAAAGTGTTTAGTAGAAAAGTAATATAATAATAATGGTAACGGTAGCAAAAGTAATATTTTTGGGTTTTATAGTGATTGTAACATTAGCAAAGGAAAAGTAAATAAGCGAAGAACAATATAGGAAAAGCTCGTAGGCATTGGATCGGTGATGGAGAATTATGTCGGATGCGATCGATCATGTAACAGTCATAACATAGGGTGACACAGAACTAGCTCCAGTTCATCAATGTAATGTAGGCATGCATTCCGAATATAGTCATACGTGCTTATGGAAAAGAACTTGGATGACATCTTGTGTCCTACCCTCCCGTGGCAGCGGGGTCCTATTGGAAACTAAGGGATATTAATGCCTCCTTTTAATAGAGTACCGGACCAAAGCATTAACACATAGTGAATACATGAACTCCTTAAACTACGGTCATCACCGGGAGTGGTCCCGATTATTGTCACTTCGGGGTTGCCGGATCATAACACATAGTAGGTGACTATTGACTTGCAAGATAGGATCAAGAACTCACATATATTCATGAAAACATAATAGGTTCAGATCTGCAATCATGGCACTCGGGCCCTAGTGACAAGGATTAAACATAGCAAAGTCATAGCAACATCAATCTCAGAACATAGTAGATACTGGGGATCAAACCCTAACAAAACTAACTCGATTACATGATAAATCTCATCCAACCCATCACCGTCCAGCAAGCCTACGATGGAATTACTCACGCACGGTGGTGAGCATCATGAAATTGGTGATGGAGGAAGGTTGATGATGAGATGGCGACGGATTCCCCTCTCCAGAGCCCCGAACGGACTACAGATCAGCCCTCCCGAGAGAGTTTCTGGTTTGGCGACGGCTCTGTATCGTAAATCGCGATGAATCCTTCTCTCTGATTTTTTTTCCCCGAAAGTGAATATATGGAGTCAAGGTTGAGGTCGATGGAGCGTCAAGGGGCCCACGAGGCAGGGGGCCGCGCCTATGGGGGTAGGGCACACCCCCACCCTCGTGGACAGGGTGTGGTCCCCCTGACGTGGATCTTTCTTCCAGTATTTTTTATATATTCCAAAATAATTCTCCGTTGATTTTCAGGTCATTCCGAGAACTTTTATTTCTGCAGAAAAATAACACCATGGCAATTCTGCTGAAAACAGCGTCAGTCCGGGTTAGTTCCATTCAAATCATGCAAGTTAGAGTTCAAAATAAGGGCAAAAGTGTCTGGAAAAGTAGATACGACGGAGACGTATCAACTCCCCCAAGCTTAAACCTTTGCTTGTCCTCAAGCAATTCAGTTGATAAACTAAAAGTGATAAAGAAAAACTTTTACAAACTCTGTTTGCTCTTGTTGTTGTAAATATGTAAAGCCAACATTCAAGTTTTTAGCAAAGATTATGAACTAACCATATTCACAATAACATTTAGGTCTCATGTTTACTCATATCAATGGCATAGTCAGCTAGCGAGCAATAATAACAAATCTCGGATGACAACACTTTCTCAAAACAATCATGATATGATATAACAAGATGGTATCTCGCTAGCCCTTTCTGAGACCGCAAAACATAAATGCAGAGCACCTTTAAAGATCAAGGACTGACTAGACATTGTAATTCATGGTAAAAGAGATCCATTCAAGTTATACTCAATGTAAACTAACAGTAATGGATGCAAATGACAGAGGTGCTCTCCAACTGGTTCTTTTTAATAAGAGGATGATGACTCAACATAAAAGTAAATATATAAGCCCTTCGTAGAGGGAAGCAGGGATTTGTAGAGGTGCCAGAGCTCGGTTTTGAAATAGATATGAATAATATTTTGAGCGGTATACTCTCATTGTCAACATAACAACCAAGAGATCTCGATATCTTCCATGCTACACACATTATAGGTGGTTCCCAAACAGAATGGTAAAGTTTATACTCCCCCTCCACCAACAAGCATCAATACGTGGCTTTCTCGAAACAACGAGTGCCTCCAACTAACAAGAGTCCCGGGGGAGTTTTGTTTGCAGTTATTTTTATTTGATTTGCATAAAGCATGGGAGTGGGCATCCTGCCCGCTGACCAGCCATTTTCTCGTGAGTGAGGAGCGGAGTCCACTCCTCTTGAGAATAACCCGCCTAGCATGGAAGATACAGACAGCCCTAGTTGATACATGAGTTTGGCACATACAAATTTACTTGGAACGGCACGTAGATACCGTGTATAGGTAGGTATGGTGGACTCATATGGAATAACTTTGGGGTTTATGGAGTTGGATGCACAAGCAGTATTCCCGCTTAGTACAAGTGAAGGCTAGAAAAAGACTGGGAAGCGACCAGCTAGAGAGTGACAATAGTCATGAACATGCATTAAAATTAATCAACACCGAATGCAAGCATGAGTAAGATATAATGCACCATGAACATAAATATCGTAGGGGCTATGTTGATTTTTTTTTTCAACTACATGCGTGAACATGTGCCAAGTCAAGCCACTCGAATCGTTCAAAGGAGGATACCACCCCACCATACCACATCACAACCATTTTAATAGCATGTTGGCACGCAAGGTAAACCATTATAAGCTCCTAGCTAATTAAGCATGGCATAAGCAACTACAATCTCTAATTGTCATTGCAAACATGTTTATTCATAATAGGTTGAATCAGGAATGATGAACTAATCATATTTACAAAAACAAGAGAGGTCGAGTTCATACCAGCTTTTCTCGTCTCAATAAGTTCATCATATAATCATCATTATTGCCTTTCACTTGCACGACCGAATAGTGTGGATAATAATAATAATAGTGCACGTGCGTTGGACTAAGCTGGAATATGCAAGCATTCAATTCAAGAGAGAAGACAAGGTAATATGGGCTCTTTGTTAGATCAACAATAATGCATATGAGAGCCACTCAACATTTTCATTATGGTCTTCTCCCCTCGACCCCCAAAGAAAAGAAAATAAACAAAACTATTTACACGGGAAAGCTCCCAACAAGCAAAAGAAGAACGAGAAATCTTTTTGGGTTTTCTTTTTAATTACTACTACTATAGGCATGGAAAGTAAACTAGCTAAAAGCTACAACTAATTTGTTGGTTTTTTCTTAAGGTTTATCAAACACACAAGAAGAAAGCATAAAAAGGGAAATAAACTAGCATGGATATTACAATGAAAAAGTATGAGCACCGACAACTAGCATGAGTGTGTGAACAG
>NC_041390.1:101149114-101235609 GCF_002162155.2 Triticum dicoccoides
TTTTGGCCTAAGTTGGTCTATGTCCATGGCTGGCCTGGCGGATATCCAAAGTTGTAACTGGGGTCATACTGAGATGCATCAGCTATTGCCTGATGAGCTAGAGCTTGGAGGCGAGCTGCCTCCATCCTCCTCTCGTACTCGGCCGCCTCCTCCCTGGTTATAACATATCTCCCTTTTGCCTGAAAGTCAAAGAAGGCAGGAGCAGGAAGAGCGAGGTGATAGGTGTGTCGTCTGTCAAAGATTAGTCGGTACTGTAGGAACTGATTGTTCCTCTCCACAAACTGATGACGAACCATGGCATTATAATATAAATAAGCAGGAGGCAACTCAATATCATCTCCACGTATGGGTATCTCAAGAAAATTAGCTAAACGGGTTGTGTAAATTCCACCAAAGAAATCTCCATTAATTTGGTTATTATGCAACCTACGTGCAATGATGGCCCCCAAATTATAATGTCTATCTCCTAATACAGCACTCCTAAGAACACTGAGGTCAGGGACACACATGTGACATGCTTCATCCTTTCCATTTATGAACCTACCTATAAAGAGAGCAAAATAATGTATAGCAGGAAAATGAATGCTCCCTATGGTGGCTTGTGTTACATCTCTAGATTCCACCACTGTAATACTAGCAAGAAAATCTCTAAACTCAGATTTGCGAGGTTCATTAGTGCTACCCCATTGTGAAAGTTTGCAAGCAGTATTAAAATCCTCTAAGTCCATGGTATAAGATTTATCATAAAGATCAAACAGTACAGTTTGAGAATTGCGTGATGATGAAAATTCAAACCTTCTCACAAAGGAATCAGTGAGGTAGTGGTACTGATGACATTTATCTACCACGAAGCTCTCAAGATCGGCATTCCGCACATATGCTTCAAACTCCTCCTTGATTCCTGCTCGAACCATGAAGTCCTCTGACGACCATTCACAAGGCCACACTTGAGCGTCCCTCCGTGGTTCATCGTCCGGCTCACGCATTGCGGGCCTGGGTCCTTGCTTTCCTTGAAGAACCACCTTGGTACATTTTCCTAAACATAGTTCCTCCTCTGAAAAATTTCTGAAATTTTTAGTAACTTCAAAATAAAAGCGAACCAAACTCAACAAAATTGATAGCAACTACTCGTACAAGTGCCTAGAGGCCATATCATGCGTTAAAACTACTTTTGACCACATAAATTTGACATGCAAGCTCAAGAACAGGGTCACCTAAGCAGCAAAATTTTTCAATAAATAAGGCACTAGAACAAAAACTAATTGGACCATTGGAGGGGTCACATACCAAAGAATAATCCCCCAAAGCAGTTTTGTGAATGGAGCTTTGAGCTAGGAGATCGAAAATGGCAGCAAGATGAGCTAGAACTCGTGCTTGAGCTGGATCGTGATTTTTTGGGAGGAAGGAGTGTGTGGTGGCTGGAATAAGTGGAGGGGAGCCACCATGGGCCCACGAGGCAGGGGCGTGCCCTGGACCCTCATGGCCAGGTGCTTGCTCCCCCTAATGAGTTCTCGGTGCCAGATATTCTCAAATATTCTAGAAAAAATCATATTTAAATTTCAGGGCATTTGGAGAACTTTTATTTTTGGGGTATTTTTTATTGCACGGATAATTCAGAGAACAGACAGAAAATACTATTTTTGCTTTATTTAATATAAATAACCGAAAGTAAAAAGAGGGTACAGAGAGTCGTGTTTTCTAAATTTATCCATCCCATGCTCATCAAAAGGAATCCACTAACAAGGTTGATCATGCCTTGTTAACAAACTCATTTCGAATAACATGAAACCGGAGAATTTTCGAATGACACTAGGTTACCTCAACGGGGATATGCATGTCCCCAACAATAAGAATATCATATTTCTTCTTGACAGTAGGAAGAGGGAATTCAAAACCTCCAATAGTAATAGTTGGAATTTTTCCAATAGAATTGATACTATGGACTTGAGGTTGTTTCCTTGGAAAGTGTACCGTATGCTTATTACCAATAACATGAAAAGTGACATTGCCTTTGGTGCAATCAATAACAGCCCCTGCAGTATTCAAAAAGGGTCTTCCAAGAATAATAGACATACTATCGTCCTCGGGAATATCAAGAATAACAAAGTCCATTAAAATAGTAACGTTTGCAACCACAACAGGCACATCCTCACAAATACCGGCAGGTATAGCAATTCATTTATCAGCCATTTGCAAAGATATTTCAGTATGTGTCAACTTATTCAAATCAAGTCTACGATATAAAGAGAGAGGCATAACGCTAACACCGGCTCCAAGATCACATAAAGAAGTTTTAACATAATTTCTTTTAATGGAGCATGGTATAGTTGGTACTCCTCGATCTCCAAGTTTCTTTGGTATTCCACCCTTAAAAGTATAATTGGCAAGCATGGTGGAAATTTCAGCTTCCGGTATCTATCTTTTATTAGTAACAATATCCTTCATGTACTTAGCATAAGGATTCATTTTAAGCATATCAGTCAAACGCATACACAAAAAGATAGGTCTAATCATTTCAGCAAAGCGCTCAAAATCCTCATCATCCTTTTTCTTGGATGGTTTAGGAGGAAAGGGCATGGGTTTCTGAACCCATGGTTCTCTTTCTTTACCGCGCTTCCTAGCAACGAAGTCTCTCTTATCATAACATTGATTCTTTGATTGTGGGTTATCAAGATCAACAGCAGGTTCAATCTCTACATCATTGTCATTACTATGTTGAGCATCAACATGAACATCATTATTAACATTATCACTAGGTTCATGTTCATTACTAGATTGTGTTTCAGCATCAGAAATAGAAATATCATTGGGATTCTCAGGTGTGTCAACAACAGGTTCACTAGAAGCATGCAAAGTCCTATCATTTTTCTTTTTCTTCCTTTTAGAAGGACTAGGTGCATTAATATTAATTCTCTGAGAATCTTGCTCAATTCTCTTAGGGTGGATCTCAGGATACAAAGGTTCCTGAGTCATCTTACCCCTGTAGTCATAACTCTAACATCATTGTCATGCTTCTTACTATTTAATTCATTGAGCAAATCATTCTGAGCTTTAAGTACTTGTTCTACTTGAGTGGTAACCATAGAAGCATGTTTACTAATAAGTTTAAGTTCACCTTTAACACTAGCCATATAATCACTCAATTGTTCTATCATATAAGCATTATGTTTCAATTGTCTACCAACATAAGCATTGAAGTTTTCTTGTTTAACAATAAAATTATCAAACTCATCAAAGCATTGGCTAGCAGACTTATTACGAGGAATATCACCTTCATCAAATCTATAGAGAGAATTTACCTTTACTACCTGTGTCGGGTTATCAAGACCATGTATTTCTTCAACAGGCGGCAAATTAAGGCCATGTATTTCTTCAATAGGTGGTAAATTCTTAATATCTTCAGCTTTACTACCTTTTTCTTTCATATATTTCTTTGCCTATTGCATATCTTCAGGACTGAGAAATAGAATACCCCTTTTCTTCGGAGTTGGCTTAGGAGTTGGTTCAGGAAGTGTCCAATTATTTTCATTAGTCAACATATTATTCAATAGAAATTCAGCTTGATCAACAGTTCTTTCCCTGAAAACACAACCAGCACAACTATCCAGGTAATCTCTGGAAGCATCGGTTAGTCCATTATAAAAGATATCAAGTATTCCATTTTTCTTGAGAGGATGGTCAGGAAAAGCATTAAGTAATTGGAGAAGCCTCCCCCAAGCTTGTGGGAGACTCTCTTCTTCAATTTGCACAAAATTATATATTTCCCTTAAAGCAGCTTGTTTCTTATGAGCGGGGAAATATTTAGTATAGAAGTAATAAATCATATCCCCGGGACTACGCACACAATGAGGATCAAGAGAATTAAACCATATCTTAGCATCACCCTTTAATGAGAATAGAAATAATTTAAGGATATAATAGTAGCGAGTTTTCTCATCATTAGTGAATAGGGTGGCTATATCATTTAATTTAGTAAGATGTGCCACAACAGTTTCAGATTCATAGCCATAAAAAGGATCAGATTCAACCAAAGTAATTATCTCAGGATTGATAGAGAAATCATAATCCTTATCAATAACAAAGATAGGTGAAGTAGCATAAGTAGGATCATATTTCATTCCAGCATTCAAAGACTTTTCTTTAAGCTTAGCTAATAATTTCTTAAGATCACTTCTATCATTGCAAGCAAGAAAGTCTCTAGCAATTTCTTCATCCATAACATAACCCTCAGGAACAACAAGCAATTCATATCTAGGGGGAGAATCTTCATTATCACTTTCATCAATATTATCAGTTTCAATAATTTCATTCTCTCTAGCCCTAGCAAGTTGTTCATCAAGAAATTCACCAAGTGGCACAGTAGTATCAAGCATAGAAGTAGTTTCATCATAAGTATCATGCAAAGCAGAAGTGGCATCATCAATAACATGCGTCATATCAGAATTAATAGCAGAAGCAGGTTCAGGTGTCGCAAGCTTACTCAAAACAGAAGGTGAATCAAGTGCAGAGCTAGATGGCAGTTCCTTACCTCCCCTCGTAGTTGAGGGAATTTTTTTTGGTTCTTTGATCTTTCAAGCTCTTCATAATGATAAGCATATGTAAATCCCAAGTGACTCAAAGAATAGAGCTATGCTCCCCAGCAACGGCGCCATAAAAAGGTTTTGATAACCTACAAGTATAGGGGATCGCAACAGTTTTCGAGGGTAGAGTATTCAACCCAAATTTATTGATTCGACAAAAGGGGAGCCAAAGAATATTCTCAAGTATTAGCAGCTGAGTTGTCTATTCAACCACACCTGGAAACTTAATATCTGCAGCAAAGTGTTTAGTAGCAAAGTAATATGATAGTAGTGGTAACAGTAGCAAAAGTAATATTTTTGGTTTTTATAGTGATTGTAACAGTAGCAACGGAAAAGTAAATAAGCAAAGAATAATATAGGAAAAGCTCGTAGGCATTGGATCGGTGATGGAGACTTATGTCGGATGCGATCGATCATGTAACAGTCATAACATAGGGTGACACAGAACTAGCTCCTGTTCATCAATGTAATGTAGGTATGTATTCCGAATATAGTCATATGTGCTTATGGAAAAGAACATGCACGACATCTTTTGTCCTACCCTCCCATGGCAGCGGGGTCCTATTGGAAACTAAGGGATATTAAGGCCTCCTTTTAATAGAGTACCGGACCAAAGAATTAACACATAGTGAATACATGAACTCCTCAAACTACGGTCATCACCGGGAGTGGTCCCGATTATTGTCACTTCGGGGTTGCCGGATCATAACACGTAGTAGGTGACTATTAACTTGCAAGATAGGATCAATAACTCACATATATTCATGAAAACATAATAGGTTCAGATCTGAAATCATGGCACTCGGGCCCTAGTGACAAGCATTTAAGCATAGCAAAGTCATAGCAACATCAATCTTAGAACATAGTCGATAACATTAAGATATATTGGTCCCCCTTCAATCCCGTATGCATCAATTTCTATGCTAGGTTGAAGCTTCTGTCACTCTTGCCCTCCAATACATAGTCCTATCAACATACAACTAACCCTATGGTGTGATCCATGCGCGCGCTCATATGATGGGCACCAAAGGATAGAAACATAACCACAAGCAAATTAAATCAATCATAGCAACTCATCAACCACCGATAGGACAACGAAAATCTACTCAGACATCATAGGATGGCAACACATCATTGGATAATAATATGAAGCATAAAGCACCATGTTCAAGTAGAGGGTACAGCGGGTTGCGGGAGAGTGGACCATTGTAGATAGAGGGGGGAAGGTGATGGAGATGTTGGTGAAGATGGCGGAGGTGTTGGTGTAGATCGCGGTGATGATGATGGCCCCCGGTGGCACTCCGGTGCCACCGGAAGCGAGGGGGAGAGAGCCCCCCTCCTTCTTCTTCTTCCTTGACCTCCTCCCTAGATGGGAGAAGGGTTTCCACTATTGTCCATGGCCTCCATGGCATGGGAGGGGCGAGAGCCCCTTTGAGATTGGATCTGTCTCTCTGTCTCTCTCTGTTTCTGCATTCTGAGATTCTTCCCTTTCACCATTTCTTATATTCCCAGAGATCCGTAACTCCGATTGGGCTGAAATTTTAACACGATCTATATCCGGATATTAGATTTCTTGTGGTGAAAGAAGGGCATCAACCGCCTTATGGGTGGCCCACGAGGGTCAGGGGTGTGCCCAGGGGGCAGGCGCGCCCCCTGCCTCGTGGCCACCTCGGGCACCGTCTCACGTGGTTTTTTTTCCCAAAAATCATATATATTCCAAAAAAAAATCTCCATAAGTTTTTATCCCATTTGGACTCCGTTTGATATGGATATTCTGTGAAACAAAAAACATGCAACAAACAGGAACTGGCACTGGGCACTGGGTCAATATGTTAGTCCCAAAATAGTATAAAAAGTTGCCAAAAGGTATATGAAAGTTGTAGAATATTGGCATGGAACAATCAAAAATTATAGATACGACGGAGACGTATCAGCGGGATCTACATGTGAAGCGGAGTACATGGCAGCCTCGGAGGCAGCACATGAAGCTATCTGGATGAAGGAGTTCATTACTGACCTAGGAGTTATTCCTGATGCGTCGGGCCCGATGACTCTCTTCTGTGACAACACTGGAGCTATTGCCCTTGCCAAGGAGCCCAGGTTTCACAAGAAGACCAGGCATATCAAGCATCGCTTCAACTCCATTCGTGAAAATGATCAAGATGGAGACATAGAGATTTGTAAAGTGCATACGGACCTGAATGTCACAGATCCATTGACTAAACCTCTTCCACGAGCAAAACATGATCAACACCAGAACTCTATGGGTGCTCGATTCATCATAATGTAACTAGAATATTGACTCTAGTGCAAGTGGAAGACTGTTGGAAATATGCCCTAGAGGCAATAATAAAATGGTTAGTATTATATTTCCATGTTCATGATAATTGTCTATTGTTCATGCTATAATTGTGTTATCCGGAAATCGTAATACATGTGTGAATACATAGACCACAACATGTCCCTAGTGAGCCTCTAGTTGACTAGCTTATTGATCAATAGATGGTTACGGTTTCCTGACCATGGACATTGGATGTCGTTGATAACAGGATCACATCATTAGGAGAATGATGTGATGGACAAGACCCAATCCTAAGCCTAGCACAAGATCGTGTAGTTCGTATGCTAAAGCTTTTCTAATGTCAAGTATCTTTTCCTTAGACCATGAGATTGTGCAACTCCCGGATACCGTAGGAATGCTTTGGGTGTGCCAAATGTCACAACGTAACTGGGTGGATATAAAGGTGCACTACGGGTATCTCCGAAAGTATCTGTTGGGTTGGCACGAATCGAGACTGGGATTTGTCACTCCATATGATGGAGAGGTATCTCTGGGCCCACTCGGTAAGACATCATCGTAATGAGCTCAATGTGACTAAGGGGTTGGTCACAGGATGATGTGTTACAGAACGAGTAAAGAGACTTGCCGTAACGAGATTGAACAAGGTATCAGTATACCAACGATCGAATGTCGGGCAAGTGCTATACCGGTAGACAAAGGGAATCGTATACGAGATTGATTGAATCCTTGACATCGTGGTTCATCCGATGAGATCATCGTGGAACATGTGGGAGCCAACATGGGTATCCAGATCCCATTGTTGGTTATTGGCCGGAGAGATGTCTCGGTCATGTCTGCATAGTTCCCGAACCCGTAGGGTCTACACACTTAAGGTTCGATGACGCTAGGTGAAAGAACATGCAGTGCCCCCATGTTTGGTTTTGGTAATTGATGACAATCTCTATGGACTAATGGTTGCCTTGAGTTATATTTGAAGGTTTTGTCCATAGGCTTTTCTTGGAGTACATGTGTTGGTTTCAAGGAGAGTTTGTGTCGACCAAGGTGCTATTCAAGGAATTACCTAAAGATTGGTCTTGTGAGAGGTTGATCAAGACTAAGTTAAAGAGTGAATCAAGTTGATCAACCCACAAAGCGTAGAAGATGTACCGAGAGGGATCAAGTGATCCCATGGTATGGTAAGCATTGTCAATTACGCTTTGTGTACTAACCCATGGTCTTCGTGAGGGTTCTTTGTGGGGTTAGGTTGCGGTGTGCAAGTTCAAGTGGAGCATCACGAAGAGATCAAATGCTTGAAGCTTGCCGTCCTGTGTGGTGACAATGGACTTGTGAAGATGTGCGGAAGAGTGGCTCACCCATAGTGGAATATGGGGGAGCAATCAACTAGTATTCATCAAGTCAACACAATCAAGAAAGGTTGCGGTGTGCAAGTTCAAGTGGAGCATCATGAAGAGATCAAATGCTTGAAGCTTGCTGTCCTTTGTGGTGACAATGGACATGTGAAGATGTGCAGAAGAGTGGCTCACCCATAGAGGAGTATGGGGGAGCAATCAACTAGTCTTCATCGAGTCAACCCAATCAAGAAAGGTGGTCCAACTTGAGGGAGTCAAGATCGTCATCATGTAGCTCAAGTGGACCATGTGCAAGGCAAAGGTTTGCCCCTGATAGGTTTTCTATTTTACCGGTCTCATGATGGTAGTTGGGAGACCGGGTTATATGATCGATTGTCATACTATCAAGGGGGCTCTCGATGAGTAGCTTGATCGTATCGTTCGCTGAGAGCTCAAACCATTGCATCCTTGCATCATCTTTCTTGGTTCTTGTTTGGTTCTCTTTGAGAGTCTTAGAGCTTATGGTCATCTTGATGACAAGCTCGAGTTCATCGAAACGGAGTTCACATGCTTCTTCTATGATGTTTTCGATGTTGGAGGGTTTGTCGGTTCTTCTCGGTTGGAGGTTTCACTCCTCTATTTGTTGGCATACCTCCCCTACCTCTTCTTACTATTACCAGTCGATGTTTTGATGCTACTCGTCGTCTTGTTTCCAACAAGCTTGAGTTTGCTCAATTCGGAGCTCATATGCAGAAGTTATGGCAGTTCTTGTTTTCTTGAGTGTGGTTTTGTCAGGGTCCAGCAGTAGTACCCTGGTACCCAGTGGTAGTACCGCTAAGGGGTCACAAGCGGCAGTACCGCTCCGCGGCGGTAATACCGGCGGTGACTCCACAGCAGTACTACCGCTGGCTTACTAGGTTCCTACCGCGTCGATTCGAGGGGTCTTTTTCTGTGTCGGATTGTGCGGTACCTCGCTGCGGCAGTAGTACGGCAGTACCGCTCCTTAGCGGCAGTACCGCCCTTCCTCTGCAGTAGTACCGCCCGGTTCCCTCTTTCCCTTTACCCTTCGTTCTGTGCGGCAGTACCGCCGAAGGGTGCGGTAGTACCGCTTAACCCAGTGGTAGTACCGCTGTCTCCTACGGTACTACCGCCCCAAGGTTCATGTTTTGTTGCTCCTTTTCCCTATTTCTTCCGCCTGAGCGGTAGTACTGCTCGTGTGCGGGCTGAGCACATAACGGCTGGATTCGGGAGGCCCTATAAAAGGGGGTCTTCTTCCCCAATGAATCTTATACTTTGAGCTCGTGTTCTTCCCCCATTGTTGACCTTCTTCAA
Organism: Triticum dicoccoides; assembly: GCF_002162155.2. Classification (NCBI taxonomy): domain Eukaryota; kingdom Viridiplantae; phylum Streptophyta; class Magnoliopsida; order Poales; family Poaceae; genus Triticum; species Triticum dicoccoides. Next base: position 101,158,657 of record NC_041390.1, read on the forward strand.
GCTTGCTAACTCTCAATCCCTCCATGGATTCTTGCTAGTTTTTGAGGGAAAAGAGAGAGGAGATCTAGATCCACATTTCCACCAATCACTTTCTCCTCTATGTGAGGGGAACCCCTTGGATATAGATCTTGGAGTTCTTTGTGTTCTCTTTCTTGTTCTTCCTCTCATTTTCCTCCCTAGCATTAGTTGCTTCGGTGGGATTTGAGAGAGAAGGACTTGGGCACTCCGTGTGCCCTTGCCATTGCATTTGGTGCATCGGTTTGAGTTCTCCACGGTGATACGTGGAAGTTACAAGTTGAGAAGCTTATTACTCTGTGGTGCTTGGTACTCTTGAGCTTGTTCCTCTTGGGTGCTTGGGCGCCCTAGACGGTTGTTGGTGTTTGGAGCTCAATCATTGTGGTGCAAAGCTCCGGGAAAGCGTCAGGGTCTCCAATTAGGTTGTGGAGATCACCCCGAGCAATTTGACGGGTACCGGTGACTGCCCCCAAGGGTTACCAAAGTGTACGGGTTCGGTGACCGCCCCCAAGGGTTGCCATTTGTATGGGTTCGGTGACCGCCCTCAAGGGTCCCTTAGTGGAATCACGGCATCTTGCATTGTGCGGGGGCGTGAGGACATTACGGTGGCCCTAGTGGCTTCTTGGGGAGCATTGTGCCTCCACACCGCTCCAAACGGAGATTAGCATCCGCAAGGGTGTGAACTTCGGAATACATCGTCGTCTCCGTGTGCCTCGGTTATCTCTTACCCGAGCCCCTTTACTTATGCACTTTACTTTGTGATAGCCATATTGTTTCTAGTCATATATCTTGCTATCACATAGTTGCTTATCTTGCTTAGCATAAGTTGTTGGTGCACATAGGTGAGCCTAGTTGTTTTAGGTTTTGTGCTTGATAAATTAACCGCTAGGTTTATTCCGCATTTGTTAAAGCCTAAACCGTAATTATTTTAAAACGCCTATTCACCCCCCTCTAGGCGACATCGACGATCTTTCACTAGGGTTATAGGGAATAGATGTACGTGGTTACCAAATGTTGTTCGGAGTCCCAGATGAGATCCCAAACGTCACGAGGAGTTCTGGAATGGTCTAGAGGTAAAGATTTATATATGGGAAGTCCAGTTTCACCCACCGGAAAGGTTTCGGGGTTTATCGGTATTGTACCAGGACCACCGAAGGGGTTCCGGGGGTCCACCGGGAGGGTCCACCTGCCCTGAAGGACCTAATGGGCTGTAGTTGGGTAGGAACTAGCCCCTTAGTGGGCTGGTGCGCCCCCTAAGGGCCCAAGGCACCTAGGGTTTGAAACCCTAGGGGGGCGCCCCCGTAGTTGGAAACCCAAAGGGGGCCACTGCCCCCCCCCCCGAGGGGCCGCCTCCCTGGGGGCCGCCCCCCCTCTAGATGGATCTAGGGGGCCGGCGCACCCTCCCCTTCCCCTATAGATAGTGTTGGTTTTGGGGCTGCCAGAGACACGAGTCTCCCTCTGTCTTGGCGCAGCCCTACCCCTCTCTCTCCTCGTCTCTCGCAGTGCTTGGCGAAGCCCTGCTGGAGTGCCACGCTCCTCCACCACCACCACGCCGTTGTGCTGCTGCTGGACGGAGTCTTCCCCAACCACTCCCTCTCTCCTTGCTGGATCAAGGCGCGGCAGACGTCACCGGGCTGCACGTGTGTTGAACGCGGAGGCACCGTTGTTCGTTGCTTAGATCGGAATCAACCGTGATCTGAATCTCTACGAGTACGACACCTTCATCCACGTTCTTGTAACGCTTCCGCATCGCGATCTTCAAAGGTATGAAGATGCACTCCCCTCTCATTGCTAGTAAGCTCCATAGATTGATCTTGTGATGCGTAGAAATTTTTTAATTTCTGCAACGATCCCCAACAGCCAGCTGCGGAACCACGCACTGGCTTAGTGTGGCAACTACCTCCAATGGGCTAGGCGAGGTAGGTGGAGAAGCGAGTTGCCTCGCTCGTAACTACCGGGCTCGGTGGGCCACCCAGATGGCTTTTATGCCAGAGAACTGCTCTTCCTGCTCATTGGATGCCGCCGAAAGAGTGGACAAAATGGTGGAATGAAGAGCTTGGCCGGCGTCTTGCTCCTGAATGGACGTGTGTGGCCGGAGTTGGTTTCTCGCATTCTATGCAGTTTTAGATGTAGGTTTTTGAATGCAGCGAGGAGGCGGGTACAGCCGGGAGTGCAGCGGGCGGCGCCCTGGGCCGGCGCACCGCTTCAAATGGCGAACACAATGAGAGGTCGCGTCCGCCCTGACCACCTTGATCGTGGACCTTGACGGTGTACGTCACCTTGTGTCCAGATCTGAGATGCCATGTGTACCAGATGAATGACTCCAAGCTCAACCACCATGATGCAGGAGGTGCAAGCCGAGGAACACTATTGGAAACACCCCCCCTCAGACTAGCCACAATGGGTAGTAACAAAGACTAGCAACATGCTCATGTTACTAGTCTATGTTACTACCTCTATAGTAACATATGTGTGGTAACATGCAACACTTCATTTATTAGGCTATAAACACATCTTGCCTTGATATGTGTGATGTTACTACTTTCCTCTCTTTCTTCATTTATTGCTTGCCACATCATCTACTTTATCTAGATATGTGTGATGTTACTACCTATGTTACTCCCAGTGTGGGTAGTCTCATAATTTTCCTCGTCATCATCTGAGTCATAGAAGATCTCACCCACATCATCATTAGGCATGCAGCCGCCTTGATAGACAATGTGCGCAGAAGGAGTAGAGGTGACTTGGGGCGCACCATGTCGTGGGCACTCCGTACGTGCTCGTGTGCGTGCAGCGTGCATGCTTTTCCATCGGTGCTAGCTCTAAGGCCGAGGTTGCGGTCGTCTTTGTCTCCGACTAGTTGTTGAGCAACGACAGCAAACAGGTGCTGCAAGAGATGTGTAGGCGCCGTTGTGTGCTAGCTTCGCCGTAGCACGATGAACCGGTCGTCGCCGCAGAGGGCACACGTGTCACATCCCTAGTCCTGGTATGCACTAGGCTAGCCTTCATGGGTGCATCATGTTTAAATTTTCAAATGAACTTGAAATGGGGATTGATCAAACCCTAGCACCAGATCAAATCAAATAGGTTCAACATAAAATTATTTTCAATAAACCCAAAATGCCATTTGAAAATGTTCATGATTTATGATAAAGGTGAAAACCTCTGCCAAAAATGATGAGCATATTTCTTGGACATTTATGGATTTTTGAGTTAAATCATATTGTATTTGAATTGGAGCATTTAATGTCTATAAATATTTTAAATGCTTCAATACTTCTGAAAACAATTGGGGGCTGTTGGAAATAATTCAAATAGTGCCCACAATATTTGTCAGGATTTTACAAAATGAGTTAGTATTTTTACTAATTCAAAACAAATCAAAATAAATAGAAAACAGAAACAGAAATAGAAAGAGAGAGAGAGAGAGGACTCACCTGGGTCGTCTTACCTGGCAGCCCAACAAACCAGCCCAGCCCACCAGGGGTATCCTTGTCTTCAACCTCTGCCTACTGGCAGAGGCAAGGCCGAGCACGGCGCCACGACGCGCCACGCCGGCAGCTGCCTGCCTGGCTCCTCCTCGTCACGCCCAGACAGCGCCACGACACCCCCTGACCCCCTTTTACTCCCCCTCTCTCGCTCTGGACCCCCTCGCCCTCCTCTGCTCTCTCTCCCTCGCACGCACCCGAGCAGCCCGTCGCCGCCGACGTGCACCACCTCGGCCACCGGCCTCCACACGCCTCTCTGACGCACCAAGAAGCTCCGCAGATGACCTCTACGCCATCTCCGCCAAGCCACGCGAGCGGACGCCCCCTGCAACGGCTCCCCCGACCTCTTCTTCAACCTCGGTCTGCCGGAGATCCCCTTTGCCGCCCGCTCGCTCCGACGCTTCCCCGAGCCAAACGAGCCACCCATCCGACTCCCTGTGAGTCCCGCCGTCATCTTCCCCTCTCCCCATGGTCGATTTCTCGCTGCAACACCGATGACCGCGAGTCCCGTATGCCGCCGCCGCACGAGCTCGTCGCCGACGAGGCTCCGGTGACCAAATGGTCCCGTGCGTGCCTCCGTTGGGTTCGTGAGCTCTCGTAGAACATGTAGCTGCAAACCGCTGGTCCTCCCGCGCGCCGTGTCGTTGATTCCGTCGATACCCGAGCTCTGGCCACCGCTCACGAGCTCGCCGTCGTCGGTTCCGGCAACCACAGGCCCCGCCACCACCACCGTTCGACGCGCGCCAGCAAGGGCTCTCCAACGAGCCCAAGCACACCTCGAACCGAGCCATGTGGGCTATTCCCGAGCACCTCCGCCGTGTCTGTCCATGGCCGGCGGCCTAACTCCGGCGAAAACGCCATTAGGCACTAACCTAATTGTTGGGGATATTACTACTGGGCGTAAACCAGCCTATCTGGGCCGGGTTAACTTCGTCAGTAGTTAAGTATGTTAAAGCCCAAGAAGGCAGATGATGGCTCAAGGCCCATGGTCAGTTCAAGGCATGTAGCCGTAAACCGGCGTTAGTAGTTAACTTGTATTGTAAGTTAGGAATAAGTAGAGACCAAACCGGACACATCTATGAGCCGGTATTGGGACTTTGTGAACCGACGTGCGTCACCCGTGTATATAAGGGGACGACCCGGCGACGGTTCAAGGACAACAGACAACAACTCGAGACTTAGGCGAAGCTTGTTTGCTCCCTAGTCATCAAAACCCCATCAATTCCATCACAACTAGACATAGGCTTTTACCTTCATCGAAGGGGCCGAACTAGTATAAACTCTCTTGCGTCCCTGTGTCCGTTGTAACCCCTTCAATCTAACCCGTTGCGATGGCTCCATGACTAAGTCCTTTCTCTAGGACATTTGTCGTGACGAAACCACGACAGTTGGCGCCCACCGTGGGGCTTGCGCACGGTGGTGTTGAGTTTTTGGAGGGCTCTCTTCCGGGATCGAGAAGATCGTGATGTAATTGGATGAAAGAGAACCGGCGCAGAAGGATACACATCGTCGCTGTGATAAGCAGTCGGAGCAATATACGAGAGTGAGACTAAAGAAATTAGGGTTTTTGCGTTTCTGTGTGCCGCCGACGCAAGACGATCAGTCTGAACCGACGGGAGATTGGTTTCGCCGGGTCCACAAGCTGTCAAGTCACAGTTTCCATCGAGATGGCCAAAAGTTTTTTCCGCTGTCTGATCCGCCAAGTTCTGTAAGTTACCGGCTCAAGTCCAGAGGGTGTTTAGTACTGCTAGTCCGCGGGATACACAAAGATAAATCAAGTGGAGATCAAAACTAGTACTATTACCAGGTGATTAGAAAAATCACTGCTCCTGCTGCCGCCAGGCCGGGGGCAGTCTGTTTCCTCGTAAAAATCAAATACTACTCTGCGTCCCAGGTATAGGCCAAAACAGCAGAGCAATGTTTGCAGAGAAATCAAGGAATAGTACTACTACCTATTTGGATGGGAAGGAATAAGACAAGAGGCATGCACCAAAATCAGTCAAGTTCATCACGTGAATCTCCCAATGGCATGTTTCATGTCCAGCTTAAAAGAAAAGGAAAAAGGGAGATTACGACCTGGACGACACGGATATGGACAACCAAACTAACATCGATCAAGATGAGGATTTGAAACGGGGTCAGAATCGGACTCCGTCGTGGCCTGCTGACCCTGAGCCACCTTGCTGCTCGCTTATATTATTGTGACCCGCCCAAGTGCACGCCCGTTTTCTTGAGCCGGCCCATACTCCGTTGACTCGTCATGAGTCGCCACGATTAAATCGCCATTGCCAACACTACGCCTGCCGCGAGATGAGCCGTCAGGGATGTGTTGAGCCGCCCCTCCCTCTGCACGCACTTATGCCGAAAAGACCGGAACTGCGGTAATGAGGGACAGTGTCTACAAACACTACTGCGGCTAGTACGTTGCATAATGTTATCAGTACTAATTCCTACGTAAATATGTTGATGTCATCATCAACTTGGCGGCTGAGTATTATTCAGACGAATCAGGTGATATCTATCAAAGTTTATTTTTCTTAACACATTGTTTTTATCAAAGAACAATTACTTGGTCTATGCTATTTTTTCGCAGGACCATTATTCCTCACAAAAAGGTCTTGCAAAAGGGGCGTGAGCAGATATTATTTTTGCACTAGTGCTCATCCTGCGCAGGTTGCTACCCCTGCTACATCAGCACACGCGATTGACTTATTGTTCGCCCTTGTGGCCGATTCTCCCGCCCACACTGGTTTATAACGCTGCGATCGACTCGCTGTCCACGCCGGCTTACAAACGTCGCGGCCGACTCACCCGCCCGCACCGGTTTATAAAGCTATGGTCGACTCGCTGTCCGGGACGGCTTACAAACGTCGCGGCCGACTCACCCGCCCGCACTGGTTTATAACGTTGTGGTCGACTCGCTGTCCACGCCGGCTTACAAACATCGCGGCCGACTCACCCGTCCGCACCGGTTCATCCGTGAGCGACTTCAATTTCACCCAGCGATCATCAATCTCATGACGGATTATTTCTGGCCTGGCACATTAGGTGATATCAATCTAAGATATATTTTATTGGCATATATTATTGTTGTCAAAGAGCAGCTTATCTTTGCCTTGGTCTACACTGTTGTTGATGCAGGACAATGTGGTTGACTCACCTGCGCCGGTTTATAGCACTGCGGCAGATTCATCTGTCCGAGCCACCTCTAATACTATGGACGTCTCTACCGTCCATTTATTGCGGCCTGGTTTACATCGACACGCCAGGGCCGCACCTGTCTGCATGAGTTGTTTATTGAGTATGAACAAGTCACAGCTGGGTAGCCCGGTTTTTCTTTCAACAATTTGGAGGCAATTATTATGTATTATCAGCCGTCGTCTGCACTGGATGGTTCAATGGACATGCACACAAGTCACCACCACTACAGTTTGGTTAAACTTCAAGGAGCCAGTTGGAAGGAACCATTGGCCGAGTTGCTGACACGGCTCATACGGGATCATTTATAACCCGCCGCAGTCACTTCAACCTTCTGTGGATTCACATCATGCTATCAACATCAATAATATACAAGTTATGCCGGTTTATATCACAGTCAAATATGGAGAGTTTCAAGCCAACTCCTCGAGGCACCTTTGAGACTCGGGGGCTACGATGACATGACTCAGCAAATCTTGCCAGTTTCAGCCGGTTTAAGAACCCCAGGACGATGGAGGGAAAGATAACCCAGTCTTGGAGGCTACTGTTATATTGATGAAAATTTAAAGGCCGTCAGAAAATTTCCAGTTTATAAAGTATATGACAGTTACAAAATCCCAGCTCAATGAAGAAGATCCGGGTCATCAGAAAGGATTCCAGTTTAAAATCCGACTCAAGGGAAGTCAGTATGACTGCAGCTCTCAAATATCCGGTTTACAGTCCGGTTCAAGGGAAATCTGTTCTCCCACAAAGCTCTGAAGCGCTCAAATCCGGTTTAACAATGTCCGGTTCAAAAAGGAATTAACTTCTCGCAAGTTCAAGTTTAAAGGCCGTCAGAAAATTTTCCGGCTGAAAATGAAGATTCTGGTTTAAAATCCGGTTCAAGGGAAAGATGTCTCCCACAAAGCTTTGAAGCTCTCAATATCCAGTTCAAGATCCCGGTTCAAGAAGAATTTATCTCTTGCAAAAAGTTAAAAATTGCCAAAGAGGACCTGCTGCCATGATGCGTGGTTCAAACATGGGTATCCCGCCTTACTGGCCTGACATATTATTGATCACATGGGGGCTTCTGCTTCATAAAGAGGGGTCTCTGTTCTTTTACATCATGTGTGGTTACACGGAGTTGTTCTAAAGCGGCCTCCGGTTTACCCCTTGAGTTAGCTTTTCAAAAGCATCATGTTATATCACTTTGGGGCTTGGTCATATCCGAACCAATGCAATACCTCTTGATAGGAGAGAGCCACCAGATCACTTGGGGACTTGGTCACGTCTGAACCAGTCATGCCTTTTGATCGGCCTAAGGCCACAGAATCACTTGGGGGCTTGGTCGAACCCGAACCATTGCCATGCCACTTGATCGGCATAAATGCCACGGTTTCATTTGGGGACCTGGCTGACTTGAACCATAGCTACACCTATCGGGAGCTTGGTCGTGTCCGACCATGGTAACGCCATCTGATTAGCTCAAATAAGCCTCTTTTTGCAAACGGTTTTGTCATTGCCTTTGCTTCACATTTTTTCTTTGAAAGATATTTCTTTCTTTTTATTGCGTTTTTTAAACCGACAAAGTTTTAAACCGGTTCAAACTGTCAATTACAAATTGACGGAACACGGTCAAACCTTAATCCGGACACTATCTGCCCGGTTTGATTTTCTGTTACCATCCTATTATGGAGTAAACCGGTGTTTATCAACCCGGCTCGGTTTTCAACTACAAGTTGTCAGTACACGATCAAGTTATAATCCGAAGACTATCAGCCCGGTCCGGTTCGACTACAAGTCGCCAGTATTATATATGGATAATCCGGTGTCTATCACAACCCGGCACGGTTTTATCATAAACCGGCACAATATGGAAGGAGTTATCAGTACTCAAGATTTGGGTTATCACCCTTACTACAAAAAGTTGGTAAAACCAACAATGTGATTCAATGTCACAGGTATGATATATTTCATATTTGATTATTCTTAAGTGCAGCCTTGGTTATAAACCCGGGTTATATGTTGGGCATTATGACCTGTCCGGCGGTAAACCGCCAGGACACTTTAAACTTGTTGTATGCAGAAACAGGTTGAATAAAGCATAATTACAAATCACCGGGGTTTATTGACCCGGCCTGGCTTTGGACTATAAGTCGCCAGTATATATTTGGATTGCGCCATTGGAATTATGCGCTTATAAATCATTGGGTATATTATTCAAATAGCCAACATGGCTGGATTTTTATTATGGTTATCAATAACCAGTATTATGATTAAGGTTTTCAAAAGTTGCTTTAGCGCAATGGCTATCATATTATCAATAGATATGATTTATTCTACAATTGAAGGAATAGTCCCGAGTTGCTGCAGGCTTACGACCCGACACTTGAGGGCTATATTATTTCAGTTGAAATGACATCAAGTACACAAGTCTCATGTCACTGCAAGCATGCACCATGACACTTGGGGGCTAATGCGAAGACATTTTTTGCTCACCTTATTGAAGACCCGACTCATCATATTATAATGAGCCGGCCCTTGGGGGCTACCAATTGCTCCTATCAACAATTCAAGGTACACACGTTTTCATCTATGATTGAAGGATCCACTGCTCAGTTGGTAAAGCACAAAGCTCTCAACCTTGTGGATATGGGTTCAAGCCCCATGATGGGAGTTACATAATATAATGTTATTCTCAATGAAGTATATATAAAGTCCCAGCTCAATATTATCTTACTGAGCCGGCCCTTGGGGGCTACACGTTGCTGTTAAAGTTTACATGATCATATTTTCAAAGTCCCTGCTCATTATTTACATAATGACCCGGCCCTTGGGGGCTACACTGGTTGAAGTTTTTTATGAGCATCAGGAAATTACAAGTCCCAGGTTGCTGCAAGCATGACAACCCAACACTTGGGGGCTACATATATGGAGTATTCAGTTTATATGATTGAGATGAACTAATCGGATTTCTTCAAGGTTGAAACACTTATTGAAGCAAGTCTTAAGTTATCACTATGTTCTCCTCTTAAGACTTGGGGGCTACAGGTATTATGCATATAAAGGAGGAACATCTTCATTTTATCAGTTTTGAGCAAATCAGGAAGATCAATTACATGACCCGGTGTCGACAACAATTATGACCCGGCGCCATCAATATTTATAAACCAGCCATTTTGGTAATATTAAACCGGCAAGTTTTACATCTTCAAACCGGCTGAATAGCAGATAAGTATTTTCAGACCCATATTTCTTAAACCGGCAGAGCTGAGTCAAAGGAGTTATTCCTCACAATATTTCTCGGTGACAAGCCAATGTCGGCAAATTGATTATGAAGCCAGTCTGTTGACCCGGATTTCCCAGAAGGAGGAAATAACAAGGACTTAAGGATGATCAGGTACTGGTTTACAAAAATTCTTAACCTGGAGCATAACCTATCAAATTTGTTCTTGTGTTTATTTTGCAGCATAAGTTTACCATGAATAAATCCAAGCTAAACTTGGGGGCTAATGTCGGGGATATACCCCGCGGTGTAAACCAGCCGGAAGTTAACCCAGCCGGCCTTGGCGGTTTATCTGAAGACCCCGCTGACACTTGGCGAGTTACTAGCGACCCGCCCTGACCTGGCGGTCTACAAGCAACCCACCTGGTCATTATGACTCACTGGTGATCCGGCGTGCGGGACAGACGGATGACAAGGCCCAAGGCCCAGAAGGCCGGTTCACATTTAATGGTGGGCTGGTTTAAGACGAAAGGCATGAGGAATATTTTGTCATACAAGGAGTTAAGACCTGGACTTATATCCGGTTTGTATTAGAGATAGACTAGTCCTAATCCTAATAGGACTCTACATGTAACCCGCCCCTCCAACATATATAAGGAGGGGCAGGGCTCCCCAAAAGGGACAAGATTCACAAGTTCCACAAGCTGGACAGGTTAGGTTTAGACAATAGCTCTCAAGATAGAGCACTCTTGTAATCGTGATCATCATCATCAATATCAATGAAGCAGGATGTAGGCTTTTACCTCCACCGTGAGGGGCCGAACCTGGGTAAAACATCGCGTCTCTCGTCCCGCTCAACCCCTCTCAAGCTACCACATAGATGCGTTGGCCTCGTGACTAAGTCCTGACACTAAGGACATCTGCCGTGACAATTCCACGACACTAATGACCCCCTGGGTCCATGACAGGTGGGGCCAGCCCCTGTTAAGTTTTGGATTAGTTTAAATCTAAACCTAATCAGCATAGTGACATGGAATGTGGGACCCACAACTCAGGTTTGACCCCGGTCAGCTGTGTTGACCTGATGGCGTCATCTTGACGTCATGCTGACGCTGTAACTATTTTCTGAAATTTGAATAAATCGGAAAAGGTTTAGAAAATTCCAGAAAATAGTTAAAACTTCTAAAATCATAGAAATTCAACCGTAACTCCAAATAAGATAAATTATATATGAAAAATGATCAGAAAAATCCAATCTATCCATCTGTACCATTTTCATGCATGTTTGAGAAAGTTAACCTCACTGTTTAGGATGAAACATGATTAGGGAAAATTTCATAATAGGTTTGGAGTTGGAATTTGAAATAGTTTTGAATTCCACTTCAATTAAAATGACTTTCTGTTGCATTAGCCCAAATCACAGCATATTGCCATGTCATGATCATGCATCATATTGTTGCATTGCATTGATTGTGCTCACCCTCTCTGTTGCCGGTATTCGTCCCCTCTCGATAGACGTGCTTCCGGAGATGAGTTCGATGACACTGATGAAGAGCTATAATATCTTCAGAAGTGCCAGGCAAGCAAAACCCCCTTGTTCATTCTGATAAAATCCTACTCTCTCGCTCCTACTCTCTTTTACTGCATTAGGACAACAACATTTCAACTGTACATGCTGCGGTAGCTGAACCCCTTTCCTCTGCATGACCTGTCATTGCCACAGTAAATAGATGAAACCCACTAGTATGAGTAGGAGTTGTTTGAGCCCTGATGTGCCTACTCATTCATGTTTGTTTGTCATGCCTGCTACTGCTTAGAGTTGAGTCAGGTCTGATTCATCGGGGATGAATTGGAATGTGGTGAACATGTCCTACTGTTGAGAGCTAAGTGTGTGAACACGATTTGGTAAAGGTAGTGGTGAGAGGCCATGTAGGAGTACATGGTGGGTTGTCTCATTGCAGCCGTTGTCAGGAACTGAGTTCTGTGTTTGTGGTCCATGAATAGTTACTACCACACATTGGGTTCCGGTAACTCGGTCCCTCTCGGCTTATTAATCAACTCGATCTTTGTCCAGGAGTTGCAACTAGTTTCTGGTGTTTGTAGGTAGTGTTAGTAGTCTAACAAGTGGCACCCGGTACAGGTGGGCTTGGGACAGACTAGCACAGTGGCACGGTGTACCAAGTGGCACCCAGATGGTGGGCTTGGGAACCCCGCACACATCGTTTGGGGCCGTGAGCGACACCCCGGCCGGATCTCCTTGCGGATGGAACCCGAATAGGCGATAAACTTGGACTAGAGACTTGTTGGTTAGTCAGGTCATGGCCGACTCCCTCACCGACTGCCGCTTGAAGGTTGCCGAGGTACATGACGTGTACAGGGCGATAAGTGGCGAGAGCGTGTGTGAAGAAGTACACCCCCGCAGGGTTATCATTATCTATTCGAATAGCCAGATTCCTCGGATATGGAAACTTGGACCCCTTGCATAGTTCATAGACAAGTGAAAGTGGATACTCTAAAATGCGCAAGATAAGTGTGAGTGCTATGGATGGCGTTCTCGCAGGGAGACGGGAGTGGATCCATAGTGGAGTATTGATATGGTGAATATGTGGACTCGTGTGCGCTACCTCAAAAGAGTTACTTGTAGTCGTAGTTCAGGATAGCCACCGAGTCAAAGCTGGCTTGCTGCAGTTAAACTCCACTACCCCCTTTGTTGATACCGATGCATATGTAGTTAGTTCTGATGTAAGTCTTGCTGGGTATATTTGTACTCACGTTTGCTTATTTTATGTTTTGCAGAGAGACTTCAGTCTCGCTAGTAGTTCCACGTGGACTTCGACGTTTAGCTTGTTACCTCAACTACGATCTTGTACCTTGGGAGGGTCTTGTAGTTAGTCAGGCTTCTGAGCCTTCTTCGTTTGTAGTTGTCTGTACTCAGACAAGTTAAGCTTCCGCATGTGCTTGTTGCTTGTATGCTCTGTATGTTGGGTCATGAGACCCATGTTTGTAATACCTCGCTCCTCGGAGCCTAATGAATAATACTTGAGTCGTAGAGTTATGTTGTGATGCCATGTTGTATTTACACATATCAAGCATATTGTGTGTATGACTGAAATGCTTGGTATGTGTGGGATCCGACAACCTAGGTATTCATCCTTGGTAGCCTCTCTTATGGGGAAATGTAGTCTTGTGCTTCCATGAGCCATAGTATTCCGCTACAGCCTGGTTCACCGGAGTCCTGCTAGCCCAGCACTACTGCTCCGGAACACTTGACTGGTCGGCATGTGATTCACTTTGTTCCTGTGTCTGTCCCTTCGGGGGAAATTTCACGCGGTGACATATGGAGTCCTGCCTAGCCTGCTACAGCCCGGTTCACCGGACTCCTATAAGCCCAGTGCTACAGCCCGGATTCACACGCTGCTGACCGACATGCTCGATGTTGATTCATGTATGCCTGTCCCCGTAAGTTAGTGCCACTTTGGGTTCATGACTAGTCACGTCAGCCCGGGTTCTCTGTCATACGGATGCTAGCGACACTATCATATACGTGAGCCAAAAGGCGCAAACGGTCCCGGGCCATGGTAAGGTGACACTCGTGGGAATACCGTGCGTGAGGCCGCAAAGTGATATGAGGTGTTACCGGCTAGATCGATGTGACTTGGAATCGGGGTCCCGATAGCTTTGGTATTAGAGCCTGACTGCCTGTAGGATTACCAAGCCAAGCTGGTCGAAGTCGTGTCTAGACATGCTTTAGTTATATAAGGGAATTGATTGTGGAAGGGAACGTAAGGCTCTTTTTACTCCTTATCCTCATGACCTTCTGATCTGAGTCATCTTATCTTTTTTACGGGGTTAAGAACTAGGCTTCTCTTCTATCTCTCAGGATGTCGTGTTACTAAACCGTAATTGCCTAGGATTGTTGGGTTTAAGCCTCAGTTCAGTTCCTACTACTTCTGTATGTTGACCGTTGATCCCGGAACTTTGATATTGTGATGTTGAGTGGTTATTCCACCATTTTGCAGGATGTCTCAAATCTTTTTGAGCATTTATAGCCGTTATGCTGTCCGAGTCATCCCAGGTTTCTAAATAGTCTGATGCATTTGCAAATCCCTTCTTCACGTTCCGATGTCCTTTTGGGCCAGGTTAAGCACACTAAGCGGTCTGTTGAGGTACTCCATTGCCTTGACATATATGTTGGAGCTATTATTATGACCCTAGGTGTCTTAGAGGATCACCTAGTAATCTAGCCATGTTTTGTATCCCCAGCGTGATAATTCTGGCCATCATTCTTGAAAGCATCCCATGATGCCATCTAGTTTAGTAGGTATTCTATCCATGGGTTCCTGAAACCCATGAGTCATTCTGCACATCTCTGTTGATAGTGTTTGCTCGTTCCTTTAGGATATTAGTAACCTTTGCGATAGTCCTCAAGGTCCATGGTAAATCCTTCTTTCAATACCATGCACTACTTATGGCAGAAGTTCCTTGTTGAACCAAATATCACAATCATAGTACTCTTGAGGAGTTCTCCATTCATAATTGTGATTCTGCCAGTTCTACCTTTCTGCATGGGTTGTCTGGAAGAAACTTGTTGAACTTGGTTCGACATAATAATCTATGCATCCACAACTCAGAAAAACTTATGTTCCTGTGAGTTGTTTCTCTTTAGTTGTATTCTGACCTTTGTCTATCAATTGATAGTCGGGACTGGTTGTGCATTCGTGTTATCGAGGCCTATTATTCTTGTGGTCCGTCAAGCCATTCTATTCCAGAATGACTAGGAGAAACAAACTCCAGCACCTCATCCATTTCTTGGACTGGTCAAAGTAGTTGTATTTCGCAGATCAAAATGCTAATCCAGTTTTGCTCTGTTCTACCTCGGAGTACTACCCCCTTTATGTCAGGATTGTCATTAGAATTGCACCATCTCTCATGAACTCTTGATGCAGTGATACTTCTTGCCATCATTTTTCATTCCTCGGTTCTGTGTTGTTGCAACCGGAATACCGACAAGTGAACCGTGATGTGTGAAATCAATACTCCTAGCCACTAGTTGCTTGGTAGTAATTGGACAATACTCTCGTTCTTAGCGTGTTGGTTACTGAATCATCATTCTAAAATAGATTATGCTACCTAGCCCTTATTTTGGTGCACTCTTCGATCAATGAGTTAGGATTATTCAATCCCTTGCTTATTTGATCATATCGTCTTGCTCTGAAAAGCAAGATTGTTCTTGAGCTTAGTAACATATCAGTGGTTCGTGATGTTTCGAATATCTTCTCGGAAGTATTACCAGGTTGTCACCTGACCGCTATGTTGAGTTCGTGATCATGTTGGTTTTCCTCCAAACCACCCATTCTCCAAGAATCTGTGTTGGATACCCCTGAGCTAGTTGGTTAAGCCAAACAACAACTTGGAGAGTTGGAAGAAAAAAGCTTGTCTGACTTAGTTCGTGTCAAGGGATATCTTTTGTGTGTGTGTGTTGAAGAAACATGATATCTTCATCGATTGGTCCTCGTGATTAGTTGTTGGACCTATTGTCTTGTCAAAACTTTGATTTGAGTATGGGCTATCACCAAATCAAATCAGAACCAATGATGTTCGTAGTGTTGTCTTACTCGTGGTTGATCCTCGAGCATACACCATTATAACATTTGGTCTGACCAATGCTATCACCTTGTTCACATAGTCGTGGAATTCCATCTTCATGGGAACCTGGATGAATTGTTGTTGAGCCCATCGACAACATCTTTATCTTGTCCATGATTCATGTTGAACATCAAAGTAGTGTTGGAAACTTTATAAGCATTGCCCTCATGTCCCATTCATGAAGCATATGTCAGATGAAAGAAGTGACTTCCCCAAATACATGTGCACTTGATGCAAGTTGCCGCCGTGAATTCGAGAAAGTCAATGTTGCTTCCTCTGGAATCATCCCAAATCAGTCATGCATAAGTGCGAAGTATTCTATGGTTTGGTAGATTAATTACCTCCACTCCATATGTATTCCCTAGCACACCAAGCCACTAACTGATTTGTCCAAGGAGAAGAAGTTCCTTCATAAGAGCTAATCATATGACTTATGCAAGGACTTCGTTATCCGCGATGATGGTTCCTCACCTGAACTTTGGTAGTGTTTTATTGTAATACTACTCTGTGGTCATGCTTGTCTTGGACAACATGTTCACATGTGTGTAGCAGAACCAGCTCATGTTTTGGAGCTTGCTATCGTAGTTCATCTCCCGAGAGTCTCGAAACATTATCTCGTCGACTTATGTTGCAACCTTTCCTTTTCAAACATGTTGTTTGAAATATTCTGTTACCAACCAGATCTGAATCTCAGGCAGATATGATGGTTGGGACATTCCCAACATTTGCATTTTGTTCCCAACTTGCATCTCAGTAGTTGTTGTTCAGGATCATCTTCAAAAGTGGACTTACCATGGGTCCCATCCATTTCCGATGATAAGCTAAAAATCATCCATTGCGTTGTCTTCGACAAGGTAGTCCACATCATCCATCCTAGTCAGAGTATGCCATTCTTTCGAACCCCTTCCAACGATCGATTGTGATTACCTCAAGCTGGTATAAAGAGTTTCAATGATCTTTGTATCAAAAGTAATTCTTTTTGCCACTTAAGGGAAATGCTCTACGAGTCACCTTTCCCTAAGGTGTTCCGTTATGGAATCATGGCAATTACCTCCTCGCTACTTTGAAACCATGCACCATCCTACTCCAGCGTGGAATTGTTGCCTACCAATTAGAACCCCTGTCATCTATTACCTCCCATCTCTCTCGATGTGTGTTTCGTGTCTCAGCTCAAGAGGTGTTTCAACATCTCACTCCTTGAGTTGATCATGAGTTGCTCAATCTTTGGGAAGATCGATTCCTGTAGAGTTTCCTTCTGTTGTCATCATGTTGGATGAAGATCTCAAAAGCAAAGACGTCAAGATCAATTGGAGCAATGAATCAACATCTTCGAGAATGGCAGTTGGATCCTGAAGATCATGATAGTTTTGTGAACCCCTTTCCTCTTACCTCATGTCTTGAATCTCGGGGCGAGTTGTCACATCCCTAGTCCTGGTATGCACTAGGCTAGCTTTCATGTGTGCATCATGTTTAAATTTTCAAATGAACTTGAAATGGGGATTGATCAAACCCTAGCACCAGATCAAATCAAATAGGTTCAACATAAAATCATTTTCAATAAACCCAAAATGCCCTTTGAAAATGTTCATGATTTACGATAAAGGTGAAAACCTCTGCCAAAAATGATGAGCATATTTCTTGGACATTTATGGTTTTTTGAGTTAAATCATATTGTATTTGAATTGGAGCATTTAATTTCTATAAATATTTTAAATGCTTCAATACTTCTGAAAACAATTGGGGGCTGTTGGAAATAATTCAAATAGTGCCCACAATTTTGTCAGGATTTTACAAAATGAGTTAGTATTTTTACTAATTCAAAACAAATCAAAATAAATAGAAAACAGAAACAGAATTAGAAAGAGAGAGAGAGAGAGAGAAGGACTCACCTGGGTCATCTTACCTGGCAGCCCAACAAACCAGCCCAGCCCACCAGGGGCATCCTTGTCTTCAACCTCTGCCTACTGGCAGAGGCAAGGCCGAGCACGGCGCCACGACGCGCCACGCCAGCAGCTGCCTGCCTGGCTCCTCCTCGTCGTGCCTAGACAGCGCCACGACACCC
Organism: Triticum dicoccoides; assembly: GCF_002162155.2. Classification (NCBI taxonomy): domain Eukaryota; kingdom Viridiplantae; phylum Streptophyta; class Magnoliopsida; order Poales; family Poaceae; genus Triticum; species Triticum dicoccoides. The sequence continues at coordinate 101,176,271 of NC_041390.1, forward strand.
CCTGACCCCCTTTCACTCCCCCTCTCTCGCTCTGGACCCCCTCCCCTTCCTCTGCTCTCTCTCCCTCGCACGCACCCGAGCGGCCCGTCGCCGCCGACGTGCACCACCTCGGCCACCGGCCTCCACACGCCTCTCCGACGCACCAAGAAGCTCCGCAGCTGACCTCTACGCCATCTCCGCCAAGCCACCCGAGCGGACGCGCCCTGCAGCGGCTCCCCCGACCTCTTCTTCAACCTCGGTCCGCCGGAGATCCCCTTCGCCGCCCGCTTGCTCCGACGCTTCCCCGAGCCAAACGATCCGCCCATCCGACTCCCTGTGAGCCCCGCCGTCATCTCCCCTCCCCATGGTCGACTTCTCGCTGCAACGCCGATGACCGCGAGTCCCGTCTGCCGCAGCCGCACGAGCTCGTCGCCGACGAGGCTCCGGTGACCAAATGGTCACGTGCGTGCCTCCGTTGGGTTCGTGAGCTCTCGTAGAACATGTAGCTGCAAACCGCTGGTTCCCCCGCGCGCCGTGTCATCGATTCCGTCGACACCCGAGCTCCGGCCGCCGCTCATGATCTCGCCGTCGTCGGTTCCGGCAACCACAGGCCCGACCACCACCACCGTTCGACGCGCGCCAGCGAGGGCTCTCCAACGAGCCCAAGCACACCTCGAACCGAGCCTTGTGGGCGATTCCCGAGCACCTCCGCCGCGTCTGTCCATGGCCGGCGGCCTAACTCCGGCGAAAACGCCATTAGGCACTAACCTAATGACCCCCTGGGTCCATGACAGGTCGGGCCAGCCCCTGTTAAGTTTTGGATTAGTTTAAATCTAAACCTAATCATCACAGTGACATGGAATGTGGGACCCACAACTCAGGTTTGACCCCGGTCAGCTGTGTTGACCTGATGACGTCATCTTGACGTCATGCTAACGCTATAACTATTTTTTGAAATTTGAATAAATCAGAAAAGGTTTAGAAAATTCCAGAAAATAGTTAAAACTTCTAAAAATCATAGAAATTCAACCATAACTCCAAATAAGATAAATTATATATGAAAAATGATCAGAAAAATCCAATCTATCCATCTGTACCATTTTCATGCATGTTTGAGCAAGTTAACCTCACTGTTTAGGATGAAAGATGATTAGGGCAAATTTCATAATAGGTTTGGAGTTGGAATTTGAAATAGTTTTGAATTCCACTTCAATTAAAATGACTTTCTGTTGCATTAGCCCAAATCACAACATATTGCAATGTCATGATCATGCATCATATTGTTGCATTGCATTGATTGTGCTCTCCCTCTCTGTTGCTGGTATTCGTCCCCTCTTGATAGACGTGCTTCCGATGATGAGTTCGATGACACCGATGAAGAGCTATAATATCTTCAGAAGTTCCAGGCAAGCAAAACCCCCTTGTTCATTCCGATACAATCCTACTCTCTTGCTCCTGCTCTCTTTTACTGCATTAGGACAACAACGTTTCAACTATACATGCTGCGGTAGCTGAACCCCTTTCCTCTGCATGACTTGTCATTGCCACAGTAAATAGATGAAACCCACTAGTATGAGTAGGAGTTGTTTGAGACCTGATGTGCCTACTCATTCATGTTTGTTTGTCATGCCTGCTACTGCTTAGAGTTGAGTCAAGTCTGATTCATCGAGGATGAATTGGAATGTGGTGAACATGTCCTACTGTTGAGAGCTAAGTGTGTGAACATGATTTGGTAAAGGTAGCGGTGAGAGGCCATGTAGGAGTACATGGTGGGCTGTCTCATTGCAGCCGTTCTCAGGAACCGAGTTCTGTGTTTGTGATCCATGAACAGTTACTACCACACATTGGATTTCGGTAACTCGGCCCCTCTCGGCTTATTAATCAACTCAATCTCTGTCCAGGAGTTGCAACTAGTTTCTGGTGTTTGTAGGTATTGTTAGTAGTCTACCAAGTGGCACCCGGTACAGGTGGGCTTGGGACAGACTAGCACAGTGGCACGGTGTACCAAGTGGCACCCGGATGGTGGGCTTGGGAACCCTACACACATCGTTTGGGGCCGTGAGTGACACCCCGGCCGTATCTCCTTGTGGATGGAACCTGAATAGGCGATAAACCTGGACTAGAGACTTGTTGGTTAGTCAGGTCGTGGCCGACTCCCTCGCCCGGCTTCTGCTTGAAGGTTGCCGAGGTACATGACGTGTACAGGGCGATAAGTGGCGAGAGCGTGTGTGAAGAAGTACACCCCTGCAGGGTTATCATTATCTATTCGAATAGCCGGATTCCTCGGATATGGAAACTTGGACCCCTTGCATAGTTCATAGACAAGTGAAAGTGGATACTCTAAAATGCGCAAGATAAGTGTGAGTGTTATGGCTGGCATTCTCGCAGGGAGACAGGAGTGGATCCATAGTGGAGTATTGATATGGTGAATATGTGGACTCGTGTGCGCCACCTCAAAAGAGTTACTTGCAGTCATAGTTCAGGATAGCCACCGAGTCAAAGCTGGCTTGCTGCAGTTAAACTCCACTACCCCCTTTGTTGATACCGATGCATATGTAGTTAGTTCTTATGTAAGTCTTGCTGGGTACATTTGTACTCACGTTTGCTTATTTTATGTTTTGCATAGAGACTTCAGTCTCGCTAGTAGTTCCACGTGGACTTCGACGTTTAGCTTGTTACCTCAGCTACGATCTTGTACCTTGGGAGGGTCTTGTAGTTAGTTAGGCTTCTGAGCCTTCTTCATTTGTAGTTGTCTGTACTCAGACAAGTTAAGCTTCCGCATGTGCTTGTTGCTTGTATGCTCTGTATGTTGGGTCATGAGACCCATGTTTGTAATACCTCGCTCCTCGGAGCCCAATGAATAATACTTGAGTCATAGAGTTATGTTGTGGTGCCATGTTGTATTTACACATATCGAGCATATTGTGTGTATGACTGAAATGCTTGGTATGTGTGGGATCCGACAACCTAGTTGTTCATCCTTGGTAGCCTCTCTTATGGGGAAATGTAGTCTTGTGCTTCCATGAGCCATAGTAGTCCACTATAGCCCGGTTCACCGGAGTCCTGCTAGCCCAGCACTACTGCTCCGGAACACTTGACTGGCCGGCATGTGATTCACTTCGTTCCTGTGTCTATCCCTTCAGGGGAAATGTCACGCGGTGACATCCGGAGTCCTGCCTAGCCTGCTACAGCCCGGTTCACCAGAGTCCTGTTAGCCCAGTGCTACAGCCCGGATTCACACGCTGCTGACCGACATGCTCGATGTTGATTCATGTATGCCTGTCCCCGTAAGTTAGTGCCACTTTGGGTTCACGACTAGTCATGTCGGCCCTGGTTCTTTGTCATATGGATGCTAGCGACACTATCATATACGTGAGCCAAAAGGCGCAAACGGTCCCGGGCCATGGTAAGGCGACACCCGTGGGAATACCGTGCGTGAGGCCGCAAAGTGATATGAGGTGTTACCGGCTAGATCGATGTGACTTGGAATCGGGGTCCCAACAGCACGCCTCCATGCATCTGAGTGTGTGCGCTAGCATGTGTTATTCATGTGCATTCTGCGGCCGAATGTGTGTGCATGCATGTGGTGTGTAAGTGTGTTGTGTGCTCCATGTTGTGCGCGTATGTGCATGAGTTGGATCGGCATGAGTTAGTGCATTGGCATGTGTACATGTGTGGCTGCATGCGTCTTGTACATGCATGGCTTCTTGCATGGTTATCAATATAAACTATAAAACATCTTCAACTTAACATCCTGATGTATCGTCTCTTGTGGTTAGTGAAGAGTTCATGTTCTTTTATTTGTTTATATGTGGGCAGGCGGCAAAAACCAGGGGAAAACGTGCAAGGTTACTTGTAGATGCTCCACCACGAGGTTCCTTGATCCTTCTCAGTCGTAGGGAATCTATGTTCTTCAACTCTTTTTTTACTTGAGCTTTGTTCATCCTTTTGTCAACACGCGAGACATCTAGAATCAAGGTGCACATGTCATGCACGAAAATGGAGATAATCAGATAAGTAGTGTGTAAGTGAGTCGTACACTTCGATGGCACCTACCACGCAATATTTTTTCTCCTCGATGGCACATGAATAGTGCACGTACTCAATGAAGGAGCACGGGATGGTAGCCATGACATGGTCAGCCTTTTTTGGAGAGAGTACATACTAAATAACTTTGATGTGTCCCGTCAACTCGCAGAATGGCGAGAAGCTTGCTTACTATGCCTTCTCCCTCGCCAACGTGTGTGTGGTGGCTCGCAGCATGAGGAGAAACTTTTGCTTACAAGCGGTGGACGTACAGCAGTTCATTTGGTGTCAGATTGTCAGAAGTACTACTATAGTACCATCATTACTGTTCGACTTCCGGAATAGGCAAAGAGCCAAGCGCAAGGTCACCTACTAACCTTAGGCTAGGCATAGTGGGAGTAACATAAGTAGGGGTACCTCCTTTTTTATTCTAGAAACAACCACACGTGAATATTGGACGGTAGTAGCATAGCAACTGAATCAAAAATTGAAACCAACCAATGAACTACTACTATTGGTGAGCATTCGCTAGTATCATGTACTCCGTCTGTCCATGTATATAGGGCTTAATGCATTTTTTGAGACTAACTTTGGCCCTTTTTGGATCCATGGGTTAGAGTTAGTTTAAGCTAGTTGGGGTTCCAATAGCCCTAAAGTATCCAAACATGAGGGTTAAATTGGAGCAAGTTGCCCCAAACCCACCAAAAAAACTATCCCACCCAAGAGTCGGTAACATGTGATGAGTTAACCAACCTCAATAGACGGCAAAACACCAGCCCACCGCACTTTGAGAGAGACGAGGAGAGAGAAGCGAAATGGGCTGCTGGATTACTAGAGCTAGGTGTCGTACGAAGGCCAAGAAATATGGTGATAGCTTAGGTTAGCCATGCAGACGCTCCACCACGAGGTTCCTTGCTCCTTCTCGATCATTGGGAATCTATGTTCTTCCACTCTTTTTTTGGACATGAGCTTTGTTCATCCTCTTGCCAACACGTGGGACATCTAGCATCAAGGTGCAAGTGTCATGCGAGAAAATGGAGATAAGCAGTGCGTAAGTGAGTCATGCACTACAATGGCACCTAGTGTTACGCAATATTTTTCCTCCTCGATGGCACGTGAATAGTGCACCTACTCAATGACCGGGCACGGGGTGGTAGCCAAGGACATGGTCGGCCCTTTTTGGAGAGAGTACTAAATACTACGTATTAACTTTGATGTGTCCCATCAACTCGCAGAACGACGAGAAGCACACACTGAATGACCGAGCACGGGATGGTAGCCATGGACATGGTCTACCCTTTTTGGAGATTAATGCACTACTTTTGATGTGTCCGGACCCCATGCTCATGTATGCCAATGTGGTACTAGTCAATTATTTTGCCAGAGTCAGCTATCACACCCTTTCGAAGCCACGTCAATGTACCCACTAGAAACAAGTTAGACTTGATCGGTTCAACCACCGCCCTAGGTGTTTGGAGAGGAATTGGCCAGCGCGAGGCGGTTCTATAGGTGGGCAGGTGGCTTAAAACAAGGAAAACACGCGAACCAGCTAAGACGAGGGAGGGAAACTTCTACATTCGCAAGGGACATGGCATTGGCTATTGGGCGGCAACATGCAGTCATCCGAGTACGCCATAAAGGATACGAAGAGGCATCCTATATCAGAAAGGACCGACTTCCCTACCGATAGCTCATCTAACAGAACTCCCAAGTTAACTGTGCTGAGGCAGGTGTAGTCATGAGATGGGTGACTGGATGAGAAGTGGACTCGATGTTAACTAGAGGGATGGGTCACTGCAAAGGTTTATAATAAACCTTTGCCGTGACCCATCTGTCTAGTTAATATCGAGGTCTTTGTTTTGTAATTTTTGACATTTTCTTGTTTTTTGAACACATGTTAATCGAAGGTTTTTTGAACATAACGCATCCCAAGACATATATGCTTATGTGGCATGGAGTTAATGAGGAGAGAGGTGTTTGTAGTAACATAATACGTTACCATAACATAACGCACACCAATGCAAAATGAGTCTACAACATAATAAATGAAGGCTTGCATGACACTACATTTATGTTACTACCCACTATGATGATAGTAACATAAACTACTAACATGCATATGTTACTAGTCTAAATTACTGCCCATTATGACTAGCCTTAGCATGGTTAATAATATAGCCAACTGATGGCTACACAAGGAACCGCCATGTCATCTACAACCATCATCTATATGCACTCATGCAATAGTGTGGGCTATAAGGTTGGCTATTAGTACATTAGTACTTTTTCCATCTTCTCGCTATCTCTTTCTTCACATTTAATGCATTTACCTAGGAATGCGTATATAGCTAGGCTCTTGCATGAGAGCCCACTCCCCTTACTTTTTCACATCTCTCTATCAGATTTAGGGTTCCGACAAACCCTTGAGGTTCGAACACTGGGGTGCGTAAGAAGATCTCTTCCCCTCTCAAGCTCGCACGCTTCGTAGGATCTCACGGCCTAGCTCGACGGACCCAAAGAACGAGAGACACAAGATTTATACTGTTTCGGGCCATCGTTCTGGTGTAATACCCTACTCCAGTGTGGTGTGGTGGATTGCCTCTTGGGCTGATGATGAACAGTTACAAAGGAAGAACAACCTCCTGAGGAGAGGTGTTCTTGTGCTCGGTGAACTTGCGTGGTTGGGGACGATCTGAGTGATCCGGGATCCGATCCCTTGCTATGGTGGTGGCTAGTCCTATTTATAGAGGCCCTGGTCCTATTCCCAAATATTGAGCGGGAAGGGATCCCACAACGGCTAGTTTGAAGGGGGCAACTGGTACAAGCTATCCTGACAAAAGGTGGTCTTCGCCTGCCAAAGGCTCTGGTGGTGACGCCGTCTTGGGCTCCACGGTGACCCCCGCCTTGTTGTCCTACTGATCTTGGTCTTGTTGCACTAATATGGAAACCTTTGCCTGATGCCTCGGGACTCCTCCCCTGTGCTTGCCTCTTTAGCGCCAAAGAGGAAACGAGGACACTGCGCGCACCAGTGCCCACCTGGCGCCTGTCTGGCTCCAGTCATCATGGCTTGCATCACAGAAAACTCGCGAGGTATCCCGTGCTTTGATCTCTCCGCCCCTCGTGAGCCAGCCTGGTAAGGCCGCCCTTGAGGAGGTCTTGCGTCGTCCACCTCGCGAGGCTTGGCCCCTCGCGAGGGTCTTGAGTGTTTGTTGATGAAGATAGGCTGTACAGGCTGCTGGTGGAGCCATGCTGTGGGTCGCAGGCAGGCAAGTCTGGGGACCCCCGTTCCCAGAACGCCGACAGTAGTCCCCGGGCCCATGGCGCGCTTGGACTTCGCTTCGCGGCGAAGCCAAAGGGCAAGTGTGGAGCGCCGCGGTGCCCCACAACCTGCGGCCACGGTTGGCGCGTGGCGACTGATTGGACGTGGGTGTCTCCGCTTCCCCACGCCGCCTCGGCAACTGCCCGACTTGACGAGTCCTTGCTGCATGCAGAAAAAAGGTCATTATTGCCTTAGAACATGGAGTCCGGTGGTTGGCCTCCCCTTGGCTATAAATGGGAAGTGGGGGCGGAGCCCCCGTCACCCGTCTCTTCCTTTGCATCTCCCGCTTCTTCTTCTTCCTCGCTCCACTTGCGGCATCTGCCATGGCGCCTATTCGTAGATTCTTGGCCGCGGAGAACGGCAAAACTCCCCTCAACGAGCCAGAGCTACTCCCACTGAAGAAGAGGCGATCCTACCGTCATGAGATAGCAGCGAGGCTGGTGGTTCCGCGGCCGTGGTATGAACGGCATCCTCCTGGGTATCCGCTGCCTCTGAACACCCAAGCTGCAGGCTCCGGAGGGAGGGACGACGGACGCCACCGCCTACGCCAGAACCGAGCTCTCCGTGCCATGGTCACATACGCCATCGCCCCAGGAGTCCATGCCGCGGACTCCTCGCATGAATTCGTGATGTGGCCGGTGATGCCTCCGAGCACTTGGATCTGCTTCCCGCAGTTCTTCACCATCGAGATGCCGCCGAGGGGCCCTCTCGAGCTTTGGCTGCAGCACGCCGACTGCGATGCCCCGGCAACTGGAGCGAAGGTTGAAGCCGTCTCCTCCGGAAGGGTCTTCATGACTCACGGCTGGGGCGAGATCGCATGAGTCTGCCTTGCGGAAGGTGCCCTCGCCATCCACTTCGAGTACGATAGCACATCCACGCTGTTCTTCAAGGTCTTCGACGAGGAAGGCCACCGCTTGGAGTGCTGCCCTGAAGGTGATCACCAAGACGGCGCAGCGGCGGGCGCCGGGCCTGCCATTAACCTCACCAGCAGCTCCTTCAGCGACAGTGGCAACTCCTGGTGGTCCAGCGACTCTCCTGAGCCCGTCGAGACTCCGGAGACAAGAGATGATAGCTACATGCCCCCAAGCTCTCGCCGCGCTCGGAGCAAGGCTGCAGCGTCCGGCCGTCGTCGTTGCTGATCTGGATGGGGTTGGCGCCGGCCTCTCGTGGCCCACTTTTGATGATGGCGTCGGCTGCCCCAGCATGCGTAGATAGAGCTTCTAGGAACCCCCTCTTTTTTCCCTGCGAGGAATCAAAACGGACCCCGCGGGGGCATGTAAAGCTTTTGTAATGTCTCTTGTTCATATCGTCCTTGTTATGAAAATTTGCGCGCGCATGTCCTGCTGAGGCTCGGTTTCCCCTTTCCAATCCCGCGGCAAGTTGGTGCTCTACACTGACAGGTCCCGGTCCCCAGGAAGGCTGCAGCCGTCGCTGGTATGCCAGGTCGCGATGCCGTGGTCAAGGCTAGGAGGTGAGCAGCCCGAGGTCCAGTAAGAGCTCCTGAGGTGCGATGCTCAAGAGGTCCCCTTTAGCGCGCAAGCAGCTACCTGAGGATGGGAAAGGGAGGCGACGTTGCCGCAGTAGGGCGGCGAAAGGCGAGGATCTTATGGCGTAGCGCTGGGTTGGTCCAGGCGCGAGACTTATCTTGGCATTCTAGAGCTGATTCCTCGTGTTGCGCCAGACTTGTGCGCCGGCCATTGTCGGGTAGCTAGGCTAGGCCTGTGCAAGCCTCCCCCTCTTCTCCATGCTCTCCTGAGTGCTCTGCGTCCTCAGGTCCCAGCCCTCGAGCGAGCTCAGCCGCTGCTGGTATGCCAGGTCACAATGCCATGGTCAAGGCCAGGGGGTGAGGGCTGGAGAGCCAGTAGGAGCTCCTGAGTCGCGATGCTCAGGAGCCCCCCTTTTAACGCACAAGCGAACTGCATGGGAGAAGAGAGAGTCCGTGGTACCGCCTGCTGTAGTTCTCAGGTGGTTCCTGCAAGTTAGCACGAGGAAGGGCACTAACCGCCATGATGATTGTTGGTCCGCCTCTGGTACGTGGGAGGGGACTCCCTACCGCGGAGAGCCCCCGGGGCATGTACAGCCCCGCCTTGACACGTGGCTTGCACGGCAAGGCTAGACGAGGTGTATCTGGGCACTTGTGAGCCAGTGCGGGACTCACGAGGCCCTACCTCAAGGCAGGTTGCGCCTGGTCTTGGTTCTTGATAGCTGTGGCATTCCTGCGAGATGGTTAGATAACCTGCGCCGAATGAATTTCCTGAGGTTATCGCACGAGAAGGCCAAGCACCAATGACCCCATGAGGTGACGTGTACGGGGCCGGCCCACCAGAGAGAGCTCAGCCGTTGGATTTATCCATATTATAGGGACGGTCCTGAGCACAAACATCGTGCCTAGCCTTCTTATGCGAAGGATCCTGAAGAAAGACGATCGGCGCGCGGCTCCCATGGTGGGCGACAATCAAGCAGGTGATAACCATAGATAGATTTTTACATGAAAAGCAAACTGGCTTAGGTAAGTGCAGGAACGATACATGCCACTGGGTCAGACCCGAGCGGCCTGGGGATGATGCAACCTGAGGGGCGCCCCCAGCAAGGTGAATTAAAAATGCAAGTGGATACATGCCACAGGGACTGACCCACGCGGCCTAGGAATGATGCGGCCCGGGGGCGCTCCCAGCTAAATGAACTTGAAAAGATGACACCTGGTTTGGCTGTGAAGGAGTGTTGGGGTAGCTAAAGACGCATAGCGAAGAAGTCGCTCCTCATGAGCTGTTGAGGCCCTGAGCCTCGGGAGGCTCTGGAGGCTTGGGTGGCCTCCTGAGGAACGTCTCCATCTCCGCCAGGACTGCATGATGCCTGGCCTCCTGACCCACCATGATGCTCCGTAGGTCGCGCTGGAAGGCGGCAGCTACGCTCGGTAGGCTGAACGACATGCGAACGTAGTTGTGAGGTGGAACCTCGCAGCGTCCCACGTGCAAAGGCCAGAAGAGATCCTAAGATGCGGCCCTGTTGAGCCCTAGGATGTCGATGCAGACACGCAGCTCACCACCCTCGCCTGGGTGGGGAGCAGCGCCAGGTAGGCGGCAGTCACCGCGTATTGCTCTTGCTTCCTGAAGATCCTGAGTGACCTTGTCGATGAACTCCTGAGCGCTAGGCACTCTTCGCCCGGTGCCCTCCTGAGGGGAATGTGCCACGAAGCACGCCTCCACGTGGTGCCCGAGCGCCTCCCTCGTGATGCTGGCCAGGTCTGAGGCCCTCCAGAAGAGAGCCCCCAAGCCCTGAACCGAGGACGGCACCGGGCGCGCCTCCCTATGCGAGGGAGGGAGGCACCCCTAGCGCGTGCATAGATCCTGAGGTGGTGCCGCCGAAGGTGCCGCTCCCTTGGGGGTCCAGTGTGGAGTAGCTGCTTCTTCTTCGGGTTGGCCTCAGGAGGGTACTGCGCATCTGGGCTGTCAGGGTCTTCGATCGATGCAGCTTGGAAGGCGCGCTCAAGGGAGCACACCGCGTCTCTTTCTTCGCAGGGAACTGTGATGATTCCGCCGCTTCCCGGCATCTTGAGGATATTGTAGCCATGGTAGGTGACTGCCATGAATTTGGCCAGCCCTGGATATCCGAGGATGTCATTGTACGGCAGGCGGATGTGGGCGACGTCGAAGTCGATGAGCTCGGTGTGGTAGTTGTTGCGTTGAGCAAAGGTGACAGGGAGACGAACTTGCCCTATTGGAGTGATGGAGCCATCAGTCACTCCTGAGAAAGGCTTAGTAGGCTGGAGCTGATCGTATGGCACTTGAAGGCCGTCGAATGTCTCGACGGACAGGACATTGAGCCCTGCGCCGCCGTCGGTGAGAGTTTTGGTGACTTGGACATTGCTGATGACGGGTGAACAGAGCATCAGGAGAACGCCGGCTGTTGCAGCGCACTGGAGCTGATCCGCCGAGCTAAAGGTGATGGCGTACTTGGACCACCTGAGTGGGCGTGTGGCCTCAAACTTGGGGAGGGCTGCGTTCACCTCGTGAGAGAACTGCTTGAAGATGCGCTGGGAGGCTGGGGCCTATGAGCCACCCAAGATGCAGGCGATGGTGCGCGGCTCTTGGAAGCCCCCAGCCCCTTCGTCCTGTTGGTGGTCGTCGTTCCTTCCTGGCGGTGGCAGCGGAGGGAGACCAGGGTTGCCCGGAAGTCGGTCCTCGCAAGGCTGGTCGCGCCAGGCGCCCTCACGAGGCTGGTCCTGTCAGCGGTCCTTGTGAGGTTGGTCGCGCCACTCCTAGCGAGGCCCACGGTCATCCCAACGTCCTCCACCTCGTCCGCCTCCACAGCCGTAGCCCCGGTCGTTGCGCTCGGGGCGCCGACCAAAGCTTCCATCTCGAATGGCCCGGAGCTCTTGACAATCGTTGGTATTATGGGTACGCACGTTGTGGAAGGCGCAGAACGTGTGGCTGCCCTTGGATGACTTGGGAAGATCTCGGGCGCGCTTGGTGTCTGGCTCTGCCGCGAGTATGACTACTCCTTTACGCTTCACGTCCTTGGCCTTGGCCTTCTTCTCCTCTAGATCCGCAGTAGGGAGCTCGAGGAGGGAGAGTCGCCCCTCCTCAGCTCTTGCACACTTGGTCACGATGTTGAACAGCTCCGAAGTCGTGCACAAGTCTTCATGGATGGCAAGCTCCTCCTTCATCTTGATGTCGCGGACGCCGTCGGAAAACGCTGAGATGATGGTCTCGTCAGTCACCTTGGGGATCTTCATGCGCACGCCTTTGAAGCACTGGATGTACTTTTGCAGGGTCTCTCCCGGCTGTTGCTTGATGCGGCGCAGGTCACCCGCGGCCGGGGGGCGGTCGCGAGTCGCCTGGAAGTTCGCGATGAAGCGGTCGCGCATCTCAGCCTAGGAGGAGATCGAGCTGGGGGCAGGTTCAGGAGCCACGAGCGAGCGCCGTCCTTGAGAGCCATGGGAAACCAGTTCGCCGTGACCTTTTCCTCGCTGTTGGCCGCCTCGATGCTCAGCTCGTAGAGCTGCAGGAACTCCGTAGGGTCGGGGGTGCTGTCATAGCGTGGAGGCAGATCTGGCTTGAACTTTCCTGGCAGATGACGCTACGCAGCTCGGGAGTGAAGGCGCGGCAACCTGCCGTGACAACAGGGGCTCGTAGCGGAGGCAGATCTTGGTCGTGGTGCCCCTGCGCCGCCACGGCAAGTGGCGCATGGCCCTGCCGCAGCAAGCAATCCTGGCACAGTGGAGCTGGGAGCGGTGGAGCGTTTCCTTGCGGACGGGGAATCTCTTGGCAGCTTCTTTCTTCGTGCACGGGCACGCAGCGCGGTGGGTCATGCCGCGGGACTGCACACCTTGGAGTGAGGGCGTCATCCTGACATGGGGGAGGTGGAGGCGCACGACGAGCTGCACGCCTCGGCGTGAGGGCGCCATCTTGTTGCGGAGGAGGCGGAGGCGCTCCGTGAGACACATCGCCTGCAACTAGGGGCGGGCGAGGCAGCGAGAGGGATGGTGCCGGAGAGCCCCCCGTGGCGCTGACGAGCTCGGTGATGCGGTCTAGCCATTCCTCGTAGAGGTCGTCGACTGGGCGGTAGCGCTGGAGCTCGCGTGCCATGAGCAGCACGGCCTACGCGTCCGTGGGTGCGCGACGAGCGTGAGACTATGAGCCAGCGGGAGTCGGTGACGGGGTGGCGGTGTTGCTGTCACGGTGCACGGAGGGGTGCAGTGAACAGGCTTGCTGCTCGTTTGCCGCCGGACCGGTGGCGGTGTTGGCGGCGGGTGACGGAGAGCGACGGGGAGGCCCGCCGATAGGGGCTGTCTGAGCGACACGGGTGGCGAGGGCGACCCGGCGCTCAGTGCGAGCCCGGCGAGCGTCAGCCATGAACCTGGTGGAGTGACGAAACGTGGGTCGACGAAGAACAAAGCTTTGGCGCACCCCTACCTGGTGCGCCAAATATCGGATTTAGGGTTCCGGCAAACCCTTGAGGTTCGAACACCGGGGTGTGCGCGAAGATCTCTCCCCCTCTCTAGCTCGCACGCTTTGTAGGATCTCACGACCTAGCTCGATGGACCCAAAGAACGAGAGACACAAGATTTATATTGGTTCGGGCCACCATTGTGGTGTAATACCCTACTCCAGTGTGGTGTGGTGGATTGCCTCTTGGGCTGATGATGAACAGTTAACTAGGAAGAATAGCCTCCTGAGGTGAGGTGTTCTTGTGCTCGGTGAAATTGTGTGGTTGGGGACGATCTGAGTGATCCGGGATCTGATCCCTTGCTATGGTGGTGGCTAGTCCTATTTATAGAGGCCCTAGTCCTCTTCCCAAATATTGAGAGGGAAGGGATCCCACAACGGCCAGTTTGAAGGGGGACAACTGGTACAAGCTATCCTGACAAAAGGTGGTCTTCGCCTGCCAAAGGCTCTGGTGGTGATGTCGTCTTGGGCTCCACGGGGACCTCCGCCTTGCTGTTATGCTGGTCTTGGTCTTGTTGCACTGATATGGAAACCTTTGTCTGATGCCTCGGGACTCCTCGCCTGTGCTTGCCTCTTTAGCACCAAAGAGGAAACGAGGACACTATGCGTGCCAGTGCCTGCCTGGCACCCGCTTGGCTCCAGTCGTCATGGCTTGCATCACAAAGACCTCCCGAGGTATCCCGTGCCTTGATCTCTCCGCCCCTCCCGAGCCAGCCTGGTAAGGCCGCCCCTGAGGAGGTCTTGTGTTGTCCGCCTCACGAGGCTTGGCCCCTCACGAGGGTCTTGAGTGTTTGTTGATGAAGATGGGCCGTACAGGCCGCTAGTGGAGCCACGTTGTGGGCCGTAGGCAGGCAAGTCTGGGGACCCCCGTTCCCAGAACACCGACACTCCCTCTCTCTCCCGCAAGTATAATAGTGGGCTTATAGCCCGCTTACATGGCATTTTTGCCTATGTGGAGGAGAGAGTGATGAAAAAGTAAGACTAGTCACAATGGATAGAACTAACTTCTATAGTGGGGAGTACTACCTCTATAGTGGGGAGTAACATATATGTGGTGTCATGCAACACTTCATTTATTAGGTTGTAGACTCATCTTGTCTTGGTATGTGTGATGTTATAGTAACTAGCTATGTTACCACATGCTTCTCTTTTCTCATTAGATACTCGCCACATCATCTGTTTTGCCTTGAGATGTGTGATGTTACCATCTATGTTACTCCCACTGTGGGTAGTTGATACGTCTCCAACGTATCTATAATTTTTGATTGTTCCATGCTATTATATTATCTGTTTTGGATGTTTAATGGGCTTCAATATACCTTTTTATATTATTTTGGGGACTAACTACTAACCAAAGTCCAGTGCAAATTGTTGTTTTTTTTTGCCTATTTTAGTGTTTCGCAGAAAAGGAATATCAAATGGAATCCAAACGGAATGAAACCTTTGAGAGAGTTATTTTTGGAACAAACGCAACCCAGGAGACTTGGAGTGGACGTCAAGGAAGACACGAGGCGGACATGAGGTAGGAGGGCACGCCCCCACCCTCGTGGGCCCCTTGTGGCTTCACCGACCTACTTCTTTCGCCTATATATTCTCATATACCCCGAAAACATCCAGGAGCACCACGAAACCCTATTTCCACCACCACAACCTTCTGTACCCGTGAGATCCCATCTTGGGTCCTTTTTCGGCGCTCCGCTGGAGGGGGAATCGATCACGGAAGGCTTCTACATCAACACCATAGCCTCTCCGATGATGTGTGCGTAGTTCACCACAGACCTTCGGGTCCATAGTTATTAGCTAGATGGCTTCTTCTCTCTCTTTGGATCTCAATACAAAGTTCTCCTCGATTCAATTGGAGATCTATTCGATGTAATTCTTTTTGCGGTGTGTTTTTCGAGATCCGATGAATTGTGGATTTATGATCAAGATGATCTATGAACAATATTTGATTCTTCTCTGAATTCTTTTATGCATGATTTAAATATCTTTGCAAGTCTCTTCGAATTATCAGTTTGGTTTGGCCTACTAGATTGATCTTTCTTGCAATGGGAGAAGTGCTTAGCTTTGGGTTCAATCTTGCGGTGTCCTTTCCCAGTGACAGCAGGGGCAGCAAGGCACGTATTGTATTGTTGCCATCGAGGATAAAAAGATGGGGTTTATATCATATTGCTTGAGTTTATCCCTCTACATCATGTCATCTTTCCTAATGTGTTACTCTGTTCTTATGAACTTAATACTCTAGATGCATGCTGGATAGCAGTCGATGTGTGGAGTAATAGTAGTAGATGCAGAATTGTTTCGGTCTACTTGTCGCAGATGTGATGCCTATATACATGATCATGCCTAGATATTCTCATAACTATGCACTTTTCTATCAATTGCTTGACAGTAATTTGTTCACCCACAGTAGAATTTGCTATCTTGAGAGAAGCCACTAGTGAAACCTATGGCTCCCGGGTCTATTCTCCATTATATTATTCTCCCGTCAAAAAGCTATTTCTGTCGCCGTTTATTTTTCAATATTTATTTTCCAATCTATACAACAAAAATACCAAAAATATTTATCTTATTATCTCTATCAGATATCACTTTCGTAAGTGACCGTGAAGGGATTGATAACCCCTTTATCGTGTTGGTTGCGAGGTTCTTGTTTGTTTGTGCAGGTACGAGGGACTTGCGTGTAGTCTCCTACTGGATTGATACCTTGGTTCTCAAAAACTGAGGGAAATACTTACACTACTTTGCTGCATCACCCTTTCCTCTTCAAGCGAAAACCAACGCATGCTCAAGAGGTAGCAAGAAGGATTTTTGGCGCTGTTGCCGAGGAGATCTATCCACAAGTCAAGACATACCAAGTACCCATCACAAACTCTTGTCCCTCGCATTACATTATTTTCCATTTGCCTCTCGTTTTCCTCTCCCCCACTTCTAAAACGATTTTCAAAAACCTTTGCCTTTTCTTCGCCTTCTTCCTGTATGTATCTTTGTTTGTGTTTCCATGTGCCTTCTATTTTCTTGCATCTTTTCTTGCTAAAAATCTATTGATATGGATCCACTTAAGGTGTTCTACTTGGATCATCTTCGATCCTTAAGCGCTCGTGTCGAAACCCCAACTAGCCTAGTTGATGCGAAATCTTTAGATGAGCATGCTAATTTTGTGTGTCACCGTTTTTCTGAAAAAGGGAGGCTCTTATGGGATCGAATAAACAGATTGTTGTGTTATGCTTGGAATCTTTGTGAAATTTATGATTTTACTTGTTTCTCTAAGAACCCTAAAAAACACCTCCCCTACCTTTGTGAATTTAATGACAATGAAATCTTATCTTCTTATGCAAACGGTGTTTATAGTTAGTACGATATCGAACACATTGAAGAATTTGTTGCTTTTAAGGGTGCTTATGAAGTTGCTTCTTTGATTGAAAAGTATGATATTACTCTCTACGAATCTAAAAAATTTGACACACTTAAATATTGCTATGAAAACTATGCTCATAATGTCTATGTCAAAGAATTTATTGAAAGAATGACCATTGCTTCAGAAGAAAATAATTATATGCATGAATCTATAGATAATTATGATTCCGAAGATTTGATTGAAATATCCCTTGATGAACATGATGCTTGCTATTCTTGTGGCCATGATGCCAATATTTATGAAGATGAATTTGCTATAGTTCCTTATGTTAAACATGAGATCGTTGCTATTGCACTCATACTTGATAGTTTCTTCGATCAAAAGCATGATTACAATGATGTTATTATAAATTCTCTTAATGTCAATTGTGTTAATGATATGCAAAACCTCAAGCTTGGGGATGCTAGTTTTGCTATGTCTACTACTTGTTGCAATGATCATGCTTGCGGTGATTCTTCTTATGATCTTGAAAATTTATTTAAGCCCCATGATGAATATGAGATTGATAATAGTGTTTGCAATATTATTGAAAGTAGTTTGGAAGAGTGTCAACTTTAGATCCCACATATTTGGAGAATGTTCAATCTTATGAAATTTTTGATAAAAGTGGGTTTGGAGAGGTCATGACTTTAGTTAATATTAATCCCACTATTTTGGAAGAGTGTCAACTTTGCATACATGTGGATCGTGTTAAGAATATGTTTTGTGATAGCTATATTGTTGGATTTTCTTATGATCCTACATGTAATTACTATGAGAGAGGAAAATATAGTTGTAGAAATTTTCATGTTACTAAATTACCTCTCGTTATGTTGAGATTGCTATCGTTTCTTTCCGCTTCCTTGCATATGCTAGTTTTTGCTTGCTATGATAATTTGTTTGCCTATAAGATGCCTATGCATAGTAAGTATGTTAGAATTAGATGTGTTTGTCACATGTTTTATGATGCTCTCTTTGTGCTTCAGTTCTTGTCTTTCATGTGACCATCATTGAAACTATCAATGCCTTGCTAGGGGCGTTAAACGATAGCGCTTGTTAGGAGGCAACCCAATTTTATTTTTGTTTCTTGCTTTTTGTTCTAGTTTAGTAATAAATAATTCATCTAGCTTCTGTTTATATGTGGTTTTATGTTTTTAATTAGTGTTTTTGCTAAGTAGAACCTTTGGGAAGACTTGGGGGAAGTCTTTGCGATCTTGCTGTAAAAAACAGAAACTTTAGCGCTCACGAGATTAGCTGCCATTTTTTACTGGAGAGTGAGATTAGGTTGATTCTTTTTGAAGATGATTAATAGAAAAATTCCTCACGTCCAAAAATTTAGTTCAGAATTTTTGGGGTTACATAAGTATTATAAACCTACAGATTACTACAGATTGTTCTGTTTTTGACAGATTCTGTTTTTCGTGTGTTGTTTGCTTATTTTGATGAATCTATGGCTAGTATCGGGGGGTATGAACCATAGAAAAGTTGGAATAAAGTAGTTTTAACACCTATATAAATAAAGAATGAGTTCATTACAGTACCTTGAAGTGGTGGTTTGTTTCATATACCAACGGAACTCATGAGATTTTTTGTTGAGTTTTGTGTTGTGAAGTTTTCAAGTTTTGGGTAAAGATTTGATGGATTTTGGAATAAGGAGTGGAAAGAGCCTAAGATTGGGGATGCCCAAGGCACCCCAAGGTAAAATTCAAGGACAACCAAAAGCCTAAGCTTGGGGATGCCCTGGAAGGCATCCCTCTTTCGTCTTCGTCCATCAGTAACTTTACTTGATGCTATATTTTTATTCACCACATGATCTATGTTTTGCTTGGAGCGTCTTGTATGAATAGAGTCTTTGCTTTTTAGTTTACCACAATCATACTTCCTGTACACACCTTTTGGAGAGACACACATGAATTGGAATTTATTAGAATACTCTATGTGCTTCACTCTTTTGAGATAGAAAATTTTGCTCTAGTGCTTCACTTATATCTTTAAGAGCACGGTGGTGGTTTTATTTTATAGAAATTATTCATCTCTGATGCTTCACTTATATAATTTTGAGAGTCTTTTAGAACAGCATGGTAATTTTCTTTGGCTATAAAATTAGTACTAATATGATAGGCATCCAAGATGGGTATAATAAAAACTTCCATAAAAGTGCATTGAATACTATGAGAAGTTTGATACTTGATGATTGTTTTGAGATATGAAGATGGTGATATTAGAGTCATGCTAGTTGAGTAGTTGTGAATTTTAGAAATACTTGTTCTAAAGTTTGTGATTCCCGTAGCATGCACGTATGGTGAACCGTTATGTGATGAAGTCGGAGCATGATTTATTTATTGATTATCTTCCTTATGAGTGGCGGTCGGGGACGAGCGATGGTCTTTTCCTACCAATCTATCCCCCTAGGAGCATGCGCATAGTACTTTGTTTCGATAAATATTATATTTTTGCAATAAGTATGTGAGTTCTTTATGACTAATGTTGAGTCCATGGATTATACGCACTCTCACCCTTCCACCATTGCTAGCCCCTCTAGTACCGTGCAACTTTCGCCGGTACCATACACCCACCATATACCTTCCTCAAAACAGCCACCATACCTACCTATTATGGCATTTCCATAGCCATTCCGAGATATATTGCCATGCAACTTACCACCGTTCTTTTTGTTATGACACATTTCATCATTGTCATATTGCTTTGCATGATCATGTAGTTGACATCGTATTTGTGGCAAAGTCACCTTTATAATTCTTTCATACATGTTACTCTTGATTCATTGCACATCCCAATACACTGCCGGAGGCATTCACATAGAGCCATATTTTGTTCTAGTATTGAGTTGTAATTTTTGAGTTGTAAGTAAATAAAAGTGTGATGATCATCATTATTAGAGCATTGTCCCATGTGAGGAAAGGATGATGGAGACTATGATTCCCCCACAAGTCAGGATGAGACTCCGGACGAAAAGAAAAAAAATAAAAAAGAGGCCTAAAAGCAAAAAAGGCCCAAATAAAAAATGAGAGAAAAAAGAGAGAAGGGATAATGTTACTATCCTTTTACCACACTTTTGCTTCAAAGTAGCACCATGATCTTCATGATAGAGAGTCTCCTATGTTGTCACTTTCATATACTAGTGGGAATTTTACATTATAGAACTTGGCTTGTATATTCCAATGATGGGCTTTCTCAAAATGCACTAGGTCTTCGTGAGCAAGCGAGTTGGATGCACACCCACTTAGTTTGGTTTGTTGAGCTTTCTTACACCTATAGCTCTAGTGCATCCGTTGCATGGCAATCCCTACTCACTCACATTGATATCTATTGATGGGCATCTCCATAGCCCGTTGATACGCCTAGTTGATGTGAGACTATCTTCTCCTTTTTGTCTTCTCCACGACCACCATTCTATTCCACATATAGTGTTATGTCCATGGCTCACGCTCATATATTGTGTGAAGATTGAAAAGGTTTGAGAACATCAAAAGTATGAAACAATTGCTTGGCTTGTCATAGGGTTTGTGCATGATTTAAATATTTTGTGTGGTGAACATAGAGCATAGCCAGACTATATGATTTTCTAGGGGTAACTTTCTTTGGCCATGTTATTTTGAGAAGACATGATTGCTTTGTTAGTATGCTTGAAGTATTATTATTTTTATGTCAATATTAAACTTTTGTCTTGAATCTTTAGGATCTGAACATTCATGCCACAATAAAGAAAAATACATTGAGAATTATGCTAGGTAGCATTCCACATCAAAAAATTCTGTTTTTATCATTTACCTACTCGAGGACGAGCAAGAATTAAGCTTAGGGATGCTTGATACATCTCCAACGTATCTATAATTTTCGATTGTTCCATGCTATTATATTATCTATTTCGGATGTTTAATGGGCTTTAATATACCTTTTTATATTATTGTTGGGACTAACCTACTAACCAAAGGCTCAGTGCAAATTGCTGTTTTTTGCCTATTTCAGTGTTCCACAGAAAAGGAATATCAAACGGAATCCAAACGGAATGAAACCTTTGGGAGAGTTATTTTTGAAACAAACGTAACTCGGGATACTTGGAGTGGGCGTCAAGGAAGAAACGACGCGGCCACGAGGTAGGAGGGCGCGCCCAGGGGGTTGGCGCGCCTCCACCCTCGTGGGCCCCTCGTGGCTCCGCTGACCTACTTTCTTTGCCTATATATACTCATATACCCCGAAAACATGCAGGAGCACCACGAAACCCTATTTCCACCGCCGCAACCTTCTGTACCCGTGAGATCCCATCTTGGGGCCTTTTTCGGCGCTCCGCCAGAGGGGGAATCGATCACGGAGGGCTTCTACATCAACACCGTAGCCTCTCCGATGATGTGTGAGTAGTTTACCACAGACCTTCGGGTCCATAATTATTAGCTAGATGGCTTCTTCTCTCTCTTTGGATCTCAATACAAAGTTCTCCTCTGTTCTCTTGGAGATCTATTCGATGTAGTTCTTTTTGCGGTGTGTTTGTCAAGATCCGATGAATTGTGGGTTTATAATCAAGATTATCTATGAACAATATTTGATTCTTCTCTGAATTCTTTTATGGATGATTTAAATATCTTTGCAAGTCTCTTCGAATTATCAGTTTGGTTTGGCCTACTAGATTGATCTTTCTTATAATGGGAGAAGTGCACTACAGGAAAATCTGCCTATAGAGACGCCATATTCCATAGCTAGAGACGTGTTATTTCATCTCTAGGATACCATAGAGTCGACTTTGTAAAGCGTCTTTGGAGCATCTCCCCATGGGCCGTCTCAAAACATTTAGACGCGCTAGCTAAGCGTGTGTACATGGGATGAGACGGTATACTGGGACGTTCAAAAGCGTCCCTAGATATGAGACGCTATATTGGGATGTTCTAATCGTATCTAGACAAGTAGAGTCATTCTATTAGATGCGCTCATCACGTCTACACACACAGCCATTTCATTCATCATGGGCCTTGACTCCATTCTTATACACGCTATGTAGAGACGTTATATCCGTCTCTAAATATATACATGCTTCTTTGTAACTACGTAATATTTAACTTTAAACATTATTTTATTTATTTTGAATTTGCTTTTCATCGTTTCAAATCCAATTACTTTATCACGCCACATGTTTGTGCAAAATCATCAACAAATATCGTTATATAAAGGCTTCCACCCATATCACCAGTCACATTAATAGGCAACAAATATTATGTAAAGGGAACCACCCATAGCACCAGTTGTATTCACAAGCATCTCATTCGCACAATATCAATTAGACATTAATATGAATCAAATCAGACATTAATATGAAAGATGCAAAGAATTAAGGAAAGATCATACAACTAGAACTAAGTTTTGTGATGAAGGTAAATCCTTTACATAACACATAATATTTGTCCATTTAAAAACTAATTCTTCTGTTGTTGCTCCTGGTTCCTGCAATGCACTCCTTTTTAAAATCAGGAGCTACCCTAGAAAAGAAAGATAACAGAAAAAATTAGAACGTAAGCTTTAAGAGTAGTGTGAGAAGAAATGTACTTTGATGAAATTGTAAGAGATGTACCAGTGTTTGGTACGATGTACTTCTCAATGTGTGCTTTCTACAATTGAGGTTCAGTTCATTGTAAGTAAACTTATACAAAACATAGGCATTTTCTTAATAATGAAGCAGAAATTTATGGACACACCTGTCGCACATCTCCATTTGGCCCTGCATGCAAGAGTACCACAATGGCATAACTGGACCATATACATCACAATAGATATGTGTTTGAAAAAAAATGTTTTGAGCTTACAAATTATTTTAATTTGGCTAGTAGATTCAGGAGGCTTTTTGCTAATATATCATCAATCTGTGGAGGGCCTTGTAAATTTTCTTCATTTGGTTTTCACTTACAGCAGCCTACTCTGGGATGTTTAGGCTTCAAAACTGTCGAGGCATAGAAACATAATGGTAAAAATTGATGATATAGAGAATCTACTTCTAGCAAACGGTACAGATTAGATAGAAACATATTGGTACCTATTTTTAAAGAGAATCTACTTCTAGCAAATGGCACAAATTGGATTCCAGCCATGTATAAGGTAATCTTCCGGCAAAATGGCCTATACAAGCCGGAGGCGGACGTTTGGTTCAGGGTGCTATTTGTCCCCGAAATTTGGACCATGCAGAAGCTCATTGGGATTTGTAGCTAAAGTAGCAAATACTGATATACGAGTCGGACGAGCTGTAGGTAATACACGAATACGATGTGGACGTAGGTGCATACAACCGGCAGTACTGAATTAAACATGTTACAGAACAGCGAATCGACACGTTTTGCAGCACAGAACATTCATGGAAAACTTCAGAGGGACGCATTTAGCAGATGAAACAGACGCATATATAGTTTTTGTTCGTTTAAAATTACAACCAAAATAACATAGCTCGTTGCAGCCTGTATAACCAAACATTATCATGCTTTACGCTCCAGCATAAATGGAATCTGAAATTATTCCACTTGTACTGCTGTTGAGTTTTGCCATGTAAAATTTGATTGGACCAAACAGTTGCTCACATATTTTCAAGAATATGTATCAGAATTGAATTCTGGGCAAGTAAACAATTCACCAAACACTTAGATTGCATTGCCTACAGGAAGGAAGTAAGGAGACGATAGGAGAAGAGGATCGAGACTTTAGATGCATATAAATGAAGGAGGCCACTTTGGTTGATTTAATGATAAACTATAGGGGCTATGTGAATCAAGGGATCACCTGGTTGACGTGGTGGAGACTGAAGATGCTTGATGGAGGCGAGAGCTTCTTGCAGGGTGGTGTACCGACGAGACACGCACCGGTGCTTCGGGTGAAGGATGAGACCGGTGTGGATATGGCTTCGTGACAGTGAGGACGACGTTGGGGCGAGCACGGCTTCGTGACGGTGAGGACGACATTTTGGTGAGCACGGCTTCGTGGCGGTGAGGATGACGACGCTGACTGGGCTCCAACGAGCAAACTTTCTGGTGGAGGAAAACGGGAGTCATCGGCGGGCGGAGCAAGCGGCGGACACGGGGCGCCAGAATGGGCGGTGCGCGGGGTGGTGATACCGGCGTAGATTGGAATCCGGAACTACTTCACGGATGACACGTGGTTGCACGATCCTGGGCCGATGCCTAATCCAACGACTTCCTGTACATTAGAACAACTCCA
The DNA here is from genome assembly GCF_002162155.2 of Triticum dicoccoides. Lineage (NCBI taxonomy): Eukaryota > Viridiplantae > Streptophyta > Magnoliopsida > Poales > Poaceae > Triticum > Triticum dicoccoides. The sequence continues at coordinate 101,200,149 of NC_041390.1, forward strand.
ACAGGGCGACTCAAATGGACGTCGCTTTTGTCCGTTTTTTATCCGTTTGGGTCGGCCCGGCAGACACAAACGTCCGCTATCGCGGCTGGATCGGCGCGAACGCCCAATGCTGGCCCGACCAATTTTTATCGACGCGGAAAATAAAAAAATGTTTGAGCATTTTAAAAATAAAACAAGCATTTAATTAAATATAAAAGCCGGCCACGAAGGCCGGCGATAGTCCACATTACATTAATTAAACATAAAAGAACTAAAAACAAGATGCCGGCGCGCTGCCCTAGGCGTCCTCGTCCTTGTCATCGGCGGCGTCTGCGTCGGGGCCAGTGTGGTCGATCAGCGTCGGCGCAGGGCCGGCCCAGGGGAACGCCGTGTTCCAGAGGGCAGCGATGTCGGGCTGTGCCACCGCGGGCTGCGTCGCCGCAGCCTATGCCGCCGCTGCCTGGGCCTAGCGCGCCTCCTCCTCGGCCTCGCGCTCGAGCAGCTGGAGGCGCTCGCCCTCCCGGCGCTTCTCGGCCAGCCAAACGTTGCGCCAGTGGTTGAGGTAGGCCGACTCCTGTTCGTCCGTTGCCCCGAGCCAGAACGGCGGAGAGCCGACCCACTCGCGCATTACTCCGGTCCACGAGTAGCGCTCGAGGGGGCCCGGCTCCTACGGCTTGGCTTTGGGCAGGGACGGCGGGGTCACTGGCGGCACGACACAGTCGCCCACCGTGGAGAGGGCCATGGCCTCCGCCATGGCAGCTTGGAATGCCGCCTCATCCGCCTCCCTTCACCGCTCCTCCTCCTCGCTCTTCTTAATGGCCGCCTGGTAGGCGGCCTCGGCCTCCTGGTCCTCGTCGCGGAAGATAAGTTGGGGCGGCGGCAGGCTGCGATCGACGCCATGGACGCCGCGTCGCCTCGCCTCCTCGTGCTCGAAGGCAAACCAACGAGCCCAGTTCGGCAAGTCGAAGACGTAGTCTGGGTCGGCGCGCTGCTCTGGTGTAAGCACCGCCCGCCGGCGCCGCACCTCCTCCGCATGGGCCCTCGCCGATCGTGGCGTGGCCGACACTGGGATCCTCTCCGGATTCAAATGCTAGTCATGCGGCAGCGTGGCGTCGGGTTACGGCAAAGGCACGCAGTGCTGCCAGTGCCACTCCGCCTGATGCACCGGCACGTTGATGCATTGCCTCTGCCGGGGAATGCGCGGCGGCACGGGGAGGGCGGGGAGGGAGGGGGAATGGCGGGCGGGGGCCTTGCCCTTTCTGCCGCTGCCCATGCCGGAGAAAGCCCATGTTGGCAGTGGCTAGCGTTGTCGCCGGCGGGGGGGAGGGGGGGCAGGGTTGGCCAGATGGGGACGGAGATGACTGGAAGTGGATGAGGATGGCCCCGCCGCACGTCGGCTTAAAAAGGACGACCGCCGTCGCTGACACGTGGGCCCGTGTTCATAAATAATTAAGGTGACCACGTGGGCAGCGGGTAGTTGGGCGGCCGCCAGATGGGGACGAGACGGACAGCGAGAGGGCACGGGTGGCGTCCGTTCGGCGTCCGAGCCGACGCATTTGGGCCGCAAATACGTCGGCGCGGACGCGAGGCGGACGTGATTTAGATTTGGATCGGCGCGTTGGGCCGTCATTTTTGTCCGCGCCGTTCCTCTTAGCGTTTTGAATGTATGGTGCGATATGGAGTGTCATGCTGAAATCGTCCGCAATCATCGTTTGTATAGTAATGCTCATTGGAATCTGGAGGTTGGATAAGTTGGATAAATTGGAAGATGGGGCAGATGGCAGCGAGAAAAAAGAATCCGGCGACATATACGGGAACTGAGAGACGTGAGAAGTCTTTTGCGCGGTAAAGCTACAATTTGTAGCGCCAATTTTTTTAAGCAGAAATAATTCGGAAATATTAAATTTGGTTAAGTGAATATATTTTTTTACTAGAGAAAGTGGAAATAGTTTGGGAGCGCCAAGCAACCACATATATGGATAAATATATTGTTAGGTGTTTTTATCAGATAAATCTGTATTCTTTGTTCTTTTTTGCAAAAATCATTAAATTTCACGTAGTTTTAATAATAAGTATAAGAGAGTGGTAGACCGAAAGGGCGGAGTGTGACTCGGAAAACAAGGATAACACTATCTGTTTGCGGACACGTCTGCAAACACACATACATGAGCCGTCCATTCAACACTATACCCTCAATGTGTGTGAGCATTTCAAACGTGAATTGAACCAAACGAGAAATTTCATGCAAACCAAACGAGTTTCATGCAACCCGATAAAAGTATGATACATTTACATGAGCCGGATGAGGACACACATCTAAGCCGTCTTGAGAGCCGCATCTTCCCTAAGAGAAGTCTAGGGTTCCCCTGCCTCCTGCAAGCGCCGCCGGCGGTCCGCATCATCTCCGGTGGCCTTAGGGCCATGGCAGCGTGGTGGATCTCGGCCCTTGCTGATAGGAAGGCTCTGTTTTAGTTGTTCCTTCACGTTTTGTTAGGATTGTGTCATGCTCAGGAAGACGAGATGGTTGCGGCTCCTTGAAGATGAAATTAGGTTCTCCTCGCCTAGCTCATGTTCTAATGGTGTGTCTAGCATCATCGATGGATGTGTGAAGGTGTGTCTCCGACGGATCTGTCCTTGGTGGATTTGCTCGGACCTGGTCATATTTCGTCTACGTTCATGTGTTTTCAACTTGGATCCTTCCGAGCTACGCTACTCTTCATCGGTCGCGGTCGTTGTTCTGCTGCGCTAGTCCTATGGAGCCCTACCACAATGACTTCCCGACTGTCTACTACAACAAGTTTTGCCTGGCTTCGACGAGGGAGGGGTAATGACGGTGGCGCGCCTTCAGCTCGCTTCCATGCTTGTAGTCGTTGCTAGGTGGTCTACAAATCTATATGTTATTTTTATTATTTTTGATGTTTGTTGTACTGCCATGATTGAAGATGAATAGAAGGTTGAGTTGTTGCTCTAGAGGGTTGAGTTGTTCCCCCAAACATATGCAAACCCGAAGTTTTACATGGTACCAGCCTCCGTCGGTACCCGCATGGTTCCGCCGCCCGCCACCTCCTGATTGCATCTGTGATGTCTTCCATCGCCCCTGACTGCAACTGCATGTTTACCACTACGCATGGAACTTCATCTCTCGCGTCCCAGCTGCAACCGCATTTCTTCAAGGTGACTGCAACTCTATGGTGTTTTGTCGAATGTGAGAAGTTGCATGTCTGTCACTGGGCACGCTACTGCAAGTGTTGCTCCAAACTGCAACACTGTGGTTTTTGTCGGGACGGGGTGTTGCATGTCCGCCACTAGATATACAACTGCAAGTGTCTCTCCCCTCCCGAAGTAGCCCAAACAAAACTGCCCATGTGTGTGTCTGACATGACGCGGCCCAAACAAAATTGATAGAAAAAGACAAGAAAAAGGGAGTTGGGGATACAAGGACCGCAGGGGCTATATCTCGCCCATATCGATTCCTTATAGGAGTCGCCAACGGGTGAGCTAGGCATTGTTGTAGTTGTTTCCTTGCGTGTCGCAATGGTCGCTCGCTGTGGTCTGGGTTTTTTATTTCTTTTTTCTTCGTTTTTCACCTTTTTCTTTTTTCTTCATCATACTTTGCTTTCACTGGTTTTCTTTCCTTTCTTCTTTATACTTTGGTTTTATTTCTTCTTGGTGTTATTTGGTTTTTCGTTTGCTTGTTTTTTGCTTCTTTGTTGAGTGTCTTGATTTTTTGTTGGTTTTTACTTTTTTTCAACACATGTCTATTAGGAATTGGTTTCTTTGCATTTTTTTGCTTCTTTTCTTTTTTTCCTATTTTCCTTTGTTTTCTACAATTTTTTAGCCTTCCTTTTTTGCTTCTTTGTGGTTTTACCGGTCTACCTTTTTTAACTCAATGTCTACTTTTTGTCAGTATACAATGTACATTTGTAGAGCAGATGTCAAACATTTCTAATACATGTTGATTTTTTCTTAAAAAAATAAATGTTTTGAACACTTTTCAGAATACACGGTAATTTTTTCCAAATAGATTTGTACATTTTTTAACATGATTAATTTTTTTATGTACACAAACATATTTTTACAATGTGTAAATATTTTTTGTACACATGATTACATTTTTTGTAGATATAGTTAGCATGTTCTCCTTCTCGTTGTTTCACTTTCGTACATTTTTTGTGTATGATAAACATTTTTCTTACACGTGATTAACAATTTTCGTACAAATGATTAACATTTTGTACTTTTATTTGTTTCACTTATGTATATTTTGTGTGTGTATGATAAACATTTTTTGTACACATGATTAACATTTTTCGTACAAATGATGAACGTGTTCTATTTTTCATTGTTTCACTTTTTTATATTTTTTCCGTGTATGATAAACATTTTTGCACACATCATTTACATTTTTCCTACAGATGATTAACATGTTCTAATTTTCTTTATTTGACTTAAGTACATTTTTTGTGTGTATGATAAACATATTTTGTACACATGATTAACATTTTTCGCACACATGAATCACTTTTATTTTGTTCTAAAATAATTTTTAATTATATGAAGATTTTTTATATAATGTGTAAACATTTTTGGTACACATTACTAACATTTTTGGTACACATGTTTAACTTGTTCTACCTTTTTTGCTTCACATTTATACATTTTTCGTGTGCATCAGAAACATTTACTACACATATTCATTTTCAAATGCAAGAATTTTACAAAAAATAATTTAAATTTGATTTTAATATACATATTTAGAATATTTAGATAAATAAACAAAGCAAAAGTTCAAAAACATATGTGAATAAAAAACAAAACAAGAAAGTAACATGACCAGCATGCGAGTCGTACGTTACTGGGCGGCCCAATATGTGCGCCCCTGCAGGCGAGACGTGTGGTAGGGCTCGCAGCGGGCGGCACCTGGCCGCGCCCATACAAGGACAGCCCAAAACAAGAAAATGGCAACAAGGCCACGTTCGGAGACTAAACGGGCGGGCGGCACATGGCCGGGCCCATAGAAGGGCAGCCCGATGTTGTCACTTGAGCTCTAGTCAGACTCTTTTTCTTTTTATAGGGAGGTGTATCACAAAGAGGTAGTATAATACGATTTAAAAAAAAGGTATTATAATACTGTACGCGTAGCAACTCTGATAGATGTATGACCGTTCTTTTAAGTATTGCGGACGACCTTTCACAGCAGCCGTCCATTGCAATTGCCGGATGATTGGGATGGCTTCGTATGAAAATCGTACGAGCGTACATAAAACAATTCGCAATATACATCGAAGAACATTACCAAGGGAATGATTAAAAAAAAGCTGACAATCAAATAACAAAGTAGTATCATTTAAAGTTTAGTACAACTAATTTTCATATCTATCCGGGTTAAAAAATGATTAATCATAGTTTTCTTAAGCCTAAGATAAGAATAGAGTCGCACTTAACACGCCTCACAAATTGTCTCTAAGAACAGAGTCGCACATTAAAACGTCTCACCGGTCGTCTCTAAGTTAATTATAAATTAAATACTATTTTTCAAGGCTAACTACAATGAAAAGTTTGTGGCGCTCTGTAATCGTCTTAAGAAGCGTCTTTAGATCACTAGTGTTCATGGGCGTATAGACGAATAAAAAAGCAACCCACAAAAAGCGACTATACGTACTGTTTTTGTTGTAGTGGCTTAGTTTTGGATTCAATCTTGCGGTGTTCTTTCCCAATGACAGCAGGGGCAACAAGGCACATGTTGTATTGTTGTCATCGAGGATAAAAAGATGAGGTTTATATCATATTGCTTGAATTTATCCCTCTACATCATGTGTAACGCCTCGAGACTGTTGCGCCAGGTGTCTTCCAGTTATTCGCTGTTGTTGTCTTGTCATTTGTTTGTGTGTCATGCATTTCATATCATGTCATCATGTGCAACGCATTTGCATACGTGTTCATCTCAGGCATCCGAACTTTTTCCCAGTTGTCCGTTTTGCAATCCGACACTCCTACGTCCTCCGGCGCCCCCTTTTTGCCTCTTTTCGTGTGCGGGTATTAAACTTTCTCGGAATGGACCGGGATTTGTGAAGCGGCCTTGATACACTACCGGTAGACCGCCTGTCAAGTTTCGTGCCATTTGGAATTCGTTTGATACTCCAACGGTTAACCGAGGAACCGTAAAGGCCTCGTGTGTGTTGCAGCCGAACACCCCTCCAAGTCAACCACAAACCCATCCAAACCCCCTCCATCCTCTCGGGCGTTCGATCATGACCGCATGGCCGAAAACTGCACCTCATTTGGACTCTCCTAACTCCCTCTACCTATAAATATGTGTCTCCCTCCGAATTTTCCGCGCAGTACAAACCCTAGCACCACTCCCCTCGCGCCGCCGGACGTTTCTTCCTCCGCCGCCGGACATGTCCAACCACCACCTCGCTCCGTCCAATCAGCGAGCGTCACGTCGGCAGCGCCTCCGCCTCGGCCAACCACCGCGCGACACCTCACCCGCGTCCCATCCGGCCTCCCTGCCGCAGCCCGCGCGGCCCAGATCGGGCCTGCCCTGGGCCGATCCAGGCCCGAGCCTCCCGCGAGGCCCGTCCGCTGGCGCCCCGCGCCAGGAGCCACGCGTGCCCGAGTGCTCAGCTCCGTGCCTGCGAGCTCCTGCCTCGTCCGCCTCCTGCTCCGAGCCCCACGCCGGCGAGACGTCACCGGGCCTCGTCGTGGCCGTCTCCGGCGCCCAGCAGGCCGGCCCCCTCGCGCTTATCCTTCTCCCGTCTGCTCTCTCTCGCTCTCTCTCTCTCTCCCTCACGCATCTCTCTCTGTACCAGGAGCTTCCATGGCTGTCCCGATCTCCGCGCTCGTGCCGCCCCAAGCCGCCTCAACGTCGGGAATGGGGTCCCCAGGCCCGGATCCACCCATTCCCGGCCTCCCCGACCCTCGCCGGAGTCCCACGCCTCCACCCCGCCGGCGTTGACTTCCATGCCGCAGTTCTGTATGAGAGAAGGAGCCAACCCCGACCTGCCACTTTTTTTCGCGAGGTGAAAAAACTGCCAAGCCCTGAGTTCGAAACTTCATGTGTGCATGTTTGACCCATCATAACTCCGCATACGTAGCTCCGTTTTGGGTGTGCCATATATCAAAATGTTCGTTAGGATGTCCTCTTCATTTTCTTCCATTGCACCATGCTTGTTTGAGTCCATATTGATGCCTAAATGACCGATGAAAGAGTGCTATACAATGTTAGGTGCTGATTCTTATCAGTTTATGAGCATTTGTCCTTTTTGCCATGATTATTGTGTGTTGCATATGGGCATGGGCTCTACATGTGTTTTGGGCTATGCCATGCCATCTTTACAGGGGTGCATGCCATGTATTTTTATGATCAATGTGGTGACTAGCACAAGCATGCAAAGTAGCTCTCGCAATATTGCTGATTTCAGAGACTTAGAATTTCACTAAGTCATTTCCCTGCTGTTATTTTTATGCCATGTATTCATGTTGTTTCAGAGTGATCCATGCTTCTTTTGAGTATGTTTAGTAAGGATTATTTGGGCATATGGTTGTGCTCTATTCATCCATTTCCCTGTTTGCATTTATGGAGTGCGCTAGCATGACTCAATCTTGCTCTACTTTTGCTATAAAATGTTCCTGGCAGATTGTTTACATGTTAATCAATTTTGCCAAGGTTGTTGTAGTTGATCCATGCATGCTATGAGATTGTTCTTTCCATGGTTAGCTTCTTTATCATGTCTTCTTGCTGGAAGTATGCTTAGTTGGTCATGCAATGCCTTGTGTTGAGTGCATCGAGCTCGCTAACATGCCTTCATAACTCTGTTTATGCCATGTCTAGTTTTCTGCTAAGTCTGAATCTGTTAACGAAACTTGCTATGTTTACATGGGTGCCATCTTATCTTGTGGTTCCATTTGGCTTATGGTCAGTAAGAGACTTTTGTTATATGCTTTGAGTAGATTTATGCCATGCCTTTGTTTGCTATGTCATGTTCCTGTAGCATGTTGTTTGCTTGCTCCAAACATTGCTTCCTGATGTTAATTCCTGACATGTTAGTATTTTCAGAGTAAATTGCAAAAAACCACCACAATTGGGGACCCTAATTCACAAAACCACCATCTTTTGATTTTTTTTTCAAAAAACCACCACCATTGTGCTGACAGTTTTCAAAAAACACTGAACAAGCAATTAGAGTTGTTTGAGTGAAAATCTGACCAGTGGGTCCCAATGACAGGTGCCACGTGGCCCGGGTAAAGACGGTGCTCATTACACGCCGTTAGAAAGTTTCACTCCATGTTAAACTAGACGTAGGACCCACCCATCAGTGTGCTTGCTCCTTCCTCTTTTTTCAAGCATTCTTACAAACACCTCCCGTGCGCCGCCGTTGTCATCTCCATCATGGAGCTCGAGCTGCTCATCCAGGGGTTCGGGCAAAGCTGGCATCGGTGCGGAGTCCTCGTTGGCTGATGGCGTCGAACACGGAGCGAGGTGGCGGCGCAGCCATGGCCGTAGCCGGCAAGGTGGCTGGTCGTGGCCGAGCCGGGTCATGCGCGCGGCTTCGTCCGTAGCCGGCGGCGAGCGGAGCGTGGAGCAGGATACAGGAGGAGGAGGGGAAGCGCGCGGGGACGAGCTAGAGGTGGCTTGCCACAGCCGGCGAGGTGGCCAGTCGTGGCCGAGCCAGGCGGCATGGTGCGGTAGCCACCGGAGAGCACTGCCTCGCTACCGATCGTAGCCCGCGTAGCCACCGCTAACGAATCGCCGCCAGACCATGTCCCTGAGCTCCGCCTCCTCGCGCTGATATCCCTCGCCGACGGATTCGAGCAGGGACGCCCGGAGACGACCGACTCAAGCTTTTCTCCGCCGCTTGCACCGGCCGCTCCTCGCCGTCGATTCACCGCCTCCAAGCATTCCCAGTACCCACTGAGCTCTCCCGCCGCATCGAAATAGCTCCTCTCAATTTCCTCTCATCTTCTCTGCTCTATTTCGCGTCGTAGCGCCATCCCCCAAGAGCTCCGAGCACGACCACTGCCATGGCCAACGAACTCAAGCAGGTCGTGCTTCCCTCCCTAGTCCTGTAGTCCAGTAGCATGCACAGGTTCCAGGAGCTCCTTTGATTCCCCTGAGAACCTCTTCGTCTCACCCCCGTCGTGGTCTGCTCCCGGCGGCCTCCTGCAGTCCGGCGACGGCTGCTTAGTCGGCCAAAGACTCGTACAAGAACAATACCTTTTGGGCATGTCCTGCATCCATATTCAGCTTGTGGCCGGAGGCCATGGCAAGCGGCCGAGCATGCTGCGGCGCGGCGCAGGAGCTAGCGGTGCTGGGAGGCTCGTTGGCCGGCGGCCTGGCTTGCCGGAGCCGCAGGGCGTGCATGTACGGAATCCTCCTCTGCTGGTTGCTGCGCGCGGGGAAAAGTCAGGGGAGGACGGGGTTGACCAGTTGTGCCGTCTATCCTCCATCACGTGGACATGTCATCAGGACCCACTGGTCAGATTTTCACTTAAACAGTTTAATTTGAGCGATTAGCGTTTTCTGAAAACTGTCAGCAGAATGATGGTGGGTTTTTGAAAAAAAACGAAAGGTGGTGGTTTTGTGAATTAGGGTCCCCAATTGTGGTGGTTTTCTGCAATTTACTCGTATTTTCACTAAGTCTGTGATGCTGATATCTTTTGCACTTTTGCCATGCTTGTTTGAACCTGCTCTTGTGTGATTTAGCCGTAGCTCAGTGTTCATCATTTGTCAAGCATCTTGAGTAGATCATTGCCATGTGCTTTGTTGCTATGTTGGAGTGCAGTAGCTTAGTTTCTTGTTGCATTCTAGATGGCATTGTGCTGTTAATCGCAGAATTGTGCCATTATTGTTTTGCTTGCCATTTGCAAACCGTGCATCTGTTTCCGGCAATCTTTATATTGATTTCGACCGAAATCAACTCATCTTTCCAGCGGCACACTTGGTTTGCCAAGTTGAGTCCTGGTTCAATCTTTTCCTTCCGGAGCATGCATACGCATTGCATATCACATCCCTCATATCATGCCATGTTTTGCATCATGTTGCTTGCACATTGCACTGTGGTTGATTGTGGTTTCCTTTTCTTGTGTTCTTACCTTGGGTAGAGCCAGGAGACGAGTACGTGATCGAGGAACCCGTTGAGTACGCTTACGAGGATCAAGCTTATGTCAACTCGGAGAACTTTGCAGGCAAGATGATCATACCCTCGAAATCACTTCTATCTTTGCTTGCTAGTTGCTCGCTCTATTGCTATGCCGCGATACCTACCACTTGCTATATGATGCCTCCCATTTTGCCATGTCAAGCCTCTAACCCACCTTTCCTAGCAAACCGTTGTTTGGCTATGTCACCGCTTTGCTCAGCCCCTCTTATAGCGTTGTTAGTTGTAGGTGAAAATGGAGTTTGTTCTATGTTGGAACATGGATATTTGTTGGTGAGGGAGTCCTGGATTAGGGGGTGTTCGGATAGCCGGACTATACCTTCAGCCAGACTCCTGGACTATGAAGATATAAGATTGAAGACTCCGCCCCGTGTCCGGAAGGGACTTTACTTGGCGTGGAAGGCAAGCTTGGCGATACGGATATGAAGATCTCCTACCATTGTAACCGACTCTATGTAACCCTAACCCTATCCGGTGTCTATATAAACCGGAGGGTTTTAGTCCGTAGGACAACATACACAACAACAACCATACCATAGGCTAGCTTCTAGGGTTTAGCCTCTTCGATCTCGTGGTAGATCTACTCTTGTACTACCCATATCATCAATATTAATCAAGCAGGACGTAGGGTTTTACCTCCATCGAGAGGGCCCGAACCTGGGTAAAACTTCGTGTCCCTTGCCTCCTGTTACCATCCGGCCTAGACGCACAGTTCAGGACCCCCTACCTGAGATCCGCCGGTTTTGACACCGACATTGGTGCTTTCATTGAGAGTTCCTCTGTGTCATCGCCGTCAGGCTCGATGGCTCCAACGATCATCAATAGCGATGCAGTCCAGGGTGAGACCTTCCTCCCCGGACAGATCTTTGTCTTAAGCGGCTTCGCACTGCGGGCCAATTCACTTGGCCATCTGGAGCAGATCGAAAGCTATGCCCGTAGCCGTCAGGTCAGATTTAGAAGTTTAAACTACACGGCTGACATCCGCGGGGACTTGGTCTTCGACGGATTCGAGCCACTGCCGAGCACGCCGCACTGTCCCGACGAGCATGATCTAGCTCTGCCGCCGAGCAGTGCCCTGGAGGCCGCACCCGCATCAGCTTAGACCCTTAATTCGGAGCCAACTGCGCCGATCGAGGATGGGCGGTTGGACGCCGCCTCGGGGGCTGCGATCCCAACGGCGATTGAGCCGAACACCAGCCCCGCACTCCGCAAGACTCGTGACTCCAAGGAGCCGGACTCCTCTCCGGACTCCGAACCCTCCACGCCCCTGCCGATCGAATCCGATTGGGCACTGATCACGGAGTTTACTGCTGCGGACATCTTTCAGCACTCGCCCTTCGGCGATATTATGAAATCACTAAAGCCTCTCTCTTTATCAGGAGAGCCCTGACCGGACTGCGGTCATCAAGGATGGGATACGGACGATGAAGAAATTCAAAGCCCGCCCACCACCCACTTTATAGCCACTGTCGACGATTTAACCGACATGCTCGACTTCGACTCCGAAGACACCGACGGTATGGACGCTGATGAAGGAGACGATGAAGAACCAGCGCCTATTGGGCCCTGGAACGCCACCTCGTCATATGACGTATACATGGTGGAAGCACCAAAAGATGACGACGAGGAGCGGAAGGACGCACCGAAGGCTTGTTCACTCGAAAAGCAGTCAAAGTGGCGACGCAAGCGCCTCCCCAAATCCCGCCTCGACAGAAATAGCGATCACACAGACCCAGTGCTGGAGCAGGGCGAACCGCTGCCGGACAACGGCAATCCAGATAATCAAACCGAACAAACAAATTCTATCAAGGATAATGGTCCGGACGACGTAACGCCGGACAGGCACCCGGAGCAGCAGACTGCCCGTAAAAGGCTTGCTTCCATCGCGAGGAGTCTGAAAAAGCAGAAGCAAAGGCTCAAGGCTGCCCAAGACACACTCCACATCAGATGGAGCAAAATACTCAACACAGCAGCGAGGTACGGTGACAATCGCCCCTCCAAGAGCTACCCAAAGCGGAAGCTGCTACCCGAATTCGATGAGGAGGCCTCAGACCCCCCACAACCAAATATCAAAGCAGCCACCTGGTCGGATAAACGACCCCTCTACCAACACAGAGCGGCATACAACGCCGCTCACAATACAATACGCGACCCAGGCGAGGGCTCGCACCCAAAGGACAGCGCAACAAGATCCATCTATGGACCACGCAAGCGCGCCCCAGCATACAATGCAACACAACAAACATCCAAACAACGCGGTACACCCAGCTACAGAGGTGCCGCACACCCCCTATGTTTCACCGATGAGGTGCTGGACGATGAATTTCTAGAGGGATTCAAGCCCGTAAACATAGAGGCATACGACGGAACAACAGACCCTGGGGTCTGGATCGAGGACTACATCCTTCACATCGACATGGCTCGAGGAGATGATCTCCACGCCATCAAGTACTTACCCCTCAAGCTCAAAGGGCCAGCTCGTCACTGGCTCAAAGGCCTCCCCGAGAGCTCCATTGGAAGTTGGGAAGAGCTCGAAGACGCTTTTCGGGCAAATTTTCAAGGGACTTATGTCCGACCTCCGGATGCGAACGATTTGAGTCATATAACTCAACAGCCCGGAGAGTCAGCCCGAAAGCTTTGGAACAGGTTTCTTACTAAAAAGAACCAGATTGTCGACTGTCCGGACGCCGAAGCCTTGGAAGCTTTCAAGCATAGCGTCCGTGACGAATGGCTCACCAGACACCTCGGCCAAAATAAGCCGAGAACGATGGCCGCATTAACAAACCTCATGACCCGCTTTTGCGCGGGTGAGGACAGCTGGCTAGCCAGATGCAGCACCAGCGACCCCAGTACATATGAAGTTAGAGATGGAAACGGGAAATCACGACACAACAACAATAACAAATGCCGGATTAAAGAAGACAGCATGAAGGGCACGACAGTAAATGCCGGATTCAAAAGCTCTCGGCCAGGTCAAAAGCCGCCCCCTAAAGGCACCAGGGATGAACTGTCCAGCCTCAACAAAATTCTGGACCAAGTATGCCAGATCCATAGTACCCCTGGTAAACCCGCTAATCATACCCACAGAGAATGTTGGGTCTTGAAGCAGTTCGGCAAGCTCAATGCCGTACACAAGGGGGAGGATACACCAAGTGAAGACGAGGACGAGCCCCCCAAGCAAGACACGGGGGAACAAAAAAAAATTCCACCAGAAGTCAAAACAGTAAACGTGTTACACGTGATCAAGGGAAAAAACAACGTGGCACTCCCAGGAAGATATACCCAAGTGCCTGTCACCGCGAAGTCCTGCCACTGGTCGTCTCAACCGATCAGTTTCGACCATCGCGATTACTCAGCAAGTATCCGACAAGCAGGATGGGCTGCCCTGGTATTAGACCCAGTAATTGGCGGATATCACTTCACACGAGTCTTGATGGACGGCGGTAGTAGCCTAAACCTAATATATCAGGATACAATCCGCGGGATGGGGTTAGACCCAACACAAATTCACCATAGCAATACTACCTTTAAAGGAGTAACGCCAGGCCCAGGGGCTCGTTGTACGGGCTCCCTCTTACTACAAGTTATATTCGGCTCCCCCGATAACTTCCGTTGCGAGCATTTAACTTTCCACATTGCTCCGTTTCAATGTGGCTATCAAGCACTGCTCGAACGCGAAGCTTTCGCTCACTTTAATGCAATACCATACTACGCCTCCCTCACACTCAAGATGCCTGGTCCACGTGGCATCATTACAGTGCATGGAAATATCAAGCGCTCTCTGCGCGCCGAACAGAATGAGGCTACCACCACACATTAAAGGCACCCGGACCAGCGAAAGCATCCAATAGGTCGTCAAGACCTCAGACACAACTAGTCGAGTTCGGCGCCGCTACTTATACCGAATAAATGGTCACACCCCTATTTGTCAATACAAGGGGCTCAACACGCGCAGACAAGTGGAAATTTCTTCTCATCTTGAATAATACATGGTTTCTTTAACAAACTATCTTTTTGCACGACAACTTTTTCACCTAAATTCCTCTCTTTTACAGACAATCATCGTGCTACACCCATCCAGGATACGGCACAACGGAGACACAGGCGCAGATGTGCAACAGGGACCCGCTCCAAGGATTCTTTTTAGATTAAGACCCTGCATCAACCTTTTTTACTGTCTCTTGTTGATACATATCCACCATTGAGAAGGATGCTGACGTCTTGGCATGTGGCCACGCCAGAACAATGCACATACCTGGACACAAGGGGCTTCTTACAAAGGCCATTATTTAGGCCTGGTTTATACCACAAAGACCGAATACCTTAGGGAGTGTTCGGTGTCGCGAGTTTGGCCCTATATGCATTAGCTCCGAATCATTGTCTTTGGTCAAATGTTGGGTTTGCCCGGCTCCTGTGTTTTGGTGCCTTATGTTCCGCTTTACCGGCTAAGGTAGCACCAGGAGAACTACTGCGATTGTGCCTTGGTTCATCCGGACGAGCACCTCAGTAGAGAAAGCCGAAAACTGACTGTCATGATATAGCGTGGTCAACCACTCGATGACCTGTGGGAATGTTAGAATTCCTCCGCCTTAACAAAGGGCCGTTTTCCGGCTAGGCATGTACGCACCCCAGAATCAGGAGAGTGCGGAGCCACCAGGGGCTATCTAGTAGCCCCACTGTCAAACTCCTATGGCTAAGTGAAAGTGCTAAAGCATTATAGTCCGGTTGCCTCGCTCGCTCCGCTATCACCTCCTTAATAGGACCAAGACGTTGGGTTAAGTGTGAACGCGTGTTTTTGTGAGCACCTCCGCATTATATGCGTGGGGGTTGAAGCCGACGACTGCAATCTTTCAGGTTATACACATGTATACATAAACGGCCACCCAGGAGGCATCATATTACTTTCAGGCAAAAGTATAAAAATAGCCTTATAAAAATTTATAAAAGCATTCCGCTTACAATGAGATTACATATCACTCAAACATAATATTTTTTGAGCACTGGGTCTCTATCAAATGGGCACCCTCAAGAACTTCTTCAAAGTAGTGCTCAGCAGCCTTTCGACCTATGGTCGAATCCCGCGCTGCAACATTGGTAGCATCCATCTCCACCCAGTATGCTTTAACACGGGCAAAGGCCATCCATGCGCCCTCTATGCATGCCAACCTCTTCATCGCATTAATGCGCGGCACCACGTCAAGAAATTGCTGCACCAAGCTGAATTAGCTGTTCGGTTTTGACCTTTCTGGCCATATCTGATCCACAATAGATCTCATGGAGAGTCCGGACAACCTATTTAGTTCGGCCCATTCGGCTAATTGGTCAGTCAATGAAAGTGGACGCTCGGGAGAATGGAATTGTCTCCAAAACAGCTGGTCTACTTCACGGTCCGTCTGACCCTGGAAGTACTTGGCCACATCGGCAGCGCTCGCCGCCAAATCCATATACACATCCTCCGAGCTCCACAGCCGATCCAGAGGGGCGTAGCGTGGATCTCCGAACTTCCTCCGCAACATAAAGGATTTCCCAGCTACAATATCATCGGCTTCCCGCAGCTCCTCCTTCTTTGCCCTCATAGCAGAGCGGAGGTGTTTTCTTGTCGCAGCAGCCTTCTCAAGGTCCGATGCCTTCGCCTGCTTTTCCTTTTCAAGAACCCGGCAACGGTCGGCGGCGGCTTTTAATTCTATGGCCATCTTGGCCATCTTGTCTCGGCTCTCGCCATGTGCGGCCTTCTCGGCTTGCAACTCTTCGGCCGCCTTCAAGGCAGCCGCATTACCCAACCTCGCTTGTTCCTTGGCTCGGGCAAGTTCTGCCCGCAAGGCTTCAACAGTGGCAGCTCCATCTGCAGTCACAACATATTAAAGATACTGGCATCATGCTGCTCTTCCTATGTGACGTTTACCAGATAATGACACTTACCCTGGGCCTCGTCAAGCCTTTTGTTAACAAGCTCGATGTCGGCGTCTGCCGCATCCAACTGCCGTTCTAAATGGGCAAACTCGCTAGTCCGGCTAGCCACCGGAGCTTCCATCACCTGCACATAGAGGCAGTATGGTTATTACCTGGGAATATGATCCTTTGTTTGTCATCGTTTCCGACGACAACCAGAGTCTCAGGGGCTACTATCTACACAGGGCACACCTAGCATGTGCAGGACTATCATACATTCTTTTACGTACCTCAAAGCCTGTAAGTAGACTCATAAAAGCTTCATGCAATCCGCTTTCGGCGGACGAGATTCTCTCCATCACCGTATTCATTAGCACACTGTTGGGGAATGTTGCAGAAAACAAAATTTTTCCTACGTTTTCACCAAGATCCATCTATGAGTTCATCTAGCAACGAGTGATCGGATGCATCTACATACCTTTGTAGATCGCGAGCGGAAGCGTTCAAGAGAACGGGGATGAGGGAGTTGTACTCGACGTGATCCAAATCACCGGAGATCCTAGCGCCGAACGGACGGCACCTCCGCGTTCAACACACGTACGGTCAGCGTGACGTCTCCTCCTTCTTGATCCAGCAAGGGGGAAGGAGAGGTTGATGAAGATCCAGCAGCACGACGGCGTGGTGGTGGATACAGCAGTCACCACAGCAGGGCTTCGCTGTTCTTCTGCGAGAGGGAGAGGTGTAGCAGGGGAGAGGGAGGCGCCAAGAGTCAAGGGTGCGGCTGCCCCTCCCTCCCCCCTTTATATAGGCTCCCCAAGGGGGGCTCCGGCCCTAGGAGATGGGATCTCCTAGGGGGGGCGGCGGCCAAGGGGTGGAGTGCCCCCCAAGCCAGGTGGGGGCCCCCCACCCTAGGGTTCCCAACCCTAGGCGCATGGGGTGGGCCAAAGGGGGCGCACCAGCCCACTATGGGCTAGTTCCCCTCCCCACTTCAGCCCATGGGGCCCTCCGGGATGGGTGGCCCCACTCGGTGGACCCCCGGGACCCTTCCGGTGGTCCCGGTACAATACCGGTGACCCCCGAAACTCTCCCGATGGCCGAAACTGCACTTCCTATATATAATTCTTCATCTCCGGACCATTCCGGAACTCCTCGTGACATCCGGGATCTCATCCGGGACTCCGAACAACTTTTGGGTTACTGCATATTCTTATCTCTACAACCCTAGCGTCACCGAACCTTAAGTGTGTAGACCCTACGGGTTCGGGAGACATGTAGACATGACCGAGACGGCTCTCCGGTCAATAACCAACAGCGGGATCTGGATACCCATGTTGGTTCCCACATGCTCCTCGATGATCTCATCGGATGAACCACGATGTCAAGGATTCAAGAAACCCCGTATACAATTCCCTTTGTTAATCGGTACGTTACTTGTCCGAGATTCGATCGTCGGTATCCCAATACCTCGTTCAATATCGTTACCGGCAAGTCACTTTACTCGTACCGTAATGCATGATCCCGTGACCAGACACTTGGTCACTTTGAGCTCATTATGATGATGCATTACCGAGTGGGCCCAGAGATACCTCTCCGTCATACGGAGTGACAAATCCCAGTCTTGATCCGTGTCAACCCAACAGACACTTTCGGAGATACCCGTAGTATACCTTTATAGTCACCCAGTTACATTGTGACATTTGGTACACCCAAAGCACTCCTACGGTATCCGGGAGTTACGCTCTCATGGTCTAAGGAAAAGATACTTGACATTGGAAAAACTCTAGCAAACGAACTATACGATCTTGTGCTATGTTTAGGATTGGGTCTTGTCCATCACATCATTCTCCTAATGATGTGATCTCGTTATCAATGACATCCAATGTCCATAGTCAGGAAACCATGACTATCTGTTGATCAACGAGCTAGTCAACTAGAGGCTTACTAGGGACATGTTGGTGTCTATGTATTCACACATGTATTACGATTTCCGAATAACACAATTATAGCATGAATAAAAGACAATTATCAGGAACAAGGAAATATAATAATAATCCTTTTATTATTGCCTCTAGGGCATATTTCCAACAGTCTCCCACTTGCACTAGAGTCAATAATCTAGTTACATTGTGATGAATTGAACACCCATGGAATTCTGGTGTTGATCATGTTTTGCTCTAGGGAGAGGTTTAGTCAATGGATCTGCTACATTCAGGTTCGTATGTACTTTACAAATATCTATGTCTCCATCTTGAACATTTTCACGAATGGAGTTGAAGCGATGCTTGATGTGCCTGGTCTTCTTGTGAAACCTGGGCTCCTTGGCAAGTGCAATAGCTCCAGTGTTGTCACAGAAGAGTTTGATCGGCCCCGACGCATTGGGTATGACTCCTAGGTCGGTGATGAACTCCTTCACCCAAATTGCTTCATGCGCTGCCTCCGAGGCCGCCATGTACTCCGCTTCACATGTAGATCCCGCCACGACACTCTGCTTGCAACTGCACCAGCTTACTGCCCCACCATTCAAAATATACATGTATCCTGTTTGTGACTTAGAGTCATCCAGATCTGTGTCGAAGCTAGAATCGACGTAACCCTTTACGACGAGCTCTTCGTCACCTCCATAAACGAGAAACATGTCCTTAGTCCTTTTCAGGTACTTCAGAATATTCTTGACCGCTGTCCAGTGTTCCTTGCCGGGATTACTTTGGTACCTACCTACCAAACTTACGGCAAGGTTTACATCAGGTCTGGTACACAGCATGGCATACATAATAGACCCTATGGCTGAGGCATAGGGGATGACACTCATCTCTTCTATATCTTCTGCCGTGGTCGGACATTGAGCTGAGCTCAATTTCACACCTTGCAACACAAGCAAGAACCCCTTCTTAGACTGATCCATATTGAACTTCTTCAATATCTTATCAAGGTATGTGCTTTGTGAAAGACCTATGAGGCGTCTTGATCTATCTCTATAGATCTTGATGCCTAATATATAAGCAGCTTCTCCAAGGTCCTTCATTGAAAAACTCTTATTCAAGTAGGCCTTAATGCTGTCCAAAAGCTCTATATCATTTCCCATCAAAAGTATGTCATCTACATATAATATGAGAAATGCTACAGAGCTCCCACTCACTTTCTTGTAAACGCAGGCTTCTCCATAAGTCTGCATAAACCCAAACACCTTGATCATCTCATCAAAGCGAATGTTCCAACTCCGAGATGCTTGCACCAGCCCATAAATCGAGCGTTGGAGCTTGCACACCTTGTCAGCATTCTTAGGATCGACAAAACCTTCCGGCTGCATCATATACAATTCTTCCTTAAGGAAACCATTAAGGAATGCCGTTTTGACGTCCATTTGCCATATCTCATAATCATAGTATGCGGCAATTGCTAACATAATTCGGACGGACTTCAGCTTCGCTACGGGAGAGAAAGTCTCATTGTAGTCAACCCCTTGAACTTGCCGATAACCCTTAGCGACAAGTCGAGCTTTATAGATGGTAACATTACCATCCGCGTCCGTCTTCTTATTAAAGATCCATTTGTTTTCTATCGCTCGCCGATCATCGAGCAAGTCTGTCAAAGTCCATACTTTGTTTTCATACATGGATCCTATCTCGGATTGCATGGCTTCAAGCCATTTGTTGGAATCTGGGCCCGCCATCGCTTGTTCATAGTTCAAAGGTTCACTGTTGTCTAACAACATGATTTCCAAGACAGGGTTGCCGTACCACTCTGGTGCGGAACGTGTCCTTGTGGACCTACGAAGTTCAGTAGCAACTTGATCTGAAGTTTCATGATCATCATCATTAACTTCCTCTCTAGTCGGTGCAGGCACCTCAGGAACATTTTCTTGAGTTGCACCACTTTCCGGTTCAAGAGGTAATACTTCATCAAGTTCTACTTTCCTCCCACTTACTTCTTTCGAGAGAAACTCTTTCTCTAGAAAGGATCCATCCTTGGCAACAAAGATCTTGCCTTCGGATCTGAGGTAGAAGGTATACCCAATAGTTTCTTTAGGGTATCCTATGAAGACGCATTTTTCCGACTTGGGTTCGAGCTTTTCAGGTTGAAGTTTCTTGACATAAGCATCGCATCCCCAAACTTTTAGAAACGACAGCTTAGGTTTCTTCCCAAACAATAATTCATACGGTGTCGTCTCAACGGATTTCGACGGAGCCCTATTTAAATTGAATGCGGCAGTCTCTAAAGCATAGCCCCAAAATCATAGCGGTAAATCGGTAAGAGACATCATAGATCGCACCATATCTAATAGAGTGCGATTACGACGTTCGGACACACCATTATGCTGAGGTGTTGCAGGCAGCATGAGTTGTGAAACTATTCCACATTTTCTTAAGTGTGTGCCAAATTCGTGACTCAAGTATTCTCCTCCACGATCTGATCGCAGGAACTTGATTTTCCTGT
Source organism: Triticum dicoccoides (assembly GCF_002162155.2). Classification (NCBI taxonomy): domain Eukaryota; kingdom Viridiplantae; phylum Streptophyta; class Magnoliopsida; order Poales; family Poaceae; genus Triticum; species Triticum dicoccoides. Next base: position 101,220,611 of record NC_041390.1, read on the forward strand.
CACGTTGATTCTCAACCTCACTCTGAAATTCCTTGAACTTTTCAAAGGTCTCAGACTTGTGTTTCATTAAATAGACATACCCATATCTACTCAAGTCATCAGTGAGGGTGAGAACATAACGATAGCCACCGCGAGCCTCAACACTCATTGCACCGCACACATCAGTATGTATGATTTCCAATAAGTTGGTTGCTCGCTTCATTCTTCCTGAGAATGGAGTCTTGGTCATTTTACCCATGAGGCATGGTTCGCACGTGTCAAATGATTCGTAATCAAGAGACTCTAAAAGTCCATCTGCATGGAGCTTCTTCATGCGTTTGACACCTGTGTGACCAAGGCGGCAGTGCCACAAGTATGTGGGACTATCATTATCAACCTTACATCTTTTGGTATTTACACTATGAATATGTGTAGCATTACGCTCGAGATTCATTAAGAATAAACCATTCACCATCAGAGCATGACCATAAAACATATCTCTCATATAAATAGAACAACCATTATTCTCAGATTTAAATGAGTAGCCATCTCGAGTTAAACGAGATCCTGATACAATGTTCATGCTCAAAGTTGGCACTAAATAACAATTATTGAGGTTTAAAACTAATCCCGCAGGTAAATGTAGAGGTAGCGTGCCGACGGTGATCACATCGACCTTGGAACCATTCCCGACGCGCATCGTCACCTCATCCTTCGCCAGTCTCCGCTTATTCCGCAGCTCCTACTTTGAGTTACAAATGTGAGCAACCGCACCGGTATCAAATACCCAGGAGCTACTACGAGTACTGGTAAGGTACACATCAATTACATGTATATCACATATACCTTTCGTGATGCCGGCCTTCTTGTCCGCTAAGTATTTGGGGCAGTTCCGCTTCCAGTGACCACTTCCCTTGCAATAAAAACACTCAGTCTCGGGCTTGGGTCCATTCTTTGGCTTCTTCCCGGCAGCTTGCTTGCCGGGCGCGGCAACTCCCTTGCCGTCCTTCTTGAAGTTCTTCTTACCCTTGCCTTTCTTGAACTTAGTGGCTTTATTCACCATCAACACTTGATGTTCCTTTTTGACTTCTACCTCTGCTGATTTCAGCATTGCAAATACTTCAGGAATGGTCTTTTCCATCCCCTGCATATTGAAGTTCATCACAAAGCTCTTGTAGCTCAGTGGAAGCGACTGAAGGATTCTGTCAATGACCGCGTCATCCGGGAGATTAACTCCCAGCTGAGTCAAGCGGTTATGTAACCCAGACATAGTGAGTATGTGCTCACTAACAGAACTGTTTTCCTCCATCTTACAGCTGAAGAACTTGTCGGAGACTTCATATCTCTCGACCCGGGCATGAGCTTGAAAAACCATTTTCAGCTCTTCGAACATCTCATATGCTCCGTGTCTCTCAAAACGCTTTTGGAGCCCCGGCTCTAAGCTGTAAAGCATGCCGCACTGAATGAGGGAGTAATCATCGGTACATGTCTGCCAAGCGTTCATAACGTCTTGTTCTGCAGGGAGAGCAGGTGCTTCACCTAACGGTGCTTGTAGGACATAATCTTTCTTGGCAGCTATGAGGATGATCCTCACGTTCCGGACCCAGTCCGCATAGTTGCTGCCATCGTCTTTCAGCTTGGTTTTCTCTAGGAACGCGTTGAAGTTGAGGACAACGTTAGCCATTTGATCTACAATACATGTTGTAAAGATTTTAGACTAAGTTCATGATAATTAAGTTCATATAATCAAATTATTCAATGAACTCCCACTTAGATAGACATCCCTCCAGTCATCTAAGTATAACATGATCTGAGTTAACTAGGACGTGTCCGATCATCACGTGAGACGCACTAGTCAACATCGGTGAACATCTTCATGTTGATCGTATCTTCTATACGACTCATGCTCGACCTTTCGGTCTTCTGTGTTCCGAGGCCATGTATGTACATGCTAGGCTCGTCAAGTCAACCTAAGTGTTTGCATGTGTAAATCTGTCTTACACCCGTTGTATGTGAACGTTGGAATCTATCACACCCGATCATCACGTGGTGCTTCGAAACAACGAACTGTCGCAACGGTGCACAGTTAGGGGGAACACTTTCTTGAAATTATTATGAGGGATCATCTTATTTACTATCGTCGTTCTAAGTAAACAAGATGCAAAAACATGATAAACATCACATGCAATCGAATAATAGTGACATGATATGGCCAGTATCATATAGCTCCTATGATCTCCATCTTGGGGCTCCATGATCATCTTGTCACCGGCATGACACCATGATCTCCATCATCGTGTCTCCATGATGTTTCTCGCCAACTATTACTTCTACTACTATGGCTTACACATTTAGCAATAAAGTAAAGTAATTTACATGGCGTTTCTCAATGACACGCAGGTCACAAAAAAAAATAAAGACAACTCCTATGGCTCCTGCCGGTTGTCATACTCATCAACATGCAAATCGTGATTCCTATTACAAGAACATGATCTCATACATCACATATATCATTCATCATTCATCACAACTTTGGCCATATCACATCACAAAACACTTGCTGCAAAAACAAGTTAGACGTCCTCTAATTGTTGTTGCAAGTTTTACATGGCTGCAAGAGGGTTCTAGCAAGAAAGTTCTCTTACCTACGTTAAAGCCACAACGTGATTTGTCAACTTCTATTTACCCTTCATAAGGACCCTTTTCGTCGAATCCGCTCCAACTAAAGTGGGAGAGACAGACACCCGCCAGCCACCTTATGCAACTTGTGCATGTTAGTCGGTGGAACCGGTCTCACGTAAGCGTATGTGTAAGCTTGGTCCGGGCCGCTTCATCCCACAATACTGCTGAAGCAAAATAAGACTAGTAGCGGCAAGAAAGTTGACAACATCTACGCCCACAACAAATTGTGTTCTACTCGTGCAAAGAGAACTACGCATAAACCTGGCTCTGATACCACCGTTGGGGAACGTTGCAGAAAACAAAAAATTTCCTACGTTTTCACCAAGATCCATCTATGAGTTCATCTAGCAACGAGTTATCGGATGCATCTACATACCTTTGTAGATCGCGAGCGGAAGCGTTCAAGAGAACGGTGATGAGGGAGTCGTACTCGATGTGATCCAAATCACCGGAGATCCTAGCGCCGAACGGACGGCACCTCCGCGTTCAACACACGTACGGTCAGCGTGACGTCTCCTCCTTCTTGATCCAGCAATGGGGAAGGAGAGGTTGATGAAGATCCAGCAGCACGATGGCGTGGTGGTGGATGCAGCAGTCACCGCAGCAGGGCTTCGCCATTCTTCTGCGAGAGGGAGAGGTGTAGCAGGGGAGAGGGAGGCGCCAAGAGTCAAGGGTGCGGCTGCCCCTCCCTCCCCCCTTTATATAGGCTCCCCAAGGGGGGGCGCTGGCCCTAGGAGATGGGATCTCCTAGGGGGCGGCAGCCAAGGGGTGGAGTGCCCCCCAAGCCAGGTGGGGCGCCCCCCCACCCTAGGGTTCCCAACCCTAGGCGCATGGGGTGAGCCAAAGGGGGCGCACCAACCCACTATGGGCTGGTTCCCCTCCCCACATCAGCCCATGGGGCCCTCCGGGCTGGGTGGCCCCACCCGGTGGACCCCCGGGACCCTTCCGGTGGTCCCGGTACAATACCGGTGACCCCGAAACTCTCCCGATGGCCGAAACTACACTTCCTATATACAATTCTTCACCTCTGGACCATTCCGGAACTCCTCGTGACGTCCGGGATCTCATTCGGGACTCCGAACAACTTTCGGGTTACTGCACATTCATATCTCTACAACCCTAGCGTCACCGAACCTTAAGTGTGTAGACCCTACGGGTTCGGGAGACATGTAGACATGACCGAGACGGCTCTCCGGTCAATAACCAATAGCAGGATCTGGATACCCATGTTGGTTCCCACATGCTCCTCGATGATCTCATCAGATGAACCACGATGTCGAGGATTCAAGCAACCCCGTATACAATTCCCTTTGTCAATCGGTACGTTACTTGCCCGAGATTTGATCTCGGTATCCCAATACCTCGTTCAATCTCGTTACCGGCAAGTCACTTTACTCGTACCGTAATGCATGATCCCGTGACCAGACACTTGGTCACTTTGAGCTCATTATGATGATGCATTACCAAGTGGGCCCAGAGATACCTCTCCGTCATACGGAGTGACAAATCCCAGTCTTGATCCGTGTCAACCCAACAGACACTTTCGGAGATACCCATAGTATACCTTTATAGTCACCCAGTTACGTTGTGACGTTTGGTACACCCAAAGCACTCCTACGGTATCCGGGAGTTACACGATCTCATGGTCTAAGGAAAAGATACTTGACATTGGAAAAACTCTAGCAAACGAACTATACGATCTTGTGCTATGTTTAGGATTGGGTCTTGTCCATCACATCATTCTCCTAATGATGTGATCTCGTTATCAATGACATCCAATGTCCATAGTCAAGAAACCATGAATATCTGTTGATCAACGAGCTAGTCAACTAGAGGCTTACTAGGGACATGTTGGTGTCTATGTATTCACACATGTATTACGATTTCCGGATAACACAATTATAGCATGAATAAAAGACAATTATCATGAACAAGGAAATATAATAATAATCCTTTTATTATTGCCTCTAGGGCATATTTCCAACACACACGGTGTTCGTCTGAGATGGCTGCTCGCCCCACCAACTCCCTCAAAACATCCGATCGCACACTAGACGGTGCCAGACTCTTTTGTCTTCTCTCTTCGGGAGCCAGACACTGGGAGCTTCGGGGGTCAATGGGATTATCTTCTGGCCTCACCGGACTCGGAGAGGCCCTCCACGACGACACTTCAGGGTCGCCCGCTTCCGGAGCGGAGGAGTCTGGAGGAGGCGTTTCGCTCTCCATCATCTCTGGAAGAAGATCCCCCGAAGACGAGCTCATTTGAGAGGGGCTAAGGCCCGAACTGCAAAATATATGCGGTGGTTATTTTCTCATAAGAAAAAGATGGCATATCTGTACTATCCAAGTATTTCGGGTCACTTACGACTCGCGGGAGAATTGATCCCTCCAAGGACTTTGTGCGGCAACAGCGCCCCCCAAGGTAGGACCATCTGTGGGAGACTTCTTCTCCTATTTGGAAGCTTCGGCTTCCGTATCCTCGGGCGCAGTCCTTTTCCTCTTCTGGTCATCTTCCTTCATGGAGACGCTCGCTCCCTCGGTTAGAATGGGCAGCGTTGGGGGCCCGCGTCCGCCCGTATTATCCTCCACAGTATCTTCCTTCAAGGGCTCCGGGCAAGGTGCGGCCTGGAGCATCTTTTCCAATACCGGATTTTCCAAACCCTCAGGGAGGGGGGCCGAACACCGAATCAACTTCGCCTTTGTTAGCCAGTCCTGGTCGAAAAGCGAACTCCCAGAAATAACTTCGTAATAAAGGAGACAAGTATGTTCGGCCGGAAGATGCCTTACCTGTTCGGCGGCGCGGTTACTACTCAGGCCCACATCCTCGGTAATTTCCAGACACTCCACCTGAGGTCCAAAGAATGACTTGTACATCTCCTCGTGCGTCAGGCCGAGAAAATTTTGAATGACACGCGGTCCTTCGGATTGAACTCCCACAGGCAAAGAGGCCGGCGTTTGCAAGGCTGGACTTGACGAACCAGCATAACTTGTATTACCGCAACCAAACTGAAATCTCCATTGAAGAGATCTCGAATGCGGCTTTGCAGTATAGGCACGTCCTTGGCTGGACCCCAGCTCAGACCTCTGCTGATCCATGACATCAGTTGTGATGGAGGGCCCGAGCGGAAAACAGGGGCGGCCGCCCACTTGGCACTTCTAGGAGCCGTGATGTAGAACCACTCTTGTTGCCACAATTCAGACACCTCTGGGATGGAACCTTTGGGCCACGGAGCTCCCGTCATGTTGCGTATTGAGGCACCTCCGCACGCTGCATGTTTCCCCTCGATCATCTTCGGCTTTACTTCAAAGGTCTTGAGCCATAGGCCAAAGTGAGGGGTAACCCGGAGGAAGGCCTCGCACACGACAATGAATGTCGTGATATGAAGAAAGGAGTCCGGAGCTAGATCATGGAACTCTAGCCCGTAATAAAACATCAAACCCCTAACGAAAGGATCCAGAGCAAGGCCTAGACCTCGGAGGAAGTGGGAGACGAACACGACGTTCTTGTTGGGTTCGGGGGTGGGGACGGCCTGCCCTCGGGGAGGCAGCCGATGAAAAATCTCGGTGGTCAGATATCTGGCCTCCCTCAACTTTTTGATGTCTTCTTCCGTGACGGAGGAAGGCACCCATCGGCTTTGAAGGCTAGATCCGGACATGACTGAAGGTTCGGAGCACCTGACCTGAACTTTGGGCGTTTAAGCTTGAGGTGGGGGAAGGATTCGATTGAGCACGGGAGGGAAAAATAAAAGCCTTGTCCCTTTATAAAGAGGGTGAATATCAAGCATCCTCTCCGTGTCCGTTTGGACTTGCCTATAATCTAGGAGTCCTAGAAGCGGTTGGGTTACCCACGCCCGTATTGATGAGAATCCCGGAATAAGGGGACACGATCTCTGCTTTGAGAAGACGTGCCAAGGAAACTGCCTCGCATGACGCGCTGAGGTGGGATAATGAAATGACTCAGATAAAGGCTTGGCCGTGGTGTGTCGCACTACGAAATACATCAGCAGATTAGATTTGTGTAAATATTATTCTCTCTATGGCAATATGTGGAAACTTATTTTGCAGAGCCGGACACTATCTCCATGTTCAAAATCTTCTATGAAGTACTTGGAGGAGGAACCCGCCTTGCAATGCCGAAGACAATCTGCGCGCTGGACTCGTCGTCATTGAACCCTGGTTCAAGGGCTACTGAGGGAGTCCTGGATTAGGGGGTGTTCGGATAGCCGGACTCCTGGACTATGAAGATACAAGATTGAAGACTCCGTCCCATGTCCTGAAGGGACTTTACTTGGCGTGGAAGGCAAGCTTGGCGATATGGATATGAAGATCTCCTACCATTGTAACCGACTCTATGTAACCCTAACCCTATCCGGTGTCTATATAAACCGAAGGGTTTTAGTCCGTAGGACAACGTACACAAAAACAACCATACCATATGATAGCTTCTAGGGTTTAGCCTCTTCGATCTTGTGGTAGATCTACTCTTGTACTACCCATATCATCAATATTAATCAAGCAGGACGTAGGGTTTTACCTCCATCGAGAGGGCCCGAACATGGGTAAAACTTCGTGTCCCTTGCCTCCTGTTACCATCCGGCCTAGACGCATAGTTCGGGACCCCCTACCCGAGATTCGCCGGTTTTGACACCGACAGTTGGGATATAACAATATCTCTTATTTTAATTAATGCATCTATATACTTGGTAAAGGGTGAAAGGCTCAGCCTTATGCCTAGTGTTTTTTTCCACTCTTGCCGCCCTAGTTTCCGTCATACCGGTGTTATGTTCGTTGATTTTGCGTCCCTTACGCGGTTGGGTTATAATGGGAACCCCTTGACAATTCGTTTTGAATAAAACTCCTCCAGCAAGGCCCAACCTTGGTTTTTATCATTTTCCACCTAAGCCTTTTTCCCTTGGGTTCTACAGACTCAAGGGTCATCTTTATTTTAAACCCTTGGGCCAGTGCTCCTCTGAGTGTTGGTCCAAACTGGGCGATGTCTGGCGCCCCCTGGGCAACCAGGGTCTATGCCAACCCGATGTCTGGCTCATCCGGTGTGCCCTAAGAACGCGATATGTGCAGCTCCTATCGGGATTTGTCGGCACATCCAGGCGGCTTTGCTGGTCTTGTTTTACCATTGTCAAAATGTCTTGTAACCGGGATTCCGAGTCTGATCGGATCTTCCTGGGAGAAGGAATATCCTTCGTTGACCGTGAGAGCTTGTGATGGGCTAAGTTGGGACACCCCTATAGGGTATAAACTTTCGAGAGCCGTGCCCACGGTTATGGGCAGATGGGAATTTGTTAATGTCCGGTTGTAGAGAACTTGACACTTAACTTAATTAAAATGAATCAACCGCGTGTGTAGCCGTGATGGTCCCTTTTCGGTGGAGTCCGGGAAGTGAACACGGTTCTTATGTTATGTTTGACGTAAGTAGTTTCAGGATCACTTCTTGATCACTTCTAGTTTACGACCGTGCTTTGCTTCTCTTCTCGTTCTCATTTGCGTAAGTTATCCACCATATATGCTAGTGTTTGCTGCAGCTCCACCTCACTACCTTTTCCTACCCATAAGCTTAAATAGTCTTGATCGCGAGGGTGTGAGATTGCTGAGTCCCCATGACTCACAGATTACTTCCAAAACCAGTTGCAGGTGCCGATGATACCAGTGCAGGTGATGCAACCCAGCTCAAGTGGGAGCTCGATGAACATCGTGTTCGTTGTGTTGTTTCGTTTCCAGTTGATCAGTAGTGGAGCCCAGTCGGGGCGATCGGTGATCTAGCATTAGGGGTGGTCTTCTTTTATTTTGGTTCCGTAGTCGGACCTTGATTGTATTCTGGATGATGTAATGCTATATTTATGTATTGTGTGAAGTGGCGAATTGTAAGCCAACTCTTTATCCCTTCCTTATTCAGTACATGGGATGTGTAAAGATTACCCCTCTTGCGACATGCCTACTATGCGGTTATGCCTCTAAGTCGTGCTCCGACACGTGGGAGATATAGCCGCATCGTGGGTGTTACATCATGTCATCTTGCCTAATGCGTTACTCTGTTCTTATGAACTTAATAATCTAGATACATGCTGGATAGCAGTTGATGTGTGGAGTAAAAGTAGTAGATGCAGAATCGTTTCGGTCTACTTGTCACAGACGTGGTGCCTATATACATGATCATGCCTAGATATTCTCATAACTATGCTCTTTTCTATCAATTGCTCGACAGTAATTTATTCACCCACCGTAAAATTTGCTATCTTGAGAGAAGCCACTAGTGAAACCTATGGCTCCCGGGTCTATTCTCCATTATATTATTCTCCCGTCAACAAGCTATTTCTGTTGCCGTTTATTTTGCAATCTTTATTTTCCAATCTATACAACAAAAATACCAAAAATATTTATCTTATTATCTCTATCAGATCTCACTTTCGTAAGTGACCGTGAAGGGATTGACAACCCCTTTACCGTGTTGGTTGCGAGGTTCTTGTTTGTTTGTGCAGGTACGAGGGACTTGCGTGTAGTCTCCTACTGGATTGATACCTTGGTTCTCAAAAACTGAGGGAAATACTTACGCTACTTTGCTGCATCACCCTTTCCTCTTCAAGGGAAAACCAACGCATGCTCAAGAGGTAGCAGTAATCTAAGGGGAGTGGGCTCTCATGCAAGAGCCTAGCTATATGCGGTTTCCTAGACAAATAGAATAAATGTGAAGAAAGAGAAAGAGAGAAGGTTGAAAAAAGTACTTGCAATGTTATAGCCAACCTTGTAGCCCACACTACTATATGAGTGACTATAAAGGATGGCTATACATGGCATGGCAGTTTCCTCTAGCCATCAGCTGGCTATACTATTAACCATGCTCTTAGGCTAGTCATAGTGCAGAGTAACTTAGACTAGTGTCATGCATATGACACTAGTCTAAGTTACTACCTCCATAATGCAAAGTAATATAGTAGTAGTGTCATACTAGTTGACTTCATTATTACCTTGTAGACTCATCCTCTCTTGGAAAGCGCTATGTTACAGTAACATATTATGTTACTCTAAACATATCTCTCCTCATTAAATACATGCCACATAAGCAAACTTGTCTTGGACTGCGCTATGTTACTACCTATGTTACTCCCACTATGAACTGCCGCACGTCCACCGCTTGTAAGCAAAAGTTTCTCCTGGTGCTACGAGCCACCGTGCACGCGTTGGCGAGGGAGAAGGCATAGTAAGCAAGCTTCTCGTCGTTCTGCGAGTTGGCGCGTGTTGGCAAAAGGATGAACAAAGCTGACATCAAAAGAAAGAGTGGAATAACATAGATTCCCGACAACCGAGAAGGAGCCAGGAACCTCGTGGTGGAGCGTCTGCACTCATAATATTTTATATTATTCAGCGATATAAAATCAACCAATCATCTCCACAGTGGACTGGAAGAGTACGAAACACGGCAGCCCAGTGTAGTTACATCATACTACATGGCTAACCCACGCTAACACCATATTTCCTGGCCTCCGTGCGACACCTAGCTCTAGTAATCCAGCAGCCCGTATTGCTTCTCGCTCCTCGTCTCTCTCAAAGTGCGGGAGGCTGGCATTTTTCCCGTCTATTGAGGTCGGTTAACTCATCACATGTTAGCGACATGCCAAGAGCATTCTAAAAAAATATTGTACTCTATTGTTATGCCAAGAAGAGGAAGCGCTTTGACCGACGGACCAAATGAGACAGGCGTGCCGTGCCGTGAGTGGGTTCAGTTTCTCGTTTGGAACTCATTTAGAACACTTGGTTTTGACTATTGATAAGATTTTATATAGGGCCTAATGTATTCTTTGAGGATGCCTTTGACTATTGATATGATTTTGTATAATTTGAAAATTATGTCATTCGAAGATCCCTTCACGTTTCGTTAAAAAACGACCCTTTCACGTACGAATTTGACTGTATGCTTTGAGCAACTTGCTGTCCTATACTACTCCTGTTTGGATACTCTAACTTAGTTAGAGGTTAGACTAACTCATGACTAACACTGAACTAACTATAGCCAAAGAGGTGTTTGGGTGACAGGGTTAGATTAACAATAAAGGCACTTGGTGGAGAGAGAAAAGTGATTTTTCAGTGGGCCCAATGAAAACTATCTCCAATTAGCACCTCTTGGGTGGGATAATTTTTTTGGTGGGTTCAGTGCAACTTGCTCCAATTTAACCCTCATGCTTGGATACTTTAGGGCTATTTGAGCCCCAACTAGCTCAAACTAACTCTAACCCATGGATCCAAACAGGGCCAAAGTTAGTCTTGAAAAACGCATTAAGCCCTATATACATGGACAGACGGAGTACATGATACTAGCAAATGCTCACCATTAGTAGTAGTTCATTGGTTGGTTTTGATTTTTGATTCAGTTGTTGTGCTGCTACCGCCAATATTCGTGTGTGGTTGTTTCTAGAGTAAAAAAAAGGAGGTACTAGTACTTACTGTGGGAAAGGTGAAGTGATGGTTGCTTCGCCCGAGCAACTTATTACTCTTGGAATATGGGAGTACCAGCGGATTCAAGGAACAGAGAAATGATGGTTGCTTCGTCCGAGCAACTTACTGTGGCGTAGGTGGGGCTCTGTGATTGACTGTTCACTAGTCATTACTACTGCGACGCAACTATTGGAAATATGCCCTAGAGGCAATAATAAAATGGCTATTATTATATATCTTTGTTCATGATAATAGTCTATTGTTCATGCTATAATTGTGTTATCTGGAAATCGTAATACATGTGTGAATACATAGACCACAACACGTCCCTAGTGAGCCTCTAGTTGACTAGCTCGTTGATCAAAAGATAGTCATGGTTTCCTGACTATGGACATTGGATGTCATTGATAACGGGATCACATCATTAGGAGAATGATGTGATGGACAAGACCCAATCCTAAGCATAGCTCAAAGATCGTGTAGTTCGTTTGCTATAGCTTTTCCGAATGTCAAGTATCATCTCCTTAGACCATGAGATTGTGCAACTCCCGGATACTGTAGGAGTGCTTTGGGTGTGCCAAACGTCACAACGTAACTGGGTGACTATAAAGGTGCACTACGGGTATCTCCGAAAGTGTCTGTTGGGTTGGCACGAATCGAGACTGGGATTTGTCACACCGTATAACGGAGAGGTATCTCTGGGCCCACTCGGTAATGCATCATCATAATGAGCTCAATGTGACCAAGTGGTTGATCACGGGATCATGCATTGCAGTATGAGTAAAGTAACTTGCCGGTAAAGAGATTGAACGAGGTATTGGGATACCGACGATCGAGTCTCGGGCAAGTAATGTACCGATTGACAAAGGGAATTGTATACGGGATTGATTGAATCCTCGACATCGTGGTTCATCCGATGAGATCATCGAGGAGCATGTGGGAGCCAACATGGGTATCCAGATCCCGCTGTTGGTTATTGACCGGAGAGTCGTCTCGGTCATGTCTGCGTGTCTCCCGAACCCGTAGGGTCTACACACTTAAGGTTCGGTGACGCTAGGGTTGTTGAGATATTAGTATACGGTAACCTGAAAGTTGTTCGGAGTCCCGAATGAGATCCCGGACGTCACGAGGAGTTCCGGAATGGTCCGGAGGTGAAGATTTATATATAGGAAGTCAAGTTTCGGCCATCGGGAAAGTTTCGGGGGTAATCGGTATTGTACCGGGACCACCGGAAGGGTCCCGGGGGTCCACCGGGTGGGGCCACCTACCCCGGAGGGCCCCATGGGCTGAAGTGGGAGGGGAACCAGCCCCTAGTGGGCTGGTGCGCCCCCCTTGGGTCTCCCCCTGCGCCTAGGGTTGGAAACCCTAGGGGTGGGGGCGCCCCACTTGGCTTGGGGGGCAAGCCACCCCCCCCCTTGGCCGCCGCCCCCCTTGGAGATCCCATCTCCTAGGGCCAGCGCCCCCCTAGGGGTCCTATATATAGTGGGGGGAGGGAGGGCAGCCGCACCCGAGCCCCTGGCGCCTCCTCTCCCTCCCGTGACACCTCTCTCACTCGCCGAGCTTGGCGAAGCCCTGCCGAGATCGCCGTTGCTTCCACCACCACGCCATCATGCTGCTGGATGTCGACTAACCCCTCCTTCCCCCTTGCTGGATCAAGTTGGAGGAGACGTCTTCCCAACCGTACGTGTGTTGAATGCGGACGTGCCGTCCGTTTGGTTCTAGGTCATCGGTGATTTGGATCACGACGAGTACGACTCCATCAGCCTCGTTCTCTTGAACGCTTCCGCTCGCGATCTACAAGGGTATGTAGATGCACTCCCCTCTCCCTCGTTGCTAGATGACTCCATAGATTGATCTTGGTGATGCGTAGAAAATTTTCAAATTCTGCTATGTTCCCCGACAGCAACGACCAGGGTGAATCTTTCCCTGAAATTGTGCACTCAATATTGCTGCATGGTAGGTGGAGCCGGATGAAGGATGTGCCACATGTCGGCAAAACGAAGTTTAATTGTTTCTGACATTGCTATCAATCCTTCAGGATTTGTTTATATGTACGCATAATTTTAATGAAATTGTATTGTGATGCTATGAAGGTTTCAACTTTGGTTCCCGCAGGAAAAAAAGGTTTCAACTTAGGATTCATGTGTCCTCTTGCCTCAAGATTATCTCGTTAGAACATTCCATCAAATACAATGAAACTACCATGGTTGCTAATGCATCTCAATGGTTCGCATATCAGCGCCAATATTCACATCACAATTGAAGACAAATTAAGTTGTGAGAAGGTGTACAAATAAAGAAAAAATATATAATTGATCGATGCTGTTCGTAGGCATGGCTCCATTTCCTGGGCACAATGTTCATTGCTTGGCAGCTAGTTTCACCCAGCTCTGTAGCCAAAAAATAGGTGTATGGAGGACACCACAATCCGATCATTTTGTGAAGCTCCACTAAAATCGAGTGGACCATCCCTATTTGCAAAGATATTTAGTCAGTGTGATTACAATAATAGTGGAACTAGATGATGAAACATAACACACACAAATAGAAGCCGATCACCTCTGCGATCTCTCTTTAGGACTAACTACTTATTGGAGAAGGTTAGGCACGGAGTTGGATGAGGAGGATAGCAAAACCAATCTCCCTTTCTGCAGTCCCACAGAAATGTAAAAACGTTGCCCGTGTGACATTTTGGCAGAACTGCACAACACACCACTCTTAAGAAAAAAAGTGATTTGTGCAGTTCACCAAAAGGTCGCAATAGCAACGAAGTGAAAATGGATAGCCCTATTTGCAAAAGGAGGTAGAAAGGAAACAATTACTACCCAATAACATGAGTTGAGGACACATACGTCGACAAAAAAGAAGTATATTCCATGTAATAAGGGAAAGATAGCAGCATGGTGGTTTATCAAAAATGGTTTGAGGACGATATTGCAAGATGGAAAGTATGCCGACCGAGATACGTTTTAAGCAAACAACTAAAGAAGATCCACATACAACAAAGTGGGAGGATGTGCAGTGGAGCATGGCCGGAGGAAGCTGTACCTGAGGGTCGTCGGGGTGTTACTAGGAGGGCGCCGGCGGACGGGATCTTCCCATACTACAGCAGCGAGAAAGTGGCGAAGGCCCTACCGCGTCGGAGGTTAGAGAGAACGGCGGGTACCGCAGATCGGGACGTGCTGCCTCAACACCGTCGAACGGAGAAACAATGCACATCCTCCCTTTCCGCCGGTGGACGAGATGCGTCCGGATCACTGACCAACGGTGAGAGAGAGAGGCCACCGCCGCCTTGTGTGAGATGGTGTGATGAGAGACAAACCCTGGCAGGCAGGCTCCGTTCTATATAGTCGAGCTGATTTTTCCATTTGCCCCATGGCAATCATTTTATATTCTATATGTGCCATTGAGGAATATATAACTTTATTTAATACTAACATGTCAAGTCGAACTTTGTTCCATCTAGGCGTGGTACCCGACCCTCCTTCGAGTAAACAACCGCTACACGTGTCAGATTATCACGTGGGCTGCCTTTTCATATAGAAACAAACTCCAACGTGTACTCGCGCGAGTGTGGCCAGGAACGAGACGTGGGTACGTGCGTCCTACGTATGCACGTCTTCTTTAGGTGCAGTTACGTACGTGGGTGGGTGTGTGAGATATGGTTTGTGCGAAACATAGGCAATGTGTTAATGATATCTCAAACAAAAAAAGTAACATATGCAATGTGTGTGAAACGGAGTCATGGACGTGAGATATCGATAGAATGGAAAACAGGGATGAAGTGTGTGGCTGCGTGATCGATAAAGAGTGCCACCGAATTTGTGTTTGCCCACGTCAAAGATATAAGGTGGCTAGCCTACTAGAATTTGAGAGGGCAGAGGTGCAGTTTT
>NC_041390.1:101235902-101295917 GCF_002162155.2 Triticum dicoccoides
TGGGGAAGGAGAGAGACCTAGCTATGTATTGAGGTTGATCGATCGGCATCCATGGATATGTGTAGTATCGGAGGGTTGGTGGTGGAGTGGCGTCTCACAACTGGTGGGAGCGGCCTGCTAGACAAACGGAGGGTATGAGTGCAATATCAATAAGAGAGGGTGGGGGATGTCTGTCTGTCTATGCACGTGCGTGTGAGAGACGGGTCGAGAGGTAGAACGACTCGTATATGTGTTGAGAAGGATAGACCCAGATATGTCTTGAGGGAGATCGGTCGATATCCATACATAAGTGAAGGACGGGAAATAGGTTGGGACACACACACACACACAGAGAGAGAGAGGAGAGGGAGAGGGGTAGAGTGTTGGATGGGTGATGGAGTTGCTTCTCGAAGTTATTGGGAGAGGCCTACTAGACAAACTAAGGGTAGAACTACAATATTATCAATAAGAGTGGGGATGTGTTTCTGTGTGTGCGTGTGCGTGATAGATGTGTCGGCACGCATGCATGGATGATGAAGGGGGGCCATGTGTTGAGTAAGCAAACCTAACTAGATCGGTAGATCAATTGTTGTTTGTCGGAGGAAGGGAGAGATATAACTAATGAGGTAGATTGATCGACGTGTGGGGAAACGAGTTATAACGACCTTGCTAGCTATTTGTATAGCGAGAGATCGGTCGGTGTACATCCATTTGTTAGAGGCAAATAAGGCCCGGCGAGACGGATAGATAGAGAGAATGGAGCTAGGAGGTGGTGTGAGAGGCCTAGCTACTAGCTAGATAGGGGGAGGAGTGTGCGATTGTGAGATTGATAAAAAGAGGGGCGAGAGTTTACACGTGTGTGGGACCGTATGAGAGACACGAGGCATGGACACAGAAAGGAGGAGATGGAAGGTGAGTGTGTATGTTATAGGGATACATCGCTGGAGAGGTTTATCAGTCGGTGTGTGTCGAAAAGGAGTTGTGGAGACTGTGGGAGAACGAACTAAAGACAAAAAATGAATCTGCGCGATGGATAGAATGCTGAGGGAGGGGGAGGACGCCGAGGAGGGTGTGTGCATGCACGAGAGAAAGTTAGTGCTAGCTACAAAGGTTAGAGGATTGTGTGGGTGTAAGAGACTAACAAAGATCATAATTCGATATGAAAGTGGATTCATATATTTGAATAGGAGATCATAGTGTTATAAACATATGCATGCATGAATATAGCGGTGATACGCGTGCTGTGGTTTTGGACATGTTATACCATAATGTGATAATGCATGGTGTTTACAACTCATTGCTAAATATCAAACAATCTAAACCATACTATACATCGAACAATCTCACATTTTATTTGAATTTGTGATAATGTGTGGCGTTTGCAGCTCACAACTAAATATCAAACAATCTAAACCATACTATATATCGAACAATCTCACATTTTATTTGACTTTGTGGTAATGTGTGGCGTTTGCAACTCACATCTAAATACTTGTAGGCGTAGGGGGAGGGGCACCACACATTATGTGATAAACACATTATACATATGAGACATGGTTTAAATTATGAAGATCTAGCTAGAGCTTGAAATGTACCGTGATTTGAAATCAACATAAAGTGGATTCAAAAAATCGAGTTCGAGATCATATAGTACACACAATTCATATCTAACTCGACAGTAATCATGTGGTGTGCTGTGAAGATAATACACAAACGATGGTTTAACTTGACAATAATGATAATTGTAGATATTATTAAAATATAGAAACAAATTCAAATGCTTTGACTTCACAATAATCATGATTGTAGATCTTATTCAAATAGAGAAACCAATTCAAATTTAGTTCATATTGAAGCGGTAGCATATACGTTTGGAACGCACTAAAACGTTCATTTGAGTAGCAGGTTGCATGCATTTTACACGTAGCGAAATATTTTAATTTAACATAACATGAACTCAAAGTTTTGAATGATATTTGTAGTGCGAATTGATTTGGTACAGTACACGGGACTAGACTCTCTTGTGTGGTGCAAATTGATTTCTTTTTGTTTTTTGTCGACGGAAGTGCGAATTGATTTGGTACAGTACACGCTAGGCTTGTCTGGAAATTTCAACCCGCACCTTGTTACCCCGAAATATTTAAGATATATGTTTGTCTCGTTGTGCTATGAAAACTCCCTCCACCTCAACCCGCGTCTTGCTATCCCAAAATTACAATGTTAGATCGTGGGTTCCGGCAAACCCTTGAGATTCGAACACTGGGGTGCGCATGAAGATCTCTCTCTTCCTCGCTCACTCTCGCAACGATCTTTAGGCCTAGCTCGCCGAGCCCAAGGAACAAGAGACACGAGGGTTTATACTGGTTCGGGCCACCGTTGTGGTGTAATACCCTACTCCAGTGTGGTGTGGTGGATTGCTTGTAGGCTGAGGATGAACTAGTACAAGGGATGAACAACCTCCTGAGGGGAGGTGTTCTTGAGCTCGGTGAGCTTGTGTGTGTAAGGATGGTCTCAATGATCCCCCCTTTACTAAGGTGGTTCCTAGTCCTATTTATAGAGGCCCGGGTCCTCTTCCCAAATGTTTAGGCGGGAAGGGATCCCACAACGGCCAATTTTGAAGGGAGACAACTAGTACAAGTTATCCTAACAAAAGTTGGTCTTTGCCTGCCAAAGGCTCTGGTGGTGACGCCACCGTGGGCTCCACGGTGACCTCCGTCCTGCCACCCCGATGGTCTTGGTCTTGTTGCACCGATATGGAAATCTTTGCCTGATGCCTCGGGACTCCTCGCCTGCGCTTGCCCCTTTAGCACCAAAGAGGAATCAAGTACTCTGCACCCGCCGGCGCCCGCGTGGCCTTGGTTGTCATGGCTCACGTCACGTGAACATCATGAGGTTCCCCTTGCATAGATATCTCTGCTCCTCGGAAGCCAGCCTAGGGAGGCTGCCCCTGAGGAGGTCTTGTGTCATCCGCCTCGCGAGGCTTGGCCCCTCGCGAGGGTCTTGAGTGGTTGTTGATGAAGGTGGGTCATACCAGGCCACTGGAGGTGCCATGCCCTAGGCCACAGGCAGGCAAGTCTGAATACCACCATTCCTAGGACGCCGATAGTAGCCCCCGGGCCCAAGGCGCTCTCGGACTTGGCTTTGAGGCGAAGCTAAGGGTCAAGTGCTGAGCGTTGCGGGCCCCAATAGCCTATGGCCTCGATTTATGCATGGCGATTGATAGGTCGTGGGCGTCACCGCTTCCCCACACTACCTCGGCAACTGCCCTGACTGACAAAAGGCTGATGCGTGCCGCAATGCCTTCATTGCCTCCCTTCGTCTTGCTCCAGATCCCCATTCTTGCATCTCGCTCCCAAAGACTCGAGATCCGCACCAATTTCCCTTTGATCCTGCAATCGATGTCGTCCAGCTAGGCAAAGGCCGCTCCCTCGCCCTCCTAGTACGAGCTGGCTCTGAGTGCGCCCATCGTTTTGGAGAAGAACCTCGCCGCCATGCTCCTGATGACAGCATAGGACAGCAACGAGAAGGGGAAGACCGCGCTCCGGGTCGGCTCCGCCGAGCCGGAGGCCTCGGACAGCACCTTCTACCCCTTCTTCATGAGTAGTGTCATCACAAGGCTGGTCCCTCCCTTCTCTGATTTCTTCTATGCCGTCCTCACCCCCTACAAGCTGCATGCCCTTCATCTCCATCCCAACTCCGTCCTCCTCCTGACGATCTTCACCTTCTATTGCGAGGCATTCGTGGGGGTGATGCCGTCCGTGGCACTTCTCCGCCACTTCTTCTACCTCCGGAACAAGGATGGCCATTGCTCGGGGTGTGCCAACTTTGTCACGGCCAACAGCTCCAACGTGATCTCGAAGACCGGGAAGAAGGCCGAGAACTTCAGGAGCAAGTGGGTCCTTATGGACACCAAATGCTCCCACCCTTGGCTGTCGCTGCCGACGGATAGGCCCTCGCCTCATGACGCGTGGCTCAGCGCGAAGCTCATCGACCCCCGGGTGCAGCATGTGTTGGAGAAGAGGACCGTCGACCTGAAGCCTGACGACCCGAGGGCGGCGAAGCTGACGGGGGCCATGATCGTCAAGGAATTCCTGGCGTAGCGCGTGGCCCCGCTCCAGGCGCGCCCTCGCCCCTTGCAGAAGCTCGGGGACGAGGAGGACGACCTCAAGTGCCCTGACAGACGAGGATCTAGGCGCGACTCTCCGTCTCTTGGTCAGGGACGACCAGGGGTATCCACCGGACACCATTGTTCCCTTGTACCACCACCCGAACGGGGCGAAATTGCCATTGCCATGCCCACCTTCGACGGGCGTGGGCTCATGCCTCCGGCGCCCTCCGAGGTCCTGGTGGCGACGGCACTAGTGCTGGTGTCCTCCGGTGACTCTGATGAGGAGGAGGAGCGGGACTCGGAGGTGACCCGACAGGGGGCAGGTGATACGTCTCCAACGTATCTATAATTTTTGATTGCTCCATGCTATATTGCCTACTGTTTTGGACATTATTGGGCTTTATTACTCACTTTTATATTATTTTTGGGACTAATCTATTAACCGGAGGCCCAGCCCAAAATTGCTGTTTTTTTTGCCTATTTTAGGATTTCGAAGAAAAGGAATATCAAACGGAGTCCAAACGGAATGAAACCTTCGGGAATGTGATTTTCTCACTGAACATGATCCAGGAGACTTGGACCCTACATCAAGAAACAAAGGAGGAGGCCATGAGGTAGGGGGCGCGCCCTCCACCCTGGTGGGCCCCCTGTTGCTCCACCGACGTACTCCTTCCTCCTATATATACCTATGTACCCCCAAACGACCAGATACGGAGCCAAAATCCTAATTCCATCGCTGTAACTTCCTGTATCCACGAAATCCCATCTTGGGGCCTATTCCGGAGCTCCTCCGGAGGGGGTATCCATCACGAAGGGCTTTTACATCAACACCATAGCCTCTCCGATGAAGTGTGAGTAGTTTACCTCAGACATTCGGGTCCATAGTTATTAGCTAGATGGCTTCTTCTCTCTTTTTGGATCTCAATACAATGTTCTCCCCCTCTCTTGTGGAGATCTATTTGATGTAATATTCTTTTTGCGATGTGTTTGTTGAGACAGATGAATTGTGGGTTTATGATCAAGTCTATCTATGAACAATATTTGAATCTTCTCTAAATTCTTTTATGTATGATTGGTTATCTTTGCAAGTCTCTTCGAATTATCAGTTTGGTTTGGCCTACTAGATTGATCTTTCTTGCAATGGGAGAAGTGCTTAGCTTTGGGTTCAATCTTGCGGTGTCCTTTCCCAGTGACAGTAGTGGCAGCAAGGCATGTATTGTATTGTTGCCATCGAGGATAACAAGATGGAGTTTTTTTTATCATATTGCATTAATTTATCCCTCTATGTCATGTCATCTTGCTTAAGGCGTTACTCTGTTTTCATGAACTTAATACTCTAGATGCATGCTGGATAGCGGTCGATGAGTGGAGTAATAGTAGTAGATGCAGGCAGGAGTCGTTCTACTTGTCTTAGACGTGATGCCTATATACATGATCATACCTAGATATTCTCATAACTATGCTCAATTATGTCAATTGCTCAACAGTAATTCGTTCACCCACCGTAGAATACTTATGCTCTTGAGAGAAGCCACTAGTGAAACCTATGGCCCCCGGGTCTATCTTCATCATATTAATCTTCCAATACTTAGTTATTTCCTTTGCTTTTTTACTTTGCCTTTATTTTACTTTGCATCTTTATCACAAAAATACCAAAAATATTATCTTATCATATCTATCAGATCTCACTCTCGTAAGTGACCGTGAAGGGATTGACAACCCCTTATCGCGTTGGTTGCGAGGAGTTATTTGCTTTGTGCAGGTACTAGGGGACGCGCGCGCAACCTCCTACTGGATTGATACCTTGGTTCTCAAATACTGAGGGAAATACTTACTCTAGTTTGCTGCATCATCCCTTCCTCTTCGGGGAAATCCAACGCAATGCTCAAGAGGTAGCAGCAGGGGATATTTCCCCTCCGCGCAAGGCCGACCTCCTTCATGCCTTGCCTGACGATGATGGCGCTGACGACCATCCGGTGAGGGAGGTCCTGCCCTCCGCTGGGGTCACCACGAGGTCTCGGGTTACCCCCTCGAAGAAGCCGCCTGCTGGGGTCCCGACAAAGAGCCGGTCGGCGCTGATCTCCTGAGGCGACGCTCCTGAGGTCCATGCGTCCGTGCCCCAGGCTGTGAAGCCTACGGGCTTCGCGCTCCTGAAGAGGCCGAGGGACTACGCCGCCGTGGATTAGTAAGTGCCTCGTCCTGATTTCGTCCTTGCTCTTGTTGCTGTTTCTTCGCCAGGGCAACGTCGGCGGTGAAGAAGGAGAAGGAAGGAGTGCCCACGCCTTCTATGACCCAGCAGCCTGCCGTGGCCACACCTCCTCCGGCGCGGAAGGGTGGCGATGGCGCCCATGCTTCTCCAGCTCGGTCCTCCTCGCGGGGCCCGGTTGACCGGTCTTAGGAGAAGGCGATCTCCACCGCCAAGCCGGCTCTAGAGGCACCTACCCGCAGCTTGCCCACCGATGTTTCAATGGCTTAGGAGCCCCTGGTTCCTTCTTCGGCCGCTACCAGTGATACATCCATTTTGCATCATGCTTTTATATCGATATTTATTGCATTATGGGCTGTTATTACACATTATGTCATAGTACTTATGCATATTCTCTCTTATTTTACAAGGTTTACATAAGGAGGGAGAATGCCGGCAGCTGGAATTCTAGGCTGGAAAAGGAGCAAATATTAGAGACCTATTCTGCACAACTCCAAAAGTCCCGAAACTCCACGGAAGTTATTTTTGGAAATAATAAAAAATACTGAGCGAAGAAAATACCAGAGGGGGCCCACACCCTGGCCACGAGGGTGGGGGCGCGCCCTACCCCCCTGGGCGCGCCCCCTGCCTCGTGGGCCCCCTGTTGGCCCTCCGGTGCCCATCTTCTGCTATATGAAGTCTTTCATCCGAGAAAAAAATCATAAGCAAGCTTTCGGGACGAGACTCCGCCGCCATGAGGCGGAACCTTGGCGGAACCAATCTAGGGCTCTGGCGGAGCTGTTCTGCCGGGGACACTTCCCTCCGGGAGGGGGAAATCATCGCCATCGTCATCACCAACGCTCCTCTCATCGGGAGGGGGCCAATCTCCATCAACATATTCACCAGCACCGTCTCCTCTCAAACCCTAGTTCAACTCTTGTATCCAATTCTTATCTCTAAGTCTGGGATTGGTACCTGTAGGTTGCTAGTAGTGTTGATTACTCCTTGTAGTTGATGCTAGCCGGTTTATTTGGTGGAAGATCATATGTTCAAATCCTATATGCATATTAATACCCCTCTGATTATGAACATGAATATGCTTTGTGAGTAGTTACGTTTGTTCCTGAGGACATGGGAGAAGTCTTGCTATTAGTAGTCATGTGAATTTGGTATTCGTTCGATATTTTGATGAGATGTATGTTGTCTCTCCTCTAGTGGTGTTATGTGAACGTTAACTACATGACACTTCACCATTATTTGGGCCTAGAGGAAGGCATTGGGAAGTAATAAGTAGATGATGGGTTGCTAGAGTGACAAAAGCTTAAACCCTAGTTTATGTGTTACTTCGTAAGGGGCTGATTTGGATCCATATGTTTCATGCAATGGTTAGGTTTACCTTAATACTTATTTTGTAGTTGCAAATGCTTGCAATAGGAGTTAATCATAAGTGGGATGCTTGTCCAAGTAAGGACAGCACCCAAGCACCGGTCCACCCACGTATCAAATTATCAAAGTACCGAACACGAATCATATGAACGTGATGAAAACTAGCTTGAAGATAATTCCCATGTGTCCTCGGGAGCGCTTTCTTCTATATAAGAGTTTGTCCAGGCTTGTCCTTTGCTAAAAAAAGGATTGGGCCACGTTGCTGCACTTTATTTACTTTTGTTACTTGTTGCTCGTTACAAATTATCTTATCACAAAACTATCTATTACCTATAATTTCAGTGCTTGCAGAGAATACCTTGCTGAAAACCTCTTATCATTTCCTTCTGATCCTCGTTGGGTTCGACACTCTTACTTATCGAAAGGACTATGATAGATCTCGTATACTTGTGGGTCATCAAGACTCTTTTCTAGCGCCGTTGCCGGGGAGTGAAGCGCCTTTGGTAGGTGGAATTTGGTACGGAAAAATTTATATAGTGTGCTGAAATTGACTCTCACTTGTTACTATGGAAAGTAATCCTTTGAGGGGCTTGTTCGGGGTATCTTCACCTCGACCAGTAGAGCCAAGAGTTGCTCCTCAACCAACTCAATCTACTGAACCTACTGAAAATGAAAATGTCTACATTGAAATTCCTTCGGGTGTGATAGAAAAACTGCTAGCTAATCCTTTTGCAGGAGATGGAACATTACATCCTGATGAGCACCTAATATATGTGGATGAAGTTTGTGGATTATTTAAGCTTGCAGGTATGCCCGATGATGTTATCAAGAAGAAGGTCTTTCCTTTATCTTTGAAGGGAGATTCATTGACATGGTATAGGCTATGTGATGATATGGGATCATGGAACTACAAACGATTGAAATTGGAATTTCATCAGAAGTTTTATCCTATGCATCTTGTTCATCGTGATCGCAATTATATATATAATTTTTGGCCTCGCAAAGGAGAAAGCATCGCTCAAGCTTGGGGGAGGCTTAAGTCAATGTTATATTCATGCCCCAATCATGAGCTCTCAAGAGAAATGATTATCCAAAAATTTATGCTCGGCTTTCTGATAACAATCGCACCATGCTCGATACTTCTTGTGCTAGCTCTTTTATGATGAAGACTATTGAATTCAAATGGGATTTATTGGAAAGAATTAAACTCAACTCTGAAGATTGGGATCTCGATGAAGGTAAGGAGTCAGGTATGACACCTAAGTTTGATTGTGTTAAATCTTTTATGGATACCAATGTTTTCTGTAAATTTAGCACTAAATATGGACTTGACTCTGAGATAGTAGCTTCTTTCTGTGAATCTTTTGCTGCTCATGTTGATCTCCCTAAGGAGAAGTGGTTTAAATATCATCCTCCCATAGAAGTAAAAGTAGCTGCACCTATTAAAGTTGAAGAAAAGACTATCACTTATAATGATCC
Source organism: Triticum dicoccoides (assembly GCF_002162155.2). Lineage (NCBI taxonomy): Eukaryota > Viridiplantae > Streptophyta > Magnoliopsida > Poales > Poaceae > Triticum > Triticum dicoccoides. The sequence continues at coordinate 101,245,040 of NC_041390.1, forward strand.
TATTGTTCCTACTGCTTATGTTGAGAAACCACCTTTTCCTATTAGGATAAAAGATCATGCTAAAGCTTCAACTGTGGTTTGTAAAAGAAATATTAGAACCTATACACCTCCTGAGCAAGTTAAAGTTGAACCTAATATTGCTATTGTTAAGGATCTCTTGGCTGATAATATTGATGGGCATGTTATTTATTTCTGTGATGAAACTGCTAGAATTGCTACCTTGTCCCAAAGATAAACATAGACCTGTGGTAGGCATGCCTGTTATTTTTGTTAAAATAGGAGATCATTGTTATCATGGCTTGCGTGATATGGGTGCTAGTGCTAGTGCAATACCTATTGACTTTACAAAGAAATTATGCATGATATTGCACCTGCTGAGTTAGAAGATATTGATGTCACAGTTAAACTTGCCAATAGATATACTATTTCACCAGTTGGGATTGTTAGAGATGTTGAAGTCTTGTGTGGGAAAACTAAATATCCTACTGATTTTCTTGTTCTTGGTTCCCCGCAAGATAGTTTTTGTCCCATTATATTTGGTAGACCCTTCTTGAATACTGTTAATGCTAGGATAGACTGCAAAAAGGATGTTGTTACTATTAGTTTAGGTGATATGTCTCATAAGTTCAACTTCTCTAAATTTCGTAGACAACACCATGAAGAGGAACTACCTAGTAAAGATGAAATTATTGGTCTTGCTTCTATTGCCATACCTCCTAGTGATCCTTTAGAACAATATTTGCTAGACCATAAAAATGACATGTTTATGAATGAAAGAAGGGAAATAGATGAAGTGTTCTTTAAACAGGGACCTATTCTGAAACACAACTTGCCTGTTGAAATCTTAGGGGATCCTCCTCCACCCAAGGGTGATCCCGTGTTTGTGCTTAAACCACTGCCTGATACTCTTAAATATGCTTATCTTGATGAAAAGAAGATATATCCTGTCATTATTAGTGCTAACCTTTCAGAGAAGGAGGAAGAAAAATTATTGAAAACTCTGAAGAAGCACTGTGCTGCTATTGGATATACTCTTGATGATCTTAAGGGCATTAGTACCACTCTATGTCAACACAAAATAAATTTGGAGAAACATGCCAAACCAGTTAATGATCACCAACGATGGATGAATCCTAAGATGAAAGAAGTGGTAAGAAAAGAAATACTAAAGCTCCTTGAGGCAGGTATAATTTATCCCGTTGTTGATAGTCAGTGGGTAAGTCCTATCCATTGTGTTCCTAAGAAGGGAGGTATTGCTTCCGTTCCTAATGATAAATATGAATTGATTCTGCAAAGAATTATTACAGGTTATAGGATGGTAATTGATTTCCGCAAATTAAATAAGGCTACTAAAAAGATCATTACCCCTTACCTTTCATTGATCAAATGCTAGAAAGATTATCCAAACATACACATATTTGCTTTCTAGATGGTTATTCTGGTTTCTCTCAAATACCTGCGTCAGTTGATGATCAATCAAAGACCACTTTTACTTGCCCTTTTTGTACTTTTGCTTATAGACGTATGCCTTTTGGTTTATGTAATGCACCTGCTACCTTTCAAAGATGCATGATGGCTATATTCTCTGATTTTTGTGAAAAGATTTGTGAGGTTTTCATGGACGATTTCTCCGTCTATGGATCCTCTTTTGATGATTGCTTAAGCAACCTTGATCGAGTTTTGCAGAGATCTGAAGAAACTAACCTTGTCTTGAATTGGGAGAAGTGCCACTTTATGGTTAATGAAGGTATTGTCTTGGGGCATAAAATTTCTGAAAGGGGCATTGAAGTTGATAAAGCTAAATTTGATGCTATTGAAAAGATGTCGTGTCCCAAGGACATCAAAGGTATAAGAAGTTTCCTTTGCCATGCTGGCTTTTATAGGAGGTTCATTAAGGACTTCTCAAAAATTTCTCGGCCTCTGACTAATTTATTACAAAAAGATATACCATTCGTCTTTGATGATGATTGTGTAGAAGCATTTGAAATACTTAAGAAAGCATTAATCTCTGCACCTATCATTCAGCCACCTGATTGTAATTTACCTTTTGAAATTATGTGTGATGCTAGCGATTATGTTGTAGGTGTTGTTCTAGGGCAAATAGTCGATAATAAATTAAATGTTATTCAATATGCTAGTAAAACTCTAGACAATGCCCAGGGAAATTATGCCACTACTGAAAAAGAATTTTTAGCAGTTGTATTTGCTTGTGATAAGTTCAGACCTTATATTGTTGATTCTAAAGTAACTATTCACACTGATCATGCTGCTATTAAATATCAAGATGCATTTTTTATAAAACACTCATTGTGATTGACCCATGCGGGAGTAATCCCATGTGTAAAAATTAATGATATCTCGAGAAATAGGATATACGGTGAAGAGGAGTGGGGCGTGGTGGTGATTGGTGGTCGGACTGAGCGGAGGTATGGGGATTGACGACGCCGGCAGCGGCCACCAGGCCAGTTTGTTCCAGAGGCTTCCTTTCTTAATTGCTCAACAATGGTTGTTGGAGATAAGGATGAACGAGGGAAGGCCTTGTCTGCAAATGTGGGGAGGGGTGCAGGTATCTTTTAGTTTAAATTCCATCAGTCAGATATAGATCAGACTGTCTATTTTGCAAGATGGCACGCGTACCATCATCACCAACTCGGTTTTTTATAAGAGAAGAAATATAAGTATGGAGATACAAACGTATTATCGATACTTGTTTCCGTAAACAAGCATCTACATTCTATTCAACGCCTCAGCATGTGACGCCTTAGCACAATGACTACTCGACTGTGTAAAACAAAGGTTTTCCCATCGCCGATAAGGAGGGGGTGACGGCGGCGTGCTTTTTGGCTTGCTCTAGTCCTAGTAGGCATACTAGGTGGTCTAAGCACGTGTATATTTATTCTTTTTCACGTCTCATGTTCGCCGTACTGCCACGACTGTTGATGAATAGATGGTAAGTTATTCATGGGGAAACCCTTGTTGAGCGTGTTTGTGAGAGAGAGAGAGACAGTGTGCGTGTGTGATATGTCTAGAGGGTGAGGCAATGATAATAGATTCTTTGTGTCTATGTGTGTGGAGGATAGAGAGAGACATGTACATGGGGCTTTGTGTTGTGTAACATGGAGACACATATACATAATTAGAGAGTGAGTGTGCGAGATACACATGCGGACATCGGGAGAGATGAGGATCCAGATTAATGGGTGTTTGTGCGCGCGTTTGTGTGTGAGAGGGAGTGGGTGTATGTGGAGTAGAGAGACCACTAATGATGTAAACCTAGTATAAGGGAAGGGGAATGGTGTGACATGTGTAGTAGCGGGATAGCATGGGTGCGGCCGGGGGGAGCAGACTATTTGGAAGAGACATCGATTGTGTGCGGGAGAGGGGTGTGAGAGCGAGAGAGAGAGAGAGCTAGCGACGGAGAGAGAGAGAGAGAGAGAGAGAGAGAGAGAGGAAGAGAGGGGGAGTTTGTGTCCATAAATGGTGTATAGATAGGGAGACAATGTTGATGTTGTTTGAAATTGGCCTATGTACGGAGACGCAAGGGAAGCACTGTTCAAGATATCTTCCAATATTCTGATAAATCGGCCGATTTATCGCTTATCGTTGTCTGGCCGATAAGATAAATTGGCCGATATATCAACCGATATGGCGATAAATCGGCCTATATGCCGATAAACTGGCCGATTTACCCCTTATCATGGGTCGACCGATAAGCTCCCGATAAGCGATATCCCCAACATTGAAGGGAAGCGAGTCATCGTGTGTGTGATAGGGACTTCATGAGAGATCTAGAATAGAGGGTGTAGAGAACAATGTGCGAGATCAATAATGATGATACATTAGGGAGCTATGGAAAGAGTCACGACATATATGTATACAGGGAGGAGCTGGGGCGGGTCCGCATGTGGGAGAGATAGAAAGAGGAGAGTGATGCACAAGGAGACAAAGTGTGCTTGTTTTGCAGTGGGGGTGGTGTGTGAGGTGACTGTGCGAGAACCACATAACTAGGGAGATAGACGTTTGGGGGCGACATTTTGTGTGTATGGGAAAGATACACTCTACATAGTGCGTGTGCTTGGGAAAGAGAGATGCCGGGAGACCTAGCTAGAGAGTGGGGGAAGAGATGTGTGCATGCCCAAGAGACAAAGTGATAGAGACCTATATTGGGGTCCGGACTTTAGAAGAGAGAGGGGTGTTAATGTGCTCGTGTGTTGGTGTTTGGGGGAGAGAACGACTTCTGTGTGTGGGGGCGGCGAGGGGTGGTGGCTTCAGATAAAGAGTGAGGTGTCTATATTTGAGGGACTTTAGCATAATTGAGATATACATGGTAAATAGTGTGTGCACTCAAGGTTGATGAATTTGTTTCACAGTTTGGACTATAAGATAACGATACTTTTGAACATGTGTGATATACTTTGATGTACCAGAATTACAAACCTAAGATTGGAATTTTGGAATTCGACTCCATCATTAGCTTTTGTAATTCATTTAAACGGAGGTACATTTTTAAGCCGGGATTTTGTGATTTCAAATTCATATATCAAACCTAGAGATATACACATACAGGCATGTTCAAACTTTATAATCATCCACTTTATTCATACACCTACACATTTTTGCTTTTGTCATCATATTTAGGATAATCACATTTGGAATTTCATTTGAATTGGACCATATGATGGTATTTTCTTGTAGTAGCTCAATGATCCATATTTGAATTGAATGGACAATCTAAGTTTTGAGTTGGAGACGTTGATATTCAAAACTTGCACTTTTTTTTGTGTGCAAAACAAACAAATTCTCGGCCATGATATCATAGTCGGCCGTACAAGAGCAGAATATAATTTCAGGCGCCAAAAGCTTTCAAACTTCCCGCTCACATCGAAATATCTCGCACCCGAAAGTTTACCCCTGCGATATTCCTGTTTTACCACTACCACATGAACGAAAAAGGGCTGCTTTGGTAACTCCATTGTTTCCCCCTCTTTGCCCCCAACATTCTTCCCCAGAGCCCCTCCCCTTCCCCTCCCGACCCCCCCCCAACCAAGGCAAGCCGCGGAATCTGGTCCTCCGCCGCAGCGGTGGACCTCACACCCCGACGGATCTACCTTCCGCACCTTGGAACCCCCAACTGCCAACTTACCACTTCACTGGAGCTGCTTCAGTGACTGGCTTGTACACCGCTCCAGATCTCCTTGACCGCCATCATGGTCCACTGCACTGGATCTGCTTAACCGGTGCCCTCGTCCACCATAGTGTAGGCCCTTCACTGACTCCCTCATTCGTCCCTTCGCTGGCCCTTCATACAAGCCCTCGTATGCAATGGATCAGTGCTGGAGAATTATGTCGGATGCGGTTCATCATGTAACAGTCATAACCTAGGGTGACACGGAACTAGCTCCAGTTCATTGATATAATGTAGGCATGTATTCCGAATATAGTCATACGTGCTTATGGAAAAGAACCTGCATGACATCTTTTGTCCTACCCTCCCGTGGCAACGGGGTCCTTACGGAAACTAAGGGATATTAAGGCATCCTTTTAATAGAGTACCGGAACAAAGCATTAACACATAGTGAATACATGAACTCCTCAAACTACGGTCATCACCGGTAAGTATCCCGATTATTTTCACTTCGGGGTTAACAGATCATAACACATAATAGGTGACTATAGACTTGCAAGATAGGATCTAGAACTCTCATATATTGATGAAAACATAATAGGTTCAGATCTGAAATCATGGCACTCGGGCCCTAGTGACAAGCATTAAGCATAGCAAAGTCATAGCAACATCAATCTCAGAACATAGTGGATACTAGGGATCAAACCCTAACAAAACTAACTCAATTACATGATAGATCCCATCCAACCCACTACCGTCCAGCAAGCCTACAATGGAATTACTCACGCGCGGCGATGAGCATCATGAAATTGGTGATGGAGGATGGTTGATGATGACGATGGCGACGGATTCCCCTCTCTGGAGCCCCGAACGGACTCCAAATCAGCAATCCCGAGAGGTTTTAGGGCTTGGCGGCGGCTCCGTATCGTAAAATGTGATGATTTCTTCTCTCTGATTTTTTTCTCCCCGAAACAAGATATATAGAGTTGGAGTTGGAGTCGGAGGAGCTCCAGGGGTCCCACGAGGTAGGGGCGCACCCTAGGGGGGCAGGCGCGCCCCCACCCTCGTGCACAGGTGGTGGGCCCCCTGGCCTTCATTTTTTGCAGGTATTTTTTTATATTTTCCAAAAAGTTGCTCCGTGAAGTTTCAGGTCATTCCGAGAACTTCTGTTTCTGCACATAAATAACACCATGGTAATTCTGCTGAAAACAGCGTCAGTCCGGGTTAGTTCCATTCAAATCATGCAAGTTAGAGTCCAAAACAAGGGCAAAAGTGTTTGGAAAAGTAGATACGACAGAGATGTATCAACTCCCCCAAGCTTAAACCTTTGCTTGTCCTCAAGCAATTCAGTTGACAAACTGAAAGTGATAAAGAAAAACTTTTACAAACTCTGTTTGCTCTTGTTGTTGTTAATATGTAAAGCCAGCATTCAAGTTTTTAGCAAAGATTATAACTAACCACATTCACAATAACGCTTAGGTCTCAAGTTTACTCATATCAATGACATAATCAACTAGCAAGCAATAATAATAAATCTCGGATGACAACACTTTCTCAAAACAATCATAATATGATATAACAAGATGGTATCTCGCTAGCCCTTTCTGAGACCGCAAAACATAAATGCAGAGCACCTTTAAAGATCAAGGACCAGCTAGACATTGTAATTCATGGTAAAAGAGATCCAGTCAAGTCATACCCAATGTAAACTAACAATAATGAATGCAAATGACAGCAGTGCTCTCCAACTGGCGCTTTTTAATAAGAGGATGATGAATCAGCATAAAAGTAAATAGATAAGCCCTTCGCAGAGGGAAGCAGGGATTTGTAGAGGTACCGGAGCTTGGTTTTTAAATAGAGATGAATAATATTTTGAGCGGTATACTTTCATTGTCAACATAACAACCAAGAGATGGCGATATATTCCATGCTAAACACATTATAGGCGGTTCCCAAACAGAATGGTAAAGTTTATACTCCCCCTTCCACCAACAAGCATCAATCCATGGCTTGCTCGAAACAACGAGTGCCTCCAACTAACAAGAGTCCCAGGGGGAGTTTTGTTTGCAATTATTTTGATTTAGTTTGCATAAAGCATGGGACTGGGCATCCCGGTGACCAGCCATTTTCTCGTGAGTGAGGAGCGGAGTCCACTCCTCTTGAGAATAACCCACCTAACATGGAAGATACGGACAACCCTAGTTGATACATGAGCAATTCGAGCATACAAAACAGGATATTTATTTGAAGGTTTATAGTTTGGCACATACAAATTTACTTGGAACGGCAGCGTAAATAGGTAGGTATAGTGGACTCATGTGGAATAACTTTGGGGTTTAAGGGATTGGATGCACAAGCAGTATTCCCGCTTAGTACAGGTGAAGCCTAGCAAAAGACTGGGAAGTGACCAGCTAGAGAGCGACAACAGTCATGAACATGCATTAAAATTAATCAACACCGAATGCAAGCATGAGTAGGATATAATCCACCATGAACATAAATATCATGAAGGCTATGTTGATTTTGTTTCAACTACATGCGTGAACATGCGCCAAGTCAAGTCACTTAAATCATTCAGAGGAGGATACCACCCTATCATACCACATCATAACCATTTCAATAGCATGTTGGCACTCAAGGTAAACCATTATAACTCATAGCTAATCAAGCATGGCACAAGAACTATGATCTCTAGTTGTCATTGCAAACATGTTTATTCATAATAGGTCGAATCAGGAACGATGAACTAAGCATATTTACAGAACAAAAGAGGTCGAGTTCATACCAGCCTTTCTCATCTCAGTCAGTCCATCATATATCGTCATAATTGCCTTTCACTTGCACGATCGAACGATGTGAATAATAATAATAGTGCACGTGCATTGGACTAAGTTGGAATCTGCAAGCATTCAATAAACCGGAGAAGACAAGGCAATACAGGCTCTTTTGTCAGATCAACAATTATGCATATAAGATCCACTACTACAATTTAATTATGGTCTTCTCCTATCGACCCCCAAAGAAAAGAAATAAAACTATTTACGCGGGAAATCTCCCAACAAGCAAAAAGAAGAACAGGAAATATTTTTGGGTTTTCTTTTTAGTTACTACTACAAGCATGGAAAGTAAACTAATTAAAAGCTACAACTAATTTTTTTGGTTTTTCTTAAGGTATATTAAACACACAAGAAGAAAGCATAAAAAGGAAAATAAACTAGCATGGATGATACAATGAAAAATTATGAGCACCGACATCTAGCAATGAGTGTGTGAACATAAATGTAATGTCGGTGGGAAATACATACTCCCCAAGCTTAGGCTGATGGCGTAAGTTGGTCTATGGCCACGGCTGGCCTGGCGAATATCCATAATAGTAGTTGGGGTCGTACTGCAAAGAAGAAGAAGAAGACTCCGATTGCCACTGGTTGGCAATCATCTCCGGATCCCACTGGTAATTAGACTATCGTGAAGGATCAACTTGTGGTTACGGCTCTGGCTCCATGGCTGGTACAGGGTTCCGGTAGGCGTGAATAGCCTCTAACGGAACAAGGTACTGGCCTGCATACAAATCAAACAAAGAAGGAGCAGGCAGGGTAATAGTCTCAGGATGATGTTTATCAAAGAACAATTTGTATTTAAGCTCTCCTTCCCTATTCTTAACAATGAAATCATGTGCCACCATACTCTTATAATCTAAATAAACACGAGGCAGCACTTTTTCTTCCTTCTCATAATGCCTAATAGGTATGTTAAAATGTGCAGCTAGGCGTGAAGCATAGATGCCTCCAAAGATGGGGCCCTTTGTACGGTTCAGACTTAACCGTTTAGCAATAATGCTGCCCATACTAACAGAGTTATCACTGAACAAAACCGTGGAGCAAAATAATAATATCAGGGATATTAAGGTTTCCGCAGTTTCCGCGACCAATTAAACAACAACTAGAAAATAATGCAAAATAGCGTAAAACAGGAAAATGTATGCTAGTGATTCGTGCATCAGAAACCTTCCTTGTTTCCCCTACAGTGATAGTATCAATAAACCCATCCACATCCTCGCGATGTGCTTCCTCTGTCTTGCCCTCGAAAGGGACGAAACAAACCCGACAAAAATCATAAAGTGACATCTCCTTATGCTCATCATATAAATGAAAACTCCACCATAGGTGGTGAGCTCCTAGAATGGAAATGAAAGTTTTGCACAAAGATATTTGTGAGTAAGAGATACTGATCACGTTGGTCGTGGAGGAAAGCGGTGAGGCCTGCATTCTTAGCCAATTCATAAAAATCTTCATAAATCTCGGCTGCTCTCAAGAATTCATCGGAAGGCCATTCACATGACCGAACCTCCGCGGTGCGAGGCAGATTATACTTGGGCTTCTGTGCCTTTTCCTTTGAGCTTCGGCTCGATGAGCCCCTCAAAAGTCTCTTCATCATTTTCTGAAAAATTCTGAAATTTTTAGTAACTTCAAAATAAAAGTAAACCAAACTCAATAATATTGATAGCAATTACTCCTACAAGTGCCTAGAGCCTATATCATGCATCAAAACTACTTGGAACCATATAAATTTGACATGCAAGCTCAAGAACATGGTCACCTAGGCAGCACAAAAGCACTAGAACAAAAACTAATTGGACCAATGGAGGATTCACATACCAAGGAACAATCTCCCCAAGCAGTTTTGTGAGAGGTGCTTTGAGCAAGGAGATCGAAAATGGCAGCAAAACGAGCTTGGACTCGGGTTTGAGCTAGTTATTTGTATTTGTGGGAGGAAGGAGTGTGTGGGTGAAAGGATAAGTGGAGGAGGGCCACTGTGGTCCCATGAGGCAGGGCGCGCCCAAGGGGTAGGGAGCGCCCTCCACCCTCGTGGCCAGGTGGATGACCCCCTTGCTGTGTTCTCACTGCCAAATATTCTCAAATATTTTAGAAAAAAATCATATTTAAATTTCAGGGCATTTGGAGAACATTTATTTTCAGGGTATTTTTATATTGCACGGATAATCAGATAACAGACAGAAAAATATTTATTTTTATTTTATTTAATATAAATAACAGAAAGTAAAAGTGGGGTACAGAAGGTTGTGCCTTCTAGTTTCATCCATCTCATGCTCATCAAAAGGAATCCACTAACAACGTTGATCAGGTCTTGTTAACAAACTCATTCCGAATAACATGGAACCGGAGAAATTTCGAATAACACTATGTTACCTCAACGGGGATATGCACATCCCCAACAATAAGAATATCATAGTTCTTCTTGACAGTAGGAAGAGGAAATTCAAAACCTCCAAATATAATCGATGGATTTTTTCCAATAGAATTGATACTGTGGACTTGAGGTTGTTTCCTCGGAAAGTGTACCGTATGCTCATTACAATTAACATGAAAAGTGACATTGCCTTTAGTGCAATCAATAACAGCCCCTGCAGTATTCAAAAAGGGTCTTCCAAGAATAATAGACATACTATCGTCCTCGGGAATATCAAGAATAACAAAGTCCGTTAAAATAGTAAGGTTTGCAACTACAACAGGCACATCCTCACAAATACCGACAGGTATAGCGGTTGATTTATCAGCCATTTGCAAAGATATTTCAGTAGGTGTCAACTTATTCAAATCAAGTCTACGATATAAAGAGAGAGGCATAACACTAACATCAGCTCCAAGATCAAATAAAACAGTTTTAACATAATTTCTTTTAATGGAGCATGGTATAGTTGGTACACCGGGATCTCCTAGTTTCTTAGGTATTCCACCCTCAAAAGTATAATTAGCAAACATGGTGGAAATTTCAGCTTCCGATATCTTTCTTTTATTTGTAACAATACCTTTCATATACTTAGGATAAGGATTCATTTTGAGCATATCAGTTAATCGCATACGCAAAAAGATAGGTCTAATCATTTCAGCAAAGCGCTCAAAATCCTCATCATCATTTTTCTTGGATGGTTTGGGAGGAAAAGGCATGGGTTTCTGAACCCATGGTTCTCTTTCTTTACCATGTTTCCTAGCAACAAAGTCTTTGTTATCATAACATTGATTCTTTGATTGTGGGTTATCAAGATCAACAGCAGGTTCAATTTCTATATCATTATCATTACTAGGTTTAGCATCATCATGAACATTATTATTAACATTATCACTAGTTTCAGGTTCGTTACCAGATTGTGTTTCAGCATCAGAGACAGAAATATCATTTGGATTCTCAGGTGGTTTAGCGATAGGTTTACTAGAAGCATGCAAAGTCCTATCATTTTTCTTTTTCTTCCTATTAGAAGGACTAGGTGCATCTGCATTATTTCTCTAAGAATCTTGCTCAGTTCTTTTAGGGTGGCCTTCAGAATACAAAGGTTCCTAAGTCATTCTACCAGTTCTAGTAGCCACTCTAACAACATAATCATTATTCTTACTATTCAATTCATTGAGCAAATCATTTTGAGCTTTAAGTACTTGTTCTACTTGAGTGGTAACCATAAAAGCATGTTTACTAATGAGTTTAAGTTCACCTTTGACATTAGCCATATAATCACCCAAGTGTTCAAGCATATTTGAATTGTATTTAAATTTTCTACCAAAATAAGCATTAAAACCTTCTTGCTTAGCCATAAATTTATCAAACTCATCTAAACATGGGCTAGCAAATTTAGTAAATGGGATTTCAGCTTTATCATATCTATAGAGAGAATTTACCTTTACTACTTGTGTCGGGTTATCAAGACCACGAGTTTCTTCAATAGGCGGTAAATTAAGACCATGTATTTCTTTAATAGGAGGTAAATTCTTAACATCTTTAGTTTAATTCCTTTTTCTTTCATAGATTTCCTTGCCTCTTGCATATCTTCAGGACTGAGAAATAGAATACCCCTTTTCTTCGGAGTTGGTTTAGGAATAGGCTCAGGAACTGGCTCAGGAGGTGTCCAATTATTTTCATTTGTCAGCATATTATTCAATAGAATTTCAGCTTCATCCGGTGTTCTTTCCCTGAAAACAGAACTAGCACAACTATCCAGGTAATCTCTGGAAGCATCGGTTAGTCCATTATAAAAGATATTAGGTATTTTATTTTTCTTAAGAGGATGATCAGGCAAAGCATTAAGTAACTTGAGAAGCCTCCCCCAAGATTGTGGGAGACTCTCTTCTTCAATTTCCACAAAATTATATATCCATTAAAGCAGCTTGTTTCTTATGAGTAGAGAAATATTTAGCAGAGAAGTAATAAATCATATCCTGGGGACTACGCACACAACCAGGATCAAGAGAATTAAACCATATCTTAGCATCACCCTTTAATGAGAACGGAAATATTTTAAGGATATAAAGGTAGCGAGTTCTCTCATCATTAGTGAACAGGGTAGCTATATCATTTAATTTAGTAAGATGTGCCACAACAGTTTTAGATTCATAGCCATGAAAAGGATCAGATTCAACCAAAGTAATTATATCAGGATCAACAGAGAATTCATAATCTTTATCGGTAACACAGATAGGTGAAGTAGCAAAAGCAGGGTCAGGTTTCATTCTAGCATTTAGTGATTGCTAATTCCATTTAGCTAATAACCTCTTAAGTTCGTATCTATCTTTGCAAGCTAAAATTGCTAAAGAAGCTTCTTCATCAAAAACATAACCCTCAGGAATAACAGGCAAGTCTTCATCATTACTTTCATCAGTACTATCAGATTCAATATTTTCACTCTCTCTAACCCTAGCAAGTTGTTCATCAAGAAATTCACTAAGTGGCACAGTAGTATCAAGCATAGAATTAGTTTCATCATAAGTATCATGCATAGCAGAAGTGGCATCATCCATAACATGTGACATATTAGAACGAATAGCAGAAGCAGGTTTAGGTGTCACAAGCTTACTCATAACAGAAGGTGAATCAAGTGCAGAGCTAGATGGCAGTTCCTTACCTCACCTCGTAGTTGAGGGATAAATCTTGGTTTTTGGATCTCTCAAGTTCTTCATAATGATAAGCAGATATAAATCCCAAGTGGCTCAAAGAATAGAGTTATGCTCTCCGGCAACGGCGCCAGAAAATAGTCTTGATAACCCACAAGTATAGGGGATCGCAACAGTTTTCGAGGGTAGAGTATTCAACCCAAATTTATTGATTCGACACAAGGGGAGCCAAAGAATATTCTCAAGTATTAGCAGCTGAGTTGTCAATTCAACCACACCTGGAAACTTAATATCTGCAGCAAAGTGTTTAGTAGCAAAGTAATATGATAGTAGTGGTAAGGGTAGCAAAAGGTAATGGTAGCAAAAGTAGTGTTTTTGGAATTTTGTAGTGATGATAGCAATAGCAACAGAAAAGTAAATAAGCAAAGAACAATATGTGGAAAGCTCGTAGGCAATGGATCAGTGATGGAGAATTATGCCGGATGCGGTTCATCATGTAACAGTCATAACCTAGGGTGACACAGAACTAGCTCCAGTTCATTAATATAATGTAGGCATGTATTCCGAATATAGTCATACGTGCTTATGGAAAAGAACTTGCATGACACCTTTTGTCCTACCCTCCCGTGGCAGCGGGGTCCTTACGGAAACTAAGGGATATTAAGGCCTCCTTTTAATAGAGTACCGGAACAAAGCATTAACACATAGTGAATACATGAACTCCTCAAACTACGGTCATCACTGGTAAGTATCCCGATTATTGTCACTTCGGGGTTAACGGATCATAACACATAATAGGTGACTATAGACTTGCAAGGTAGGATCTAGAACTCTCATATATTGATGAAAACATAATAGGTTCAGATCTGAAATCATGGCACTCGGGCCCTAGTGACAAGCATTAAGCATAGCAAAGTCATAGCAACATCAATCTCAAAACATAGTGGATACTAGGGATCAAACCCTAACAAAACTAACTCGATTACATGATAGATCCCATCCAACCCATCACCGTCCAGCAAGCCTGCGATGGAATTACTCACGCATGGCGGTGAGCATCATGAAATTTGTGATGGAGGATGGTTGATGATGATGATGGCGATGGATTGCCCTCTACGGAGCCCCGAATGGACTCCAGATCAGCCCTCCCGGGAGGTTTTAGGGCTTGGCGGCGGCTCCGAATCGTAAAACGCGATGATTTCTTCTCTCTGATTTTTTTTCTCCCCGAAACAAGATATATATAGTTGGAGTTGGAGTCGGAGGATCTCCAGGGGGCCACGAGGTAGGGGCGCGCCCTAGGGGTGCAGGGGCGCCCCCCACCCTTGTGGATAGGTGGTGGCCCCCTGGCCTTCATCTTTTGCAGGTATTTTTTATATTTTCCAAAAAGTTGCTCCGTGAAGTTTCAGGTCATTCCGAGAACTTTTGTTTCTGCACATAAATAACACCATGGTAATTCTACTGAAAACAGCGTCAGTCCGGGTTAGTTCCATTCAAATCATTCAAGTTAGAGTCCAAAACAAGGGCAAAAGTGTTTGGAAAAGTAGATACAACGGAGATGTTTCAGTTGTAATGATTCGAATTTTTTAGGCGACGTAATCCTTAGTACTTGTATGATTGACATAAGGTGAATTGTTTTCCGTGTGAGCATATTGTATTGGATGAAATAACTGTTTGACTCAAAGTGTATCCAATCTACTGAATTCGAAGATCACGACATTTCTAAATCATAATCATATATAAAGGTGGAATAAATCTTTGTTGTGGTTTAGAAGAAATAAATAACAAAACATAGAATTATCTGTGGATATTCGTAATAAAATAAAAATTGGATTTGGATTTAGTTGCCAGGGCCCAAGGAAAACGTGAATGCTAATTCTCCCAAGTTTTGAACGAAGCGGCTAAACACCCACTATCATTTGTGGGCTGCTCGAAGCAAGTGTTTGCGAGATGGAAATTACTATCTAACCCTGACACTTGATATCCATAACGACCAGATTTACACTGTTGTCGATAGGGGTAGACTAGTAACTTCAATCAAACATGACACGATGGCCTCTGAGCCCATTCAGACACGGTGGGCGCCAAACGTGGGCGGCAAAACACATTTGATGCAAGCTCGTCCGAAAGACATGTGTCTCTCCCTCCATTTCCCCATTCATCTACGGTGGGCGGCAAAACAAACTCTCCTCGTCCGAAATCGATGTAGGCTAATATTTTAAATAGGGGCAGATGTGTAACTTCCCTCAGACGTGACACAACCGCCCTACCTGTCAGCCCCGTTCATACACTGTGGGCGGCAAAACACCCTCTCCTCGCCCGAAATCGTTACTGGCAAATATTTGGGAGATGCAAGATTACCGTCCTATCCCCAACCCGACGTGATGTCCGAAATTTTAAACGGGGGGTAAGTTGTAACTTTCCCACATTTCAGACAAGCGCGTCCCAAAGTTTGAGATCCCCCTCCCCCTCCATTTCCCCATTCATACACCGTCGGTGCCACGACAACCTCCCCACTACGGCCAGCCTCCTCCGTCCTCCACCCCTTCCTCCACCTTGTCGGAGCCGCTACCCCTACCCCGTCGTCCACTACAAGAGATGGACGTCTCTCATCCATGGCGCCGGACCAGGATCCTTTCATCGTGTCATCTCGCTTCATCGGCGCCGTCGCCCACTTTGTCGTTGCTGCTCCTACGACTGCCTCATCCACGGCAACATGATTTATCCCCCAACCCGGCCATCTGCCATCTAAAGTCTTCTTCCCCGCTGCCGACAGCCATCGCACCCGCAGCACCCCGAACGTATTAGCAGGGGCCTACACGGCGTCGCAAGGGAGGTGGTACTCTTCCATATGTGCTTAAGTTATTGATCTCACCCGGAAAATAGATCTTTAATTGTTTACTATACTTTTCTTGTCCGTACCAAATCGTAGTGGCTAGTTGAATGCAAACATTGGTTGTGAAGTAGCTTTGTCCGGTTTGCACCTTCAGATCCGCCATGTCACGGTCACTATACTCGTAAAGCTTATGGTTTCCCCCCTTTATATTCACTACCATCATCGTAGGTGCTTCACTACTTCGTGTCGTGCTAGCACTGCTCCTCAAGACCTCAACCCATCAAGCGAAACAACATGCCACTCATAATTCCAAAGCTTACGTGTTGAAATACGAATCTGATATGATGCTCATATTACTAAAACAGAGAACATTTAATTGGTCACCTAATGTTCCTATATTCGTTTCGAAAAGTACGTGCGCCACCCACTGGCCCAGCTAGTTCCACTTTCCTAATTTTACTCTTGATGCTTAGGGTTTCCCCTTTTATCTACTCTACTATGATCTGCGTAGGTGCTTTCTGTCATACTAGCATTACTCCACCCTCCAAGCTAAACAACACAACACTCAAAATTCCAAAGCTTAGTTGTTCAAATATGATTGTGATATGATACTGATATTAGTTAACAGACACATTTAATTGGTTAGCTAAAGGTCCCACTTGAGTTTCCAAATGCATGTTGCAACATATAGAGAGACAGTAGAATTGCATTTCTTTGTCACTTGTTGACTGTACTTTCTTGTCCATACCAAATCTTAGTTGTTATTTCAAAGCAAATATCGGTTGCTAACTACCCTTTGCACAGTTTGCAGCTTCAGATCTGCCATCCCACTGCCACGGTCGACACTATACTCATCATGCTTACGGTTTCCCCATTTTATGATGACCACGATTAGCCTACATGGTTCGTGTCGTAATAGAACTACTCCACCCATCGAGCTAAACAAGCTTAGTTGTACAAATTCAAATCTGATATTATGATGATATTAGTAAAATTGAGAGATGTTTAATTGGTCAGCTAAATGTTCCTACTTTAGTTTCGAAATGCATGTGAGCCACATATGGAGAGACCAGAAGGAATAGTATTTCTCTGTGTGCTCTGGTTCATCATGGGTGGCCAACTGACATTGTATAGAAAGACTTGTAATATCTTCAATCTGCTTGCTCTTCTTCTCTTCTTTAAGATGATCCTCTTCTCTTGCGGTCAACTGGTCAGGTCGAGTTATTCTCCCTTAGTATATTTTGAATCTGTCAGGTCAGGTCGACTTGTTCTTCTTTACTATATGTTGAAGCTGCCATCTGCGAAGTATCATCACTTCTGGAGCTCTCATATTTTAAGTAGTAGGCCACATTATATTAATGCACACACCAAATTACAGCATGCATGGCACCTCTTAGAAGAATTGCAGAGATAGCACAAAGGGGTTTACAGGGAGGAAGTATTGGATTAGAACCACTTCTGCATTACAAAGATAATCTCACTTGTTTTTATGTTTTCATGCATGTCAGGTATTGTACATTATCAAAATGAATATGAGAATGGGTGCATGAGAGGAATATTGCGGAACAATCCACTGGCTAACAAACTTGGCATGGTGGAGGATGGCCTATCTTATTCACCCATCAAGGTGCATGCTCTAACTTGGCAAGGTTGTATTGGTCGCACATATTTTGCATCTGACCTCTTGCATTGCTTCCACTTTGTTACACCATCTGCTTAGTTTAAGCATCATATATGAGTATATGCTGTACCTATCCATTTTTTGTACCTATTCCATGTGTCTTCATACAATCTTTTTCCAGTCAAATGTTGTTCTTTCGTAATAGATTGTCCAAAAGGAAGAGGGTGATTGCAGATCCTCAAGGAGTACAAACTAGGTATTTGGAAAAGGTAGTGATACCTGTTAAATCAGATAGATCAACACCCACAGAAAACACAGGCCCAACTGTAACAGACTTTACACCTATTCCAGTGGCCAAACCCCTATTAGAACTGCTGACAGCCCAGTGTCAGGTACTGTCTATGATATCAATTCAAAATTTGAACTCCTAAATTTCTGCATGTGCCTTACCTTCTCTCTTGTATGAAAACTAATCTTAGATGAATCTCCTTGCTCAAAGGATCATAGGATCTCACAACAATACTGGGCTCTGCATTGCTCTTGTCAATTCCTCTTGCCCTTTGTCAGCATACTTACACTCATTGCTGTTTGATTATGTAGCATCACTATAAATGTTCGCTTCTTTATCCTCCCTTTGCTTGAAATTATAAGATCTATATTTACTCTTAGATAAATGTAGAATTAACACAATGGTTATGAAGTTTTGGATTGGTCATGTAAGTACCTGTTGTCATGTACTCCCTCTGTATCGAATTAATTGTTGATCAATTAGATGTATTTAGAACTTAATAGTGCTAGATACATCCATTTGAGCGACAACTAATAACGGACGGTGGTGGTATTACTGTACATGCATCACGAGATAGTTGATTGTCTAGCATTACTCTGCATCTTATCTGCCCTGCCCTCCACTTTCTCCAAATTATCATATCTACATTTACTCTTACCAAAATGTTGAATAAAGCCAATGCCACTGCACACGTTGATGTCTGCATTCCTCTTGTCAGTACCTTTTGCCTTGTAACATTGTACTTAATTAATTGCTATTTGATTATGTATCATTAGTCTGCACCTGAGCTTCATTATCCTCTATTTCTTCCAATATTATTTGATCTATATTTACTCTTTGCAAAATGTAGAATAATGGCAACGCTTATAAAGAATTTTCTTTGGGGAATTTATTGAATTATCTTTCCATCAACTTGGAGAAGGGCTTTGTCTAGCCCGTGTTAACATGTAATGTAAGTTCATCCTTCTCAAGCCTTCAAACTTTGTTCTAGTATAGATTTGGATAGGCATCATTTCCTCCACTGCTGTTTAAATCTGATTGGACATTTGCAACAACCACCAGTTTTAAATTGTAGTTGTAAAAACATGTTCCTTATGTAGAACATATCCATTTATTTGCTTATATAATTGTGAAACATGTTACATGTCTCCTTGTTTATCTTTCAGAGTCGTATCTCTTATGCCAGGCAGAACTTTAGGAAAGATAGTGAGCCAAACCATCTTGAGGACAGCGAGATGACCCCAAGGTCCTATCTTGATGAAGACAGTGAGTTGAAGCTACTCACCAGCAGGTGTGAGACAACCTCTGTGCAGTCGCTGCCTCAATTAGTTCGACTTCTTCAGTCTCAACTTAAAGCGAAAAGGCTTGCTTCAGCTCAGCTCTGACTTGAAGTCAAAGATGTAATGAAGATGTCAGGGGACTGCCTTGCGCACTATGGTACCATACAGCTAGGGATGAAGCATCTATCGTTGACATAACTGAGGTCTCATCAGCTTGTACGGCTGCTTGCAGGGCTCGAGCTTGCCAGGTCTAGTGCCTTCTGAAGTGCTCTCAGTTTTGTATATTCTTTTGTCAGCGCGTTTATATGCACTGGTGGCGACCTTTGATGCCCAGTGTATGTAATCCACGGTCATGTTGCACTTTATTATCATCGGTAACGAACTTTGATTCCCAGTGGATGTAATATGCCATAATTTCTTTGTTGTATAGTCTAGGTTTATTCTTTGGTCGGTATGTTGTAATTTAGGCCAGAAGGTTCAGTGGATCTCAGTGTTGTCGGTCTTCAGGCCGGCCCATTACTCATATGGGCCAAAACGTGGGCCTATAATCATCTTGGGCCATTAGCATGTCTAAACCTATAGTAGTTTCCCGCCTTTAACAAGACATGGGCTACATATTTACTGTAGTGACATTGGGCTTCCTACGGGCCATAGAAACAATGGGACTTCTACGGTCCGTAGAAACAATGGGCCTTCTACGGGCCGTATCATCAATGGGCCTTAGACGGGTCGTGTGATCAATTGGCCAAACATGGGCCAAAAATAGACCGCATTACGGTCGTAAACAGGCTAGAGTTGGAGTCGTCCATTCATGGGCCGACCATAACGAGCCGTCGTTAATAGGCTGTATTTGATGACGCTATGAAAATGGCCCAACGTATTAACGGGCCACAAACGGGCCAACTTTAACCACGGGCTGAATTTGGCCCACAAGCAAAAAATGGCAGTAACGGGCCGTAAGTAACTGAATGCTGGAAATGAACCCAAGAATAAATGGGCCCTGAGAAGGCCGAAAGATAACATGGGCTGCAAATGGCCCAATGGATTAATGGGTCATTAATGGGTATAAAGTGATACACTGTTCAGTACGGGCCAGTTTCACCACGGGATGTTAATGGGCCAAGAGTTACAAAGGGACTCATATGGGTCGAAAGACGTCATGGGCCATACATGGGCCAGTACTTAAAATGGGCTGGAATCATGTTGGACGGCCCAGATGACGCTACTGGGCCTAATTCAGATAGGTCATAACGGGCCCTGGGTTAGCGGGCTGTAAATGGGCTATATGCGAACAGGTCGTTAACAGGCTTTCCGTGGGCCAGCCTACCACCTTTTGACCAAGTCAAACGGGCCGCCCTTTTCACAGGAATGGGCCTCTGTTCGGCCGTGCCACGTGTCAACGTATCATAGGCGCCTTCGGTCCAATGAGTGGATGACATATGTCCCAACGATGAGCCGACACGTGTTTCCTCTAGCCAATGATGATTTTACACGTGGAAAATCCCCATTGGTCAAGGTTGTTCGCGAGCTATTGGATCCAAAACTGGACCCGATAGCTTAACGCCATTCAATTATGGTGGATGCCACGTGTCGGTCACCCTTGACGAAAGCACTTCTGTGATGCGTGATTTTTCGTCATGGAAGTGGACACTTCCGTGATGATAATTTTGGTAATGTCATGTAACACTTCTACGACAGCACAGGTATGACTATCTTGATTCTGTCAGAAAATTGTCATGGATGTACATGCATGACAGAAAACGTGACCTACTGTGAAAAACACGTATCATCACGGAAGTGTATTTTTTTGTAGTGGGTCCCACTGGTTAGCAATCTCGTCCAGATCCCACTGGTAAACAGACTGACGGTGAGGATCAAGTGGTGACTCCAGCTCAGGCTCTGGAGCTGATGTCAGGATCCGGTATGCATGAACGGCCTCTGGCAAAACAAGGTACGTGGCTGAAAATATGTTGAACAAAGAGGGAGCAGGCAAGGTAATAGTCTCAAAGTATTTTTTATCAAACATCAGTCTATAGTTAAGCATCTTCTTCTTATTCTTAATAATAAAATCATGTGCTACCATACTCTTATAATCTAGAAAAATAGGAGGCAACAACTTTTCCTCTTTCTCATAATGCCTAATAGGTATGTTAAAGTGTGCAGCAAGGCGCGAGGCAAATATGCCTCCAAAGACGGGACCCTTTGTATGGTTCAGATTTAACCGTTTAGCAACAATAGCGCCTAAACTAAAAGTGGTGTCACGAAACAAAGCATGGCGCAAAATAACAATATCAGGGGCACTGGGATTTCCACTGTTCCCGCGACCAATTAAGCATCTACTAGCAAATATTGCAAAGTAACATAGAACAGGAAAATGTATGCTAGTAATTCTTGCATCGGAAACTTTCCTCGTTTCCCCTACAACAATGATATCAATAAATCCTTCCACATCATTACAATGTGGTTCCTCTATGCTGCCCTCAAAGGGTATCTTACAGGCCCGGCAAAAATCATATAGTGACATCTCCTTAACCTCATCATATAAATGAAATTCCACTAAAGTTGGTGATTTCTTAGCATGAAAGTAAAAATTTTGCATGAAAATATTAGCGAGGAGGAGATACTGTTCGCGCTGGTTGCGGAGGAAGTCGACGAGGCCAGCATTCTTAGTCAAATAATAAAAGTCTTCATAAATACCATCTTCTCTCAAGAACTCATCACAAGGCCATTCGCACGGCCGAACCTCCACAGTGTGACGGAGATTATATTTGGGCTTCTTATTCTCTTCACTTTGCTTATCCTTCGAGCTTCGGCTCGAAGATCCCCTCAAAAATCTATTCATCTTTTTCTGAAAATTTCTGAAATTTTTAGTGACTCAAAATAAAAGTGAACCAAACTCAACAAAATTGATAGCAACTACTCCTACAAGTGCCTAGAGGCTATATCATGCATTAAAACTACTTTTGACCACATAAATTTGACATGCAAGCTCAAGAACAGGGTCACCTAAGCAGAAATTTTTTTCAATAAATAAAGCACTAGAACCAAAACTAATTGGACAATTGGAGGAGTCACATACCGAAAAACAATCCCACAAGGCAGTTTTGTGAATGGAGCTTTGAGCAAGGAGATCGAAAATGGCAGCAAGATGAGCTAGAACACAAGTTTGGGCTGTGTGGTGATTTTTTCTGGAGGAAGGAGTGTGTGGGTGCAAGAATAAGTGGAGGGGGCCCACGTGGGGTCCACGGGGCAGGGGCGTGCCCAGGGGGGTGGGCGCGCCCTCCACCCTCATGGGCACATGGTGAGGCCCCCTGGTGTGTTCTTAGTGTCAATAATTCTTAAATATTCTAGAAAAAATCATATTAAATTTTCAGGGCATTTGGAGAATTTTTATTTTTGGGGTATTTTTTATTGCACGGATAGTTCAGAAAACAGACAAAAAATACTATTTTTACTTTATTTAATCTAAATAACAAAAAGTAAAAAGAGGGTACGGAAAGTTGTGCCTTCTAACTTCATCCATCTCATGCTCATCAAAAGGAATCCACTAACAAGGTTGATCAAGTCTTGTTAACAAACTCATTCCGAATCGCATGAAACCGGAGAAATTTCGAATAACACTAGGTTACCTCAACTGGGATATGCACATCCCCAACAATAAGAATATCATATTTCTTCTTGACAGTAGGAAGAGGAAATTCGAAACCTCCAATAGTAATGGTTGAAATTTTTCCAATAGAATTGATACTGTGGACTTGAGGTTGTTTGCTCAGAAAGTGTACCGTATGCTCATTACCATTAACATGAAAAGTGACATTGCCTTTGTTGCAATCAATAACAGCCCCTGCAGTATTCAAAAAGGGTCTTCTAAGAATAAAGGACAAACTATCATCTTCAGGAATATCAAGAATAACAAAGTCCATTAAAATAGTAACGTTTGCAACCACAACGGGCACATCCTCACAAATACCGACAGGTATAGCAGTTGATTTATCAGCCATTTGCAAAGATATTTCAGTAGGTGTCAACTTATTCAAATCAAGTCTACGATATAAAGAGAGAGGCGTAACACTAACACCGGCTCTAAGATCACATAAAGCAATTTTAACATAGTTTCTTTTAATGGAGCATGGTATAGTTGGTACTCCTGGATCTCCAAGTTTCTTTGGTATTCCACCTTTAAAAGTGTAATTAGCAAGCATAGTGGAAATTTTAGCTTCGGGTATTTTTCTTTTATTAGTAACAATATCCTTCATGTACTTAGCACAAGGGTTCATTTTAAGCATATCAGTCAAACACATACGCAAAAAGATAGGTCTAATCATTTCAGCAAAGCGCTCAAAATCCTCATCATCCTTTTTCTTGGATGGTTTAGGAGGAAAAGGCATGGGTTTCTGAACCCATGGTACTCTTTCTTTACCGTGCTTCCTAGCAACAAAGTCTCTCTTATCATAACGTTGATTCTTTGATTGTGGGTTATCAAGATCAACAGCTGGTTCAATCTCTACATCTTTGTTATTGCTAGGTTGAGCATCAACATGAACATCATCATTAACATTATCACTAGGTTCATGTTCATTACCAGATTGTGTTTCAACATTAGAAATAGAAATATCATTGGTATTCTCAGGTGCGTCAACAACAGGTTCACTAGAAGCATGCAAAGTTCTATCATTTTTCTTTTTCTTCTTCTTAGAAGAACTAGGTGCATCAACATTAGTTCTCTGAGAATCTTGCTCAATTCTCTAAGGGTGGCCCTCATGATACGAAGGTTCCTGATTCATTTTACCCCCTCTACTCATAACTCTAACAGCATTATCATTTTTCTTATTATTTAATTCATTAAGCAAATCATTCTGAGCTTTGAGTACTTGTTCTACTTGAGTGGTAACCATAGAAGCATGTTTACTAATAAGTTTAAGTTCACCTTTAACTCTAGACATATAATCACTCAAGTGATCAATCATATAAGCATTGCGTTTCAGTTGTCTACCAACATAAGCATTGAAGTTTTCTTGTTTAACAATAAAATTATCAAACTCATCTAAGCATTGGCTAGCAGACTTATAACAAGGAATATCACCTTCATCAAATCTATAGAGAGAATTTACCTTTACTACCTGTGTCGGGTTATCAAGACCATGTATTTCTTCAATTGGTGGTAAATTCTTAACATATTTAGCTTTAATACCTTTTTCTTTCATAGATTTCTTTGCCTCTTGCATATCTTCAGGACTAGGAAATAGAATAACCCTTTTCTTTGGAGTTGGCTTATGAGTTGGTTCAGGAAGTGTCCAATCATTTTCATTACTGAACATCTTATTCAATAGCAATTCAGCTTGATCAACAGTTCTTTCCCTGAAAACACAACCAGCACAACTATCCAGGTGGTCTCTGGAAGCATCGGTTAGTCCATTATAAAAGATATCAAGTATTTCATTTTTCTTTAGAGGATGATCAGGCAAAGCATTAAGTAATTGGAGAAGCCTCCCCCAAGCTTGTGGGAGACTCTCTTCTTCAATTTGCACAAAATTATATATTTCCCTTAAGGCAGCTTGTTTCTTATGAGCGGGGAAATATTTAGCAGAGAAGTAATAAATCATATCCTGGGGGCTACGCACACAACCAGGATCAAGAGAATTAAACCATATTTTAGCATCACCCTTTAATGAGAACGGAAACAACTTAAGGATAAAGTAATAGTGAGTTTTCTCATCAGGAATGAACAGGCTGGCTATATCATTTAATTTAGTACGATGTGCCACAACAATTTCAGATTCATAGCCATAAAAAGGATCAGTTTCAACCAAAGTAATTAACTTAGGATCGAGAGAGAAATCATAATCCTTATCAGAAATACAGATAGGTGAAGTAGCAAAAGCAGGCTCATATTTCATTCTAGGATTCAAAGATTTTTCTATAAGCTTAGCTAATAATTTCTTAAGATCATATCTATCATTGCAAGCCAAAAAGTCTCTAGCAGTTTCTTCATCCATAACATAACCCTCAGGCACAACAGGCAATTCATATCTAGGGGGAGAATCTTCATCATCACTTTCATCAATATTATCAGTTTCAATAATTTCATTCTCTCTAACCCTAGCAAGTTGTTCATCAAGAAATTCACCTAGTGGCACAATATTATCAAGCATAGAAGTAGTTTCATCGTAAGTATCATGCAAAGAAGAAGTGGCATCCTCAATAACATGCGACATATCAGAATGAATAGCAGGAGTAGATGTCGCAAGTTGACTCAAAACAGAAGGTGAATCAAGTGCAGAGCTAGATGGCAGTTCCTTACCTCCCCTCGTAGTTGAGGGATACATCTTGGTTTTTTCATCTTTCAAGTTCCTCATAGTGATCAGCAGATATAAATCCCAAGTGACTCAAAGAATAGAGCTATGCTCCCCAGCAACGGCGCCAGAAAATAGTCTTAATAACCCACAAGTATAGGGGATCACAACAGTTTTTGAGGATAGAGTATTCAACCCAAATTTATTGATTCGACACAAGGGGAGCCAAAGAATATTCTCAAGTATTAGCAGTTGATTTGTCAATTAAACCATACCTGGAAAACTTAATATCTGCAGCAAAGTATTTAGTAGCAAAGTAGTATGGAAGTAACGGTAATGGTGGCAAAAGTAACGGTAGCAGCTTTGTAGTGATTGTAACAGTGGCAATGGAAAAGTAACTAAGCAAAGATCAATATGTGAAAAGCTCGTAGGCATTGGATCAGTGATGGATAATTATGTCGGGTGCGATTCCTCATGCAATGGTTATAACATATGGTGACACAGAACTAGCTCCAGTTCATCAATGTAATGTAAGCATGTATTCCGAATATAGTCATACGTGCTTATGGAAAAGAACTTGCATGACATCTTTTATCCTACCCTCCCGTGGCAGCGGGGTCCTATTGGAAACTAAAGGATATTAAGGCCTCCTTTTAATAGAGTACCGGACCAAAGCATTAACACTTAGTGAATACATGAACTCCTCAACTACGGTCATCGCTGGTAAGTATCCCGATTATTGTCACTTCGGGGTTAACGGATCATAACACATAATAGGTGACTATAGACTTTCAAGATAGGATCAAGAACTTACATATATTCATGAAAACATAATAGGTTAAGATCTGAAATCATGGCACTCAGGCCCTAGTGACAAGCATTAATCATGGCAAAGTAATAGCAACATCAATCTCAGAACATAATGGATACTAGGGATCAAACCCTAACAAAACTAACTCGATTACATGATAAATCTCATCAAAGCCATCACCGTCCAGCAAGCCTACGATGAAATTACTCACGCACGGCGGTGAGCATCATGAAATTGGTGAAGGAGGAAGGTTGATGATGATGATGGCGACGGATTCCCCTCTCTAGAGCCCCGAACAGACTCCAGATCAGCCCTCCCGAGAGAGATTAGGGCTGGGCGGCGGCTCCGTATCGTATAACGCGATGAATCCTTCTCTCTCATTTTTTTCTCCCCGAACATGAATATATAGAGTTGGAGTTGAGGTCGGTGGAGCACCAGGGGGGCCACGAGGCAAGGGGCGCGCCCCCCACCCTCATGGACAGGGTGTGGGCCCCCTGGCCTTGATTCTTTTGCCAGTATTTTTTATATATTCCAAAAATATTCTCTGTTGATTTTCAGGTCATTCTGAGAACTTTTATTTCTACACAAAAATAACACCATGGCAATTCTGCTGAAAACAGCGTCAGTCCGGGTTAGTTCCATTCAAATCATACAAGTTAGAGTCCAAAACAAGGGCAAAAGTGTTTGGAAAAGTAGATACGTTGGAGACGTATCAGAGGCAATAATAAATTTGTTATTTATATTTCCTTATATCATGATAAATGTTTATTATTCATGCTAGAATTGTATTAATCGGAAACTTAGTACATGTGTGAACACATAGACAAACAGAGTGTCACTAATATGCCTCTACTTGACTAGCTCGTTAATCAAAGATGGTTAAGTTTCCTAACCATAGACATGAGTTTTCATTTGATAAACGGGATCACATCATTAGAGAATGATGTGATTGACATGACCCATCCGTTAGCTTAGCACTATGATCGTTTAGTTTATTGATATTGCTTTCTCCATAACTTATACATGTTCCTATGACTATGAGAATATGCATCTCCCGAATACCAAAGGAACACTTAGTGTGCTATCAAACGTCACAACATAAGTGGGTGATTATAAAGATGATCTACAGGTGTCTCCAATGGTGTTGTTGAGTTGGCATAGATCGAGGTTAGGATTTGTCACTCCGATTGTCGGAGAGGTATCTCTGGGCCCACTCCGTAATGCACATCACTATAAGCCTTGTGAGTAGTATGACTAATGAGTTAGTTACGAGATGATGCGTTACGGAACGAGTAAAGAGACTTGCCAGTAATGAGATTGAACAAGGTATTGAGATACCGACGATCGAATCTTGGGCAAGTAACATACCGATGACAAAGGGAACAACGTATGTTGTTGTGCGGTTTGACCGATAAAGATCTTCGTAGAATATGTAGGAACCAATATGAGCACATCCAGGTTCCGCTATTGGTTATTGACCGGAAGTGAGTCTTGGTCATGTCTACATACTTCTCGAACCCGTAGGGTCCGCACGCTTAACGTTCGATGACGATCGGTATTATGAGTTTATGTGTTTTGATGTACTGAAGGTAGTTCGGAGTCCCGGATGTGATCACGGACATGACGAAGAGTCTCGAAATGGTCCAGGCATAAAGATTGATATATTGGAAGGCTATGTTTGGACACCGGAATGGTTTCGGATAAGTTCGGTCAATTACCGGAGTACCGGGGTGTAACCGCAACCCCCCGGGGAGTCAATGGGCCTTAATGGGCCATGGTGGGAGAGAGAAGGAGTCAGCCAAGTGCCCCCCAAGCCCAATCCGAATTGGGATGGGGACGGCCCCCCTTTCCTTCTCTCCTTCTGCTTTTTCCTTCTTCTCCTACTCCAACTAGGGAAGGGGGGAACCTACTCCTACTAGGAGTAGGAATCCCCCTTGGGGCGCGCCATAGAGAGGGCCAGCCCTCCCCTCCTCCACTCCTTTATATATGGGGGAAGGGGGCACCCCATAGACACACAAGTTGACAGTTGTCTTAGTCATGTGTGGTGCCCTCCTCCACAGATTTCCACCTCGGTCATATCGTTGTAGTGCTTAGGCGAAGCCCTGCGTCGGTAACTTCATCATCACCGTCATCACGCCGTCGTGCTGACGAAGCTCTCTCTCGGCCTCAACTATATCAAGAGTACGATAGACGTCACCGAGCTGAACATGTGCAGATCGCGGAGGTGTCGTGCGTTCGGTACTTGATCGGTTGGATAGCGAAGACGTTCGACTACATCAACCCCATTACTTAACGCTTCCGCTTTCGGTCTACGAGGGTACGTGGACACACTCTCCCCTCTCGTTGCTATGCATCTCTTAGATAGATATTGCGTGATTGTAGTATTTTTTTTGAAATATTGCGTTCCCCAACAGTGGCATCCGAGCCAGGTCTATGCATAGATGTTATATGCATGAGTAGAACACAAAGGAGTTGTGTGCGTGGGTATATACATATTTCTTGCCGTCACTAGTTGATTCTTGATTCAGTGGTATTGTTGGATGAAGCGATTCAGACCGACATTACGCGTACGCTTACGTGAGACTGGTTCTACTGACGTGCTTCGCACACAGGTGGCTAGTGGGTGTCTGTTTCTCCAACTTTAGTTGAATCGGTTTCAATGAACAGGGTTCTCTCTAAAGATCAAAAAGCAATCACTATACTACATTGTGGTTTTGATGCGTAGGTAAGAACGGTTCTTGCTAGATGCCCGTAGCAGCCACGTAAAACTTGCAACAACAAAGTAGAGGATGTTTAACTTATTTTTGCAGGGCATGTTGTGATGTGATATGGTCAAGACGTGATTATATAATTTGTTGTATAAGATGATCATGTTTTGTAACACAGTTATCGGCAACTGGCAGGAGCCATATGGTTGTTGCTTTATTGTATGAAATGCAATCGCCATGTAATTGCTTTACTTTATCACTAAGCGGTAGCGATAGTCGTGGAAGCAATAGTTGGCGAGACGAAAATGATGCTTTGATGGAAATCAAGGTGTCAAGCCAGTGACGATGGTGATCATGATGGTGCTTTGGAGATGGAGATCAAAAGGCACAAGATGATGATGGCCATATCATATCACTTATTTGATTGCATGTGATGTTTATCCTTTATGCATCTTATTTTGCTTAGTACGGCGATAGCATTATAAGATGATCTCTCACTAAAATTTCAAGGTACAAGTGTTCTCCCTGAGTATGCACCATTGCTACAGTTTGTCGTGCCGAGACACCACGTGATGATCAGGTGTGATAAGCTCTACGTTCACATACAACTAGTGCAAGCCCGTTTTTCACAAGCAGAATACTCGGGTTAAACTTGACGAGCCTAGCATATGCAGATATGGCCTCGGAACACTGAGACCGAAAGGTCGAGCGTGAATCATTTAGTAGATATGATCAACATAGTGATGTTCACCATTGAAAACTATTCCATCTCACGTGATGATCGGACATGGTTTAGTTGATATGGATCACGTGATCACTTAGATGATTGGAGGGATGCCTATCTAAGTGGGAGTTCTTAAGTAATATGATTAACTGAACTTTAATTTATCATGAACTTAGTACCTGATAGTATTTTGCATGTCTATGTTGTTGTACATAAATGGCCCGTGTTGTTGTTACGTTGAATTTTAATGCGTTCCTAGAGAAAGCTAAGTTGAAAGATGATGGTAGCAATTACACGGAACGGGTTCGTAACTTGAGGATTATCCTCATTGCTGCACACAAGAATTACGTCTTGGAAGCACCGCTGGGTGACAAGCCTGCTGCAGATGCTGCTGACGACGTTAAGAACATCTGGCAAAGCAAAGCTGGTGACTACTCGATAGTTCAGTGTGCCATGCTTTACGGCTTAGAACCAGGACTTCAACGACGTTTTGAACGTCATGGAGCATATGAGATGTTCGAGGAGTTGAAGTTAATATTTCAAGAAAATGCCCGGATTGAGAGATATGAAGTCTCCAATAAGTTCTACAGCTGCAAAATGGAGGAGAATAGTTCTGTCAGTGAATATATACTTAGAATGTCTGGGTACCACAACCACTTGACTCAGCTGGGAGTTAATCTTCCTAATGATAGTTGATACGTCTCCAACGTATCTACTTTTCCAAACACTTTTGCCCTTGTTTTGGACTCTAACTTGCATGATTTGAATGGAACTAACCTAGATTGACGCTGTTTTCAGCAGAATTACCATGGTGTTATTTATGTGCAGGAGCAAACGTTCTCGGAATGACCTGAAACTTCACGGAGCTACTTTTCAGAAAATAAGAAAAATACCTGCAAAAGATGGAGGCCAGGGGGCCCACCACCTTGCCACGAGGGTGGGGGCGCGCCTGCCCCCTAGGGCGCGCCCCCTACCTCATGGGCCCCCTGTTGCGTCTCCGACTCCAACTCCACCTCCATATATTGAGTTTCAGTGGTGAGAAAAAAATCAAGAAGAAGAAATCATCGCGTTTTATGATACGAAGCCGCCGCCAAGCCCTAAAACCTCTCGGGAGGGCTGATCTGGAGTCCGTTCGGGGCTCCGGAGAGGGGAATCCGTCGCCATCGTCATCATCAACCATCCTCCATCACCAATTTCATGATGCTCACCGCCGTGCGTGAGTAATTCCATCGTAGGCTTGCTGGACGGTGATGGGTTGGATGGGATCTATCATGTAATCGAGTTAGTTTTGTTAGGGTTTGATCCCTAGTGTCCACTATGTTCTGAGATTGATGTTGCTATGACTTTGCTATGCTTAATGCTTGTCACTAGGGCCCGAGTGCCATGATTTCAGATCTGAACCTATTATGTTTTCATCAATATATGAGTGTTCTTGATCCTATCTTGCAAGTCTATAGTCACCTGTTATGTGTTATGATCCGTTAACCCTGAAGTGACAATAATCAGGATACTTACCGGTGATGACCGTAGTTTGAGGAGTTCATGTATTCACTATGTGTTAATGATTTGTTCCGGTTCTCTATTAAAAGGAGGCCTTAATATCCCTTAGTTTCCGTAAGGACCCCCCTGCCACGGGAGGGTAGGACAAAAGATGTCATGCAAGTTCTTTTCCATAAGCACGTATGACTATGTTTGGAATACATGCCTACATTATATCAATGAACTGGAGGTAGTTCTGTGTCACCCTAGGTTATGACTGTTACATGATGAACCACATCCGACGTAATTCTCCATCACTGATCCATTGCCTACGAGCTTTCCATATATTATTCTTCGCTTATTTACTTTTCCCATTGCTATTGCTATAATCACTACAAAATACCAAAAACATTACTTTGACTACGGTTATCTTTTGCTACCGTTATCACTACTATCATATTACTTTGCTACTAAACACTTTGCTGCAGATATTAAGTTTCCAGGTGTGGTTGAATTGACAACTCAGCTACTAATACTTGAGAATATTCTTTGGCTCCCCTTGTGTCGAATCAATAAATTTGGGTTGAATACTTTACCCTCGAAAACTGTTGCGATCCCCTATACTTCTGGGTTATCAAGACTATTTTCTCGCGCTGTTGCCGGGGATCATAGCTCTATTCTTTGAGGCACTTGGGATATATATCTGCTTATCATTATGAAGAACTTGAGAGATCCAAAAACCAAGATCTATCCCTCAACTACGAGGGGAGGTAAGGAACTGCCATCTAGCTCTGCACTTGATTCACCTTCTGTTATGAGTAAGCTTGCGACACCTACACTTGCTTCTGCTATTCATTCTGATATGTCCCATGTTATTGATGATGCCACTTCCGCTATGCATGATACTTATGATGAAACTACCTCTATGCCTAATACTACTGTGCCACTTAGTGATTTCCTTGATGAACAAATTGCTAGGGCTAGAGAAATTGAAAATATTGAATCTGATGATACTGATGAAAGTGATGATGAAGAACCACTTGTTATTCCTAAGGGTTATGTTTTTGATCAAGATGCTTCTTTCTCTATCTTAGCTTGTGAAAATAGAAATGAACTAAAAGGGTTATTAGCTAAATGGAGTAAGCAATCTCTAAGTGCTAGAATGAAACCTGACCCTGCTTTTGCTACTTCACCTATCTGTGTTACTGATAAGGATTATGAATTCTCTATTGATCCTGATATAATTACTTTGGTTGAATCTGATCCTTTTCATGGTTATGAATCTGAAACTGTTGTGGCACATCTTACTAAATTGAATGATATAGCTACCCTGTTAATTAAAGATGAGAGAACTCGCTACTTTTATATCCTCAAAATATTTCCGTTCTCATTAAAGGGTGATGCTAAGATATGGTTCAATTCTCTTGATCCTGGTTGTGTGCGTAGTCCCCAGGATATGATTTATTACTTCTTTGCTAAATATTTCCATGCTCATAAGAAACAAGCTGCTTTAAGGGATATATATAATTTTGTGCAAATTGAAGAAGAGAGTCTCCCACAAGCTTGGGGGAGGCTTCTCCAATTACTTAATGCTTTGCCTGATCATCCTCTTAAGAAAAATGAAATACTTGATATATTTTATAATGGACTAACCGATGCCTCCAGAGATTACCTGGATAGTTGTGCTGGTTCTGTTTTTAGGGAAAGAACACCGGATGAAGCTGAAATTTTATTGAACAATATGTTGACAAATGAAATTAATTGGACACCTCCGGAGCCAATTCCTGAGCCTATTCTTAAACCAACTCCGAAGAAGAGGGGTATTCTATTTCTCAGTCCTGAAGATATGCAAGAGGTAAAGAAATCTATGAAAGAAAAAGGTATTAAAGCTGAAGATGTTAAGAATTTACCTCCTATTGAAGAAATACATGGTCTTAATTTACCGCCTGTTGAAGAAACATATGATCTTAACCCTTTACCTATTGAAGAAACTCATGGTCTTGATAACCCAACACAGGTAGAAAGGTAAATTCTCTCTACAGATATGATAAAGCTAAAATTCCATTTACTAAATTTGCTAGTCCATGCTTAGATGAGTTTGATAAATTTATGGCTAAGCAAGAAGATTTTAGTGCTTATTTTGGTAGACAATTGAAATACAATTCAAATATGCTTGAACACTTGGGTGATTATATGGCTAATGTTAAAAGTGAACTTAAACTTATTAGTAAACATGCTTCTATGGTTACCACTCAAGTAGAACAAGTACTTAAAGCTCAAAATGATTTGCTCAATGAATTGAATAGTAAGAATAATGATTATGCTGTTAGAGTGGCTACTAGAACTGGTAGAATGACTCGGGAACCTTTGTATCCTGAAGGCCACCCTAAGAGAATTGAGCAAGATTCTCAGAGAAATAATATAGATGTACCTAGTTCTTCTAAAAAGAAGAAAAAGAAAAATGATAAGACTTTGCATGCTTCTAGTGATCCTATTGTTGAAACACCTGAGAATCCAAATGATATTTCTATTTATGATGCTGAAACTCAATCTGGTAATGAACTTGAAACTAGTAATAATGCTAATAATAATGTTCATGATGATGCTCAACCTAGTAATGATAATGATATAGAAATTGAACCTGTTGTTGATCTTGATAACCCACAATCAAAGAATCAACGTTATGATAAGAAAGACTTTGTTGCTAGGAAACACGGTAAAGAAAGAGAGCCTTGGGTTCAGAAACCCATGCCTTTTCCTCCCAAACCATCCAAGAAAAAGGATGATGAGGATTTTGAGCGCTTTGCTGAAATGATTAGACCTATCTTTTTGCGTATGCGATTAACTGATATGCTCAAAACAAATCCTTATGCTAAGTATATGAAAGATATTATTACAAATAAAACAAAGATACAGGAAGCTGAAATTTCCACCATGCTTGCTAATTATACTTTTAAGGGTGGAATACCAAAGAAACTTGGAGATCCGGGAGTAGCAACTATACCATGCTCCATTAAAAGAAATTATGTTAAAACTGCTTTATGTGATCTTGGAGCCGGTGTTAGTGTTATGCCTCTCTCTTTATATCGTAGACTTGATTTGAATAAGTTGACACCTACTGAAATATCTTTGCAAATGGCTGATAAATCAACTGCTATACCTATCGGTATTTGTGAGGATGTGCCTGTTGTAGTTTTTTTTGACTGGGATGTGCCTGTTGTAGTTGCAAACATTACTATTTTAACGGACTTTGTTATTCTTGATATTCCCGAGGACGAAAGTATGTCTATTATTCTTGGAAGACCCTTTTTGAATAGTGCAGGGGCTGTTATTGATTGCACTAAAGGCAATGTCACTTTTCATGTTAATGGCAATGAGCATACGGTACACTTTCCGAGGAAACAACCTCAAGTTCATAGTATCAACGCTATTGGAAAAATTCCATCGATTATATTTGGAGGTTTTGAATTTCCTCTTCCTACTATCAAGAAGAAATATGATATTCTTATTATTGGGGATGTGCATATCCCCATTGAGGTAACATAGTGTTATTCGAAATTTCTCCGGTTCCATGTTATTCGGAATGAGTTCGTTAACAAGACTTGATCAACCTTGTTAGTGGATTCCTTTTGATGATCATGAGATGGATGAAACTAGAAGGCACAACCTTCTGTACCCCACTTTTACTTTCTGTTATTTATATTAAATAAAATAAAATAAATATTTTTCTGTCTGTTATCTAATTATCCGTGCAATATAAAAATACCTCGAAAATAAAAGTTCTCCAAATGCCCTGAAATTTAAATATGATTTTTTCTAGAATATTTGAGGATTTATGGAACTGAGAACACACCAGTGGGGTCAACCACCTGCCCACGAGGGTGGAGGGCGCGCCCACCGCTCTAGGGCGCGCCCCCTGCCTCGTGGGCCCACGGTGGCCCTCCTCCACTTATTCCTGCACCCACACACTTCATCTTCCTCCCACAAACACGAATATCCAGCTCAAGCACGAGTTCTACCTCATCTTGCTACCATTTTCAATCTCCTTGCTCAAAGCACCTCTCACAAAACTTCTTGGGGAGATTGTTCCTTGGTATGTGACTCCTCCATTGGTCCAATTAGTTTTTGTTCTAAAGCTTTATTCATTGCAAATTTTTGCTGCTTAGGTGACCCTGTTCTTGAGCTTGCATGTCAAATTTATATGGTCAAAAGTAGTTTTGATGCATGATATAGGCCCTAGGCACTTGTAGGAGTAGTTGCTATCAATATTATTGAATTTGGTTTACTTTTATTTTGAAGTTACTAAAAAATTTCAGAATTTTTCAGAGGAAGAAAAATGCTTAGGAAAATGTTCCAAGGTGGTTCCTCAAGGAAGCAAGAACCAAGGCTTGCAATGCGTGATGCCGACGAAGAGCCACCAAGAAACGCTCCAGTGCGTCCTTGTGAATGGCCTTCTGAGAACTTGATGGATCGAGCAGGAATTAAAGAAGAATTTAACGCGTATTTGCGTAACACTGATCTTGTGAGCTTCGAGGAAGAGAAGTGCAGCTAGTATCACAATCTCACTAGTTCCTTTGTGAGGAGGTTTGAATTTTCAACTTCACGCAATTCTCCAACTGTCCTGTTTGATCTTTGTGATAAATCTTACACTATGGACTTAGAGGATTTTACGACTGCATGCAAACTTCCACAATGGGGTAGTATAAGGGATCCTCGCAAATCTGAATTTAGAGATTTTCTTGCTAGCATAACTGTGGGAGAATCTAGAGATATTACACAAGCCACCATAGGGAGCATTCACTTTCCTGCTATACATTATTTTGCTCTCTTCGTAGGTAGATGCATCAGTGGTAAAGATGAGGCATGTCACATGTGTGTCCCTGACCTCGGTATTCTTAGTAGTGCTGTGTTAGGAGACCAATCATATAATTTGGGAGCCATTGTTGCACGTAGGTTGCACCTTAATAGATATAATCACTACAAAAAAAGACACATCCGTGACATTTTGGGCCAAACGGAATTTTTTTCTGTCATACATATGACACTTCTATGGCGATAATTGTGACAAAACCCGGTATCATCATAGATGTGGTGGGCTCCTACTTCTATGACAAAAAATCATGACAGAAAATGGGCTTTTCGTCCTGGGCGGGCCGGAGACGCAGCTGCATGACATTCTTTGGGCCGTCCATGACAGAAAAAACCATGGTAGAAGCGAGGGCGAGGAAAATTTCGGGGAGATCCCGGGTATGGTGGGAGGTCAGGGGCCGAGCGATGCGCGCTTCTCTCATACACGTACGCGCGTGTGTGCAAGGTGTTTGCTCTAACTGAACCCGAGCGATCGATCGATGGTTGTTAACTAAACCCGATCGATTGATTCCTTCGCTACTGCTGCTAACTGAAGCCGATCGATGCTGCCTCTGGATGAACAGTGAGCGTTGCAGGGGGGTTTGTATGAACAGTTCCCAGTGGGGGTGGATGAACAGGACCCCGTGGTGTTGCCTCTGGATGAACAGGACCCCTATCAATCGAGCCGGTTGGGGCTGGATGAACAGGACCCCGTGGAGGGCTGGATGAACAGGACCACCCCGTGGAGGGCAGGATGAACAGTAGACAGTGGAGGGTAGGATGAACAGTAGCCCGTGGAGGGGTGGTTGAACAGGAGCCCGTGGAGAGGGCTGGTTGAACAGTAGCCGGTGGAGTAACGCGCGGTGGAGGCTGGATGAACAGGAGCCCGTGGATGAACAGTCGCAGGTGGAGGCTGGAGGAGGTCGACGGTGGATGAACAGTAGCTCGTGGAGGCTGGAGGGGGTCGACGGTGGAGATGAACAGTATCCCGTGGAGTCCTGTTTTGCGGTACGCCACACCCCTCCCGATGAACAGGACCCCCGTTTCAACCGTAGCGCTCCAACACAAGTCCGTTTCCTCCGTTTTGCGGTACGCCACACCCCTCCCGATCAACAGGACCCCCGTTTCGACCGTAGGAGGTCCGTTTCCTCCGTTTTGCGGTACGCCACACCCCTCCCGATGAACAGGATCCCGTTTCGAACGTGGCCGGTCGAACACAAGGCCGTTTCCTCCGTTTTGCGTTACGCGAGGCCTCGTTTGCATCGCCTGTTCCGTCCAAGCCCTCTCGATGAACACGACGCATTCCGTTGCCTCCCCATGAACACAACGCATTTCGTTGCCTCCCCATGAACACGACGACGATGTTGTTTCTCCGTTCCGACCCAGCCATGTACACGAGCCCTCGCCTTACGTATGCGCGAGTAGGCGTTCGAGTCCCCGCCCGTATGTACACATATGTGGCCGTATTTTCTTTCTTGCACCCTGACCGCTGTACGTACGTGTACATGCTATGCGTGCGCCTCTACTATGACACGTGCACGCCTCTACATCGACCAGTATATATGTACGTACACGTTCGCGACCAAAATGACAACGCTACGTACGCTTCGACCAGGTGGGTCCTGACTGTCAGGCACTTCCTTGCGTGCGAAGATGTAGCTGGTGGGTCCCAGCAGTCAGGGGGGCGAAATACGGTGGCCCGTTCGATGGGTCCCCGCTATCAGGTGGAGGAATAATTATTTTGCACGTAATAAGGAGGCACTTCCTTGCTGCGGCCATGGACCCAGCTGTGAGTCTCTCCACGTACAGTCCATGTCCGATGGAAGCCGTTCCTTGACCACGTTGACCACGCCGCGCCGAGAGCACCAGGGAGGTGGACGACGGTGAGGCCTAGGAAGGGGACAACGCGGAGCCGGGGAAGACACGGAAGTGGATGCCCGCGCGTAGAGGAGTGCGAGGGTTCACTGGTTCGCTGCGGTGTGAGGCTGTCGTCGCCGCAGAATAACGGGGGGTGTGGGTGAGTAGAGGGATGGCCTGGCCAGTGGTGGGAGTAGTAGGGGGCGGTGAGGCCTCCGCCGCATTGCAGCCGGCCATGGGAGGCAGGAGCACGAGGCACGACCGGTGCTGGTTTGGGCGACTGGACCAAAAAGACCAGAGGTTGAAGAAGCACTACGGCCGTTGGATGGACATCGTATGGTCACTGGAGCTAGAATCGTGCATATTGACTAAGTTGACAAAGCCCTCCGTCCCCGTCAACTTAGTAGGCCCACAAGTCAGCCTACTGCTACCTCTTGAGCTTGCGTTGGATTTCCCTGAAGAGGAAAGGATGATGCAGTAGAGTGGCGTAAGTGTTTCCCTCAGTTTTTGAGAACCAAGGTATCAATCAAGAATGAGGCCACGCTCAAGTCCCTCGTACCTGCACAAAATGATAGCTACTCGCAACCAACACGATTAGGGGTTGTCAATCCCTTCACGCTCACTTACGAGAGTGAGATCTGATAGATATAATATTTTTAGTATTTTTGGTATAAAGATGCAAAGTGAAAAGTAAAGGCAAAGTAAATAGCAAAGCAAGATTAAAGTAATGGAGATTGATATGATGAGAATAGACCCGGGGGCCGTAGGTTTCACTAGTGGCTTCTCTCAAGAGCATAAGTATTCTACGGTGGGTGAACAAATTACTGTTGAGCAATTGACAGAATTAAGCATAGTTATGAGAATATCTAGGCATGATCATGTATATAGGCATCACATCCGTGACAAGTAGATCGAAACGATTCTGCATCTACTACTATTACTCCACTCATCGACCGCTATCCAGCATGCATCTAAAGTATGAAGTTAAAAACAGAGTAACGTCTTAAGCAAGATGACATGATGTAGAGAGATAAATTCATGCAATATGAAATAAACCCCATCTTTTTATCCTCGATGGCAACGATGCAATACGTGCCTTGCTGCCCCTTCTGTCACTGGGAAAGGACACCGCAAGATCGAACCCAAAGCTAAGCACTTCTCCCATGGCAAGAACTACCAATCTAGTTGGCCGAACCAAACGGATAATTCGAAGAGACTTGCAAAGATAACCAATCATACATAAAAGAATTCAGAGAAGATTCAAATATTATTCATAGATAGACTTGATCATAAACCCACAATTCATCGGTCTCAACAAATACACTGTAAAAAGAAGATTACATCGAATAGATCTCCATAAGAGAGGGGGAGAGCTTTGTATTGAGATTCAAAGAGAGAGAAGAAGCCATCTAGCTACTAACTATGGACCCGAAGGTCTGAGGTAAACTACTCACACTTCATCGGAGAGGCTATGATGATGTAGAAGCCCTCCGTGATGACGGCCCTCTTCCGGCGGAGCTCCGGAACAGGCCCCAAGATGGGATCTCACGGATACAGAAAGTTGCGGCGGTGGAATTAGGTTTTTGGCACCTGTTCTGATCGTTTGGGGGTACGTGTGTATATATAGGAGGAAGGAGTACATCGGTGGAGCTCCGAGGGGCCCATGAGGCAGGGGGCGTGCCCTAGGGGGGGCGTGCCCCCCACCCTCGTGACCGCCTCTTTTGTTCCTTGGCATAGGGTCCAAGTCTCCTGGATCACATTCGGTGAGAAAATCACGTTCCCAAAGGTTTTATTCCGTTTGGACTCCGTTTGATATTCCGTTTCTTCGAAACACTGAAATAGGCAAAAAAACAGCAATTCTGGGCTGGCCCTCCGGTTAATAGGTTAGTCCCAAAAGTAATATAAAAGTGTAAAACAAAGCCCAATATATTCCAAAACAGTAGATAATATAGCATGGAGCAATCAAAAATTATAGATACATTGGAGACGTATCAGGCATCCCCAAGCTTAATTCATGCTCGTCCTCGAGTAGGTAAATGATAAAAAGAGAATTTTTGATGCGGAGTGCTACTTGGCATAATTTCAATGCAAATCTTCTTAATTGTGATATGAATATTCAGATTAGAAAGATTCAAGACAAAAGTTCATATTGACATAAGAAATAATTATACTTCAAGCATACTAACAAAGCAATTGTGTCTTCTCAAAATAACATGGCCAAAGAAAGTTATCCCTACAAAATCATATAGTCTGGCTATGCTCTATCTTCACCACACAAAATATTTAAATCATGCACAACCCCGATGACAAGCCAAGCAATTGTTTCATACTCTAACTTTTTCAAAACTTTTTCAATCTTCACGCAATACATGAGCGTGAGCCATGGACATAGCACTATAGGTGGAATAGAATGGTTGTTGTGGAGAAGACAAAAAGGGAGAAGATAGTCTCACATCAACTAGGCGTATCAACGGGCTATGGAGATGCCCATCAAGAGATATCAATGTGAGTGAGTAGGGATTGCCATGCAACGGATGCACTAGAGCTATAAGTATATGAAAGCTCAAAAAGAAACTAAGTGGGTGTGCATCCAACTTGCTTCCTCATGAAGACCTAGGGCAATTTGTGGAAGTCCATCACTGGAATATAAAAGCCAAGTTCTATAATGAAAGATTCCCACTAGTATATGAAAGTGATAACATGAGAGACTCTCTACTATGAAGATCATGGTGCTACTTTGAAGCACAAGTGTGGTAAAAGGATAGTAACATTTTCCCTTCTCTCTTCTTCTCTCATTTTTTTTATTTTTTTATTTGGGCCTTTTCTCTTTTTTATGGCCTTTTTTATTTGGGCTTCTTCGGCCTCTTTTATTTATTTTTCGTCCGGAGTCTCATCCCGACTTGTGGGGGAATCATAGTCTCCAACATTCTTTCCTCACTGGGACAATGCTCTAATAATGATGATCATCACACTTTTATTTATCTTACAACTCAACAATTACAACTCGATACTTAGAACAAAATATGACTCTATATGAATGCCTCCGGCGGTGTACCAGGATATGCAATGAATCAAGAGTGACATGTATGAAAGAATTATGAACGGTGGCTTTGCCACAAATACGATGTCAACTACATAATCATGTTATCAATATGACAATGATGGAGTGTGTCATAGTAAATGGAACGGTGGAAAGTTGCATGGCAATATATCTCGAAATGGCTATGGAAATGCCATAATAGGTAGGTATGGTGGCTGTTTTGAGGAAGGTATATGGTGGGTGTATGATACCGGCGAAAGGTGCGCGGTATTAGAGAGGCTAGCAAAGGTGGAAGGGTGAGAGTGTGTATAATCCATGGACTCAACATTAGTCATAAATAACTCATATACTTATTGCAAAAATCTAGAAGTTATCAAAGCAAAGTATTACGCGCATGCTCCTAGGGGGATAGATTGGTAGGAAAAGACCATCGCTCGTCCCCGACCACCACTCATAAGGAAGACAATCAATAAATAAATCATGCTCCGACGTCATCACATAACGGTTCACCATACGTGCATGCTACGGGAATCACAAACTTCAACACAAGTATTCTTTAAATTCAGAACAACTCAACTAGCATGACTTTAATATTATCACCTCCATATCTCAAAACAATTATCATGCTTCAATCTTTTCTTAGTATTCAACACACTCAAAAAAAGTTTCACAAATCTTGAATACCAAGCATATTATTATTAGGCAAATTACCATGCTATTAAGAGTCTCTCAAAATAATTTAAGTGAAGCATGAGAGATCAATAGTTTCTCTAAAACAAATCCACCACCGAGCTCTAAAAGATCTAAGTGAAGCATATAGAGCAAAATTACATATCTCAAAAGATATAAGTGAAGCACATAGAGCAAAACTACTTATATCAAAAGATATAACTGAAGCACAAAGAGCAAAACTACTTAGCTCAAAAGATATAAGTGAAGCACATAGAGTATTCTATCAAATTTTAATTCATGTATGGCTCTCTCAAAAGGTGTGTACAGCAAGGATGATTGTGGCACACTAACAAACCAAGACAAAAATAATACAAGACGCTCCAAGAAAAACACATATCATGTTCGTGAATAAAAATATAGCTCCAAGTAAAGTTACCGATAGAAGTAGACGAAAGAGGGGATGCATTCCGGGGCATCCCCAAGCTTTGGCTTTTAGGTGTCCTTAGATTATCTTGGGGGTTCCATGGGCATCCCCAATCTTAGGCTCTTGCCACTCCTTGTTCCATAATCCATCAAATCCTTACCCAAAACTTGAAAACTTCACAACACAAAACTTAAAGTAGAAAACTCGTGAGCTCCGTTAGCGAAAGAAAACAAAAGACCACTTCAAGGTACTGTAATTAACTCATTATTTATTTATATTAGTGTTAAACATATTGTATTCCAACTTCTCTATGGATTATAAACTATTTTACTAGCCATAGATTCACCAAAATAGGCAAACAACACACGAAAAACAGAATCTGTCAAAAACAGAACAGTCTGTAGTAATCTGTAGCTAGCGCAAGCTCTGGAACCCCAAAAATTATAAAATAAATTGCTCGACAAGAGGAATTTATCTATTAATAATCTTCAAAAATAATTAACTAAATAGCACTCTCCAAATAAAAATTACAGCAGTTCTCGTGAGCGCTAAAGTTTCTATTTTTTACAGCAAGTTCAACAAGACTTTCCCCAAGTCTTCCCAACGATTCTACTTGGCAAAAACACTAATTAAACACAAAAAACACAACCAAAACAGAGGCTAAATAATTTATTTATTACTAAACAGGAGCAAAAAGCTAGGAATAAAAATAAAATTGGGTTGCCTCCCAACAAGCGCTATCGTTTAACGCCCCTAGCTAGGCATAAAAGCGAGGATAGATCTAGGTATTGCCATCTTTGGTAGGCAATCCATAAGTGGCTCTCATGATAGTTTCATATGGCAATTTTATTTTCTTTCTTGGAAAGTGTTCCATGCCCTTTTTTTAATGGAAATTGAAATCTAATATTCCCTTCCTTCTTATCAATAATCGCACCAACCTTTCTAAGGAAAGGTCTACCAAGAATAATAGGGCAAGAAGGACTGCAATCTATATCAAGAACAATGAAATCTACGGGCACATAATTTCTATTTACAACAATAAGAACATCATTAATCCTTCCCATAAGTTTCTTAATATAGAATCCGCAAGATGCAAGTTTAGAGAGCAATCATCAAATTTATGGAAATCTAGCAAATCACACAAAGTTTTGGGGATAGTGGAGACACTAGCACCCAAATCACACAAAGCATAAAACTCATGATCTTTAATTTTAATTTTAATAGTTGGTTCCCATTCATCATAGAGTTTTCTAGGGATATAAACTTTCAACTCAAGTTTTTCTTCATAAGATTGCATCAAGGCATCAACAATATGTTCGGTGAAGGCTTTATTTTGACTATAAGCATGTGAAGAATTTAGCACAGATTGCAACAAGGAAATACAATCAATTAAAGAGCAACTTTCATAATTAAATTCCTTGAAATCCAATATAGTGGGTTTAGCAACATCTAGATTTTTATTTCTTTCAATCCCAATTTCATCAATTTCATCACAAAGATCTAAATACTCCGAATTTTTAGAACGCCTTCTAGGTAGAGGAAGATCATATTCTGTTTCATCAAGATTCATATTGCAAAACATAGATTTAATAGGATACACATCAATAACTTTTAGATCTTCATCTTGATTTTCATAGAAATTGGAAGAACATGCTTTAATAAAGGCATCTTTGGAGGCACGCATCCTAGCGGTTCTTTCCTTGCACTCATCAATGGAAATTCTCATGGCTTTGAGAGACTCATTGATATCATGCTTAGGAGGAATAGATCTAAGCTTTAAAGAATCAATCTCAAGAGAAATTCTATCAACGTTCCTAGCCAATTCATGAACTTTAAGCAATTTCTCTTCAAGCAAAGCATTGAAATTCTTTCGTGAATTCATAAACTCTTTAATACTATTCTCAAATTCAGAGGGCATCTTATTATAATTTCCATAAGAGTTGTTGTAGGAATTCCCATAATTATTAGAAGGATTACTAGGACATGGCCTAGGATTAAAATTCCCTCTATAAGCGTTGTTACCAAAATTATTCCTACCAACAAAATTCACATCCATAGATTCATTATTATTCTCAATCAAAGTACACAAAGGCATATCATTAAGATCAGAAGAAACACTCTTAGTAGCAAATAATTTCATAAGTTCATCCATCTTTCTACTCAACACATTGATTCCTTCTATCGCATGCACTTTTTTATTAGAAGTTCTTTCAGTATGCCATTGAGAATAATTAACCATAATATTATCTAGGAGTTTAGTAGCATCTCCTAAAGTTATTTCCATAAAAGTACCTCCCGCGGCCGAATCTAAAAGATTTCTAGAAGAAAAATTCAATCTGGCATAAAATTTTTGTATAATCATCCACAAATTCAAACCATGAGTAGGGCAATTACGTATCATTAATTTCATTCTCTCCCAAGCTTGTGCAACATGTTC
Organism: Triticum dicoccoides; assembly: GCF_002162155.2. NCBI lineage: Eukaryota > Viridiplantae > Streptophyta > Magnoliopsida > Poales > Poaceae > Triticum > Triticum dicoccoides. The sequence continues at coordinate 101,289,379 of NC_041390.1, forward strand.
ATGATCAAGTTGCTTAAAATTCATAATATCGTTTCTAAGAGAGATGATCTTAGCAGGAGGGAAATACTTAGAGATAAAAGCATCTTTGCACTTGTTCCAGGAATCAATACTATTTTTAGGCAAAGACGAAAACCAAGCTTTAGCACGATCTCTAAGCGAAAAAGGAAATAGCTTCAATTTAACGACATCATTATCGACATCTTTTTCTTTTGCATATCACATAAATCAACGAAGCTATTCAGATGAGTAGCGGCATCTTCACTAGGAAGGCCGGCGAATTGATCTTTCATAACAAGATTCAACAAAGCAGCATTGATTTCACAAGATTCAGTATTGGCAAGAGGAGCAATTGGAGTGCTAAGGAAATCATTATTATTGGTATTGGTGAAGTCACACAATTTGGTAGTATCTTGAGCCATCGCGACAAACAAGCAAACAAACTAGCACACGAGCAAACAAAGGCAAACAGGCAAAAGAGGCAAGCAGAGAGGGAGGATAGAGAGAGAGGGCGAATAAAACGGCAAGGGTGAATTGGGGGGAGTGGAAAACGAGAGGCAAATGGCAAATAATGTAATGTGAGAGATAGGGATTGTGATGGGTACTTGGTATGTTGACTTTTTGCGTAGACTCCCCGGCAACGGCGCCAGAAATTCTTCTTGCTACCTCTTGAGCATGCGTTGGATTTCCCCGAAGAGGAAAGGATGATGCAGCAGAGTAGCGTAAGTATTTCCCTCAGTTTTTGAGAACCAAGGTATCAATCCAGTAGGAGGCCACGCTCAAGTCCCTCGTACCTGCACAAAACAATAGCTACTCGCAACCAACGCGATTAGGGGTTGTCAATCCCTTCATGGTCACTTACGAGAGTGAGATCTGATAGATATAATATTTTTGGTATTTTTGGTATAAAGATGCAAAGTGAAAAGTAAAGGCAAAGTAAATAGCAAAGCAAGATTAAAGTAATGGAGATTGATATGATGAGAATAGACCCGGGGGCCATAGGTTTCACTAGTGGCTTCTCTCAAGAGCATAAGTATTCTACGGTGGGTGAACAAATTACTGTTGAGCAATTTACAGAATTAAGCATAGTTATGAGAATATCTAGGCATGATCATGTATATAGGCATCACATCCGTGACAAGTAGACCGAAACGATTCTGCATCTACTACTATTACTCCACTCATCGACCGCTATCCAGCATGCATCTAGAGTATTAAGTTAAAAACAGAGTAACGCCTTAAGCAAGATGACATGATGTAGAGAGATAAATTCATGCAATATGAAATAAACCCCATCTTGTTACCCTCAATGGCAACGATGCAATACGTGCCTTGCTGCCCCTTCTGTCACTGGGAAAGGACACCACAAGATCGAACCCAAAGCTAAGCACTTCTCCCATGGCAAGAACTACCAATCTAGTTGGCCGAACCAAACGGATAATTCGAAGAGACTTGCAAAGATAACCAATCATACATAAAAGAATTCAGAGAAGATTCAAATATTATTCATAGATAGACTTGATCATAAACCCACAATTCATCGGTCTCAACAAACACACCGCAAAAAGAAGATTACATCGAATAGATCTCCACAAGAGAGGGGGAGAACTTTGTATTGAGATTCAAAGAGAGAGAAGAAGCCATCTAGCTACTAACTATGGACCCGAAGGTCTGAGGTAAACTACTCACACTTCATCGGAGAGGCTATGATGATGTAGAAGCCCTCCGTGATGACGGCCCTCTTCCGGCGGAGCTCTGTGACAGGCCCCAAGATGCGATCTCGTGGATACAGAAAGTTGCGGCAGTGGAATTAGGTTTTTGGCTCCTGTTCTGATCGTTTGGGGGTACGTATGTATATATAGGAGGAAGGAGTATGTCGGTGGAGCTCTGAGGGGCCCACGAGGCAGGGGGGCGCGCCCCCACCCTCGTGACCGCCTCTTTTGTTCCTTGGCGTAGGGTCCAAGTCTCCTGGATCACGTTCGGTGAAAAAATCACGTTCCCAAAGGTTTTATTCCGTTTGGACTTCATTTGATATTCTGTTTCTTCGAAACACTGAAATAGGCAAAAAAAATAGCAATTCTGGGCTGGGCCTCCGGTTAATAGGTTAGTCCCAAAAGTAATATAAAAGTGGAAAATAAAGCCCAATATAGTCCAAAACAGTAGATAATATAGCATGGAGCAATCAAAAATTACAGATACGTTGGAGACGTATCACCTACCACTATACTGGGTCCCAGCTAACAGGGGGAGTATTCATTTTTTGTGCGTAATAAGGAGGCACTTCCTTGCGTGCGAAGATATAGCTCGTGGGTCCGAGCTGTCAGTGGCGGTAACGGGTTTTCGCAAAATACAGAGGCCCTTTCGGTGGTTCCCTGATGTCAGGTGGAGGAATCATTATTTTGTGCGTAATAAGGAGGCATTTCCTTGCGTGCGGCCATGGACCCAGCTGTCGGCCTCTCCATGTAAAGTCCACTTCAGATGCATGTCGGTCGTTGACCACGTTGACCAGGCCGCGCCGAGAGCACCAGGGCGGTGGACGACGACGAGGCCTAGGAAGGGAACGACACGGAGGCAGGGAAGACTCGGCAGTTGTTTCCCACGTGGAGGGGGGTATGACTGTACGAGGGTTTGCTGGTTCGTCTGCCGTCGCCGGAGAATAACAGCAGGTGTGGGTGAGTAGAGGGATGGCTAGGCCAGCGATGGGAGTATGCGGCAGCAGAGCCGGCCGCAGAGAGGAGGGAGCAGGCAGTCCCGCCGGCGCCTGTTTGAGCGGCTGGAGCAGGAAGAGCAGAGATTGAAGAAGCACGGTGGCCGTTGGATGGCAATCCAACAGTCACTGCTTGTGAGTCAACCTTTTTTAGGAAAGCCTCAAATCTGTGGAAAACTGCATACAGCCCATCTGCCATTATTTCTAATAATTTACAGCCCATTTGCTAATTATTAAGGTTTTTTTAGCCCATATTCTTTTTGTTAGCATTACATCCCATATTGTGGCCACTGTTAAAAAATTATACGAAAATTTGCATATTTCAGTGCGGTCCGAACTGTTTTTAATCCCGAAATTTCAACTCACATTCAAACTGATTTTAAAAATAAATGTATATCAATATAAAATCCAACAAATTCTCTACGCATAAAAATTAATGTAATTTCAAATCTCGAAATGAAAAAAAGATATTTGAAACTAATTGTCGATTTGATGTGTGTTAAAAATGTACAACCCATTTCTCATTACTGATGGGCCATTTTCTCGGCCAGCTGAATGAAAGATCTCCTCGTCTTGAAAGATTTGCAGCCCGACGGGCCTGACAAAGCGACTTACTTGGCAAATCACAAAAAAACTGGGCTGTGGCCGTGGACCCAGCTGTCAGCCTCTCCACGTACAGTACTCTTCCGATGGAATGTCGTTGACCATGTTGACCACGCCACGCCGAGAGCACCAAGGCGGTGGACGACGGCGAGGCCTATGAAGGGGACGACACGGAGCCGGGGAAGACGCGGCAGTGGATGCCCACACAGAGAGGAGTACGAGGGTTCACTGGTTCGGCTGCGGTGTGAGGCTGCCGTCGCTGCAGGGTCTAGCTAGCGGTGGGAGTAGTAGGGGGCGATGAGGCCTCATCGGCAGCACAGCCGGCCACTGGAGGCAGGAGCAGGCGGTCTCCCCGGCGCTGGTTTGGGTGGCTGGTGCAAGAAGAGTAGCGATTGAAGAAGCAGCAAGACCGTTCGATTCAAATCCAACGGTTACTGCTGCTAGAATCGTTTGTTGACTAAGTTGACAAGCCCTGCGTACGCGTCAACTTAGTAGGCCCACAGGTCAGCCTCCCAACCGGTGTGCCCCAGATGTCAGTGGGAGGAATCATTTTTTTTGCGTAATAAGGAGGCAGTTGATTGTGTGCGGTCATGCCAGCGGAGGGAGTAGGGTGGGCCGGGGAAGCCTGTGCGGCATCACAGCGGGCCACAAGAGGAGGGAGCAGGCAGTCCCGCCGGCGCTAGTTTAGGCGGCTGGAGCAGGAAGATCAGAGATTGAAGAAGCACGTCGGCCGTTGGATGGACATCCAACACTAAATGCTGCTAGAATCGTGTGTTCACTGACAAAGCCTTGCGTAAACAAGTTAGCCTCGAAATCGATGGTGTGTACAGCCCATTTTCTATTATTTTTATAATTTTTACTCATTTTCTAATTCATATGGAATTTATTGCATCCTATTTTCCATTTTTAGAATTGCTGGCCATTTTCTGGTCAGTACCAGGGTCAAAAAATTAACTAAATATGTGGGAAATTTTGAAAATTCGCAAATTTTTGCTGGGGAATGAAATATTCTTAATCCAAAAATTAATAGCCATACTAAAACAAATTTAAAAATAAATTAGAACTATGTCATGTTAAATCCAATGAAATACGTATAAGATACCAATGAAGAACAAAAACAAAAAAAGAAACTTATATCCCATTTGCTATAAATTTTTTGGAATTTTCAACCCCTTTTGATATTACTTTTAACAGACATTGACCATACTCTTAAGCTAGGACGGAATGCATCCCTCCTCGTCTTGAAAGATTTGCAGCCCAGTAATTCGGAGAAAACAAATAGGCCTAGCTTGGGTATTCTTCAAAAAGAAATACTGGGCTACCTATTTTCCCAAAGAACTGGTGCATGAGCATTTAGCTTTATTTATTTATTTATTTACTTATTTATGTTTAGGGGACCATGAGCATGTACCTGGGCCGGATTCATGTGAGAGCCTCTCTTCTAGTTAATTATGGGCTTCTCTATTGGGCCTTCATTAGTGGGCTGCATGTTATCAACAAGTGGAAAATGTGTTCCGAGTTTCAAAAAAAATGTGTTCCGTACGATAAATAGTATGCGCTACGTACGGTATGCGGCACTAAAGGGTCGAACCGTGCAACGACTTCCAAAACATTGTGTTTGTCGTTCTAACAACACATTTATTCAACCAACAGATGAAATATACTACTGATTGTACATTGAAAACAGCAGCAGCAGCAGCAACCAGGGCTGGCAGTGCAACAGAAGCAGTAAGCAGGCCAGAAGAGTGAAGACGCAGCTCTCTCTTCCAAACCAAACATCGGCCATCATTACAAAAGGGCTACCAAAAAAGAACAAGTGTATGCATCAAACTAAATAAAGATCCTACTACACCAAGTGTACGCATCTAACTAATTGGCTCAGTTAGACGTTACTATTTTTTTCGAAACGGAGGCAAAAGAATTGCCTCGTTGATTAATTAAGAAGAAGAGAATTGCCCGGTTAATCTACGGAAAACCGGGCTAAAACCGAAGACATTAATATTTATTAAGTTGCAGTGGAGTCGCAGATGGAGAGGAGTGGGAAACTTCACTGCTTCGGGTGCGCGGCAGCACAGCCACGGTCCCGCCCACGGGAGACAGGAGCAAGAAAGAGGTTGAAGAAGGAGCACGGCTGTTGGATTGACATCCAACGGTCCAGCTGCTAGAATCATTTGTTGATTAAGTTGACAAAGCCGTGCGTACACGTCCGCTTAGTAGGCCCACAAGTCAGTCACCAAATCTGACGGGTCCCAGCTGTCAACGGGATAAATAATTTTTTTCGCAAAACAAGGAGGCACTTCCTTCCGTGCGAAGATACAGCCGGTGGGTCCCAGCTGTCAGGTAGAGGAAACATTTTTTTCCAGCTTAATAAGGAGGAACTTTCCTTGCGTGCGACCATGGACCTCGTGGGTCCCAGCCGTCAGGCTCTCCACGTAAAGTCCTCTTCCAATGACTCTCGTTTGTTGACCACGCCGCACCGAACGCAGCGAGGCGGTGGACGACGGCGAGGCCCCGGACGGGAACAACTCGGAGATGGGAAAACGCGGCAGTGGAGTCGCAGATTGAGAGGAGAAGGGTTGTAACTGGTTCTGTTGCGGCGTGGGGCTGTAGTCTGTGGAGAATAACAGGAGGTGTCGAGGGGTGGAGGGATAGCCTGGTCGGCGGTGGGGTAGCGCTTCGCAGTGATGCGTGCTAAGCAGAGCCGCTAGCCGCCGAAGGCCGGACTAGGTGGTCCCGGCGACGCTGGAGGAAGAAGACGAGAGATTGAAGGTGCATGCCGGCCGTTGGATATAAATCCAATGGCTGTGGATGACACAATCATTTGTTTACCAAGTTGACAATGCCCTGCGTAGGCTTCGACCTATTGGCCCACATGTCAGCCTGCAAAAATGTGGCATATATTTAACCCATGTTTTCTAGAATGTACAGTCCATTTGCTGGGCTGGGTGAACAAATAATTTCGCGTCAATCAGGCCCATTTATATTTTCTAAGAAATCCCAGCCCATTTGCACTTCCTTGAAATACACGTATTAGGTGGGCTCGTTATATATACTCCCTCCGTCCGGAAATACTTGTCATCAAAATGGATAAAAGGGATGTATCTAGATGTATTTTAGTTTTAGATACATCCCTTTTTGTCCATTTTGATGACAAGTATTTTCGGACGGAGGGAGTATAATGTTATGTTAGAAGGAGCAATTAATATCAAAGAATAAACCGGAGAGGCACATT
>NC_041390.1:101296244-101396539 GCF_002162155.2 Triticum dicoccoides
TGGATAAAAGGGATGTATCTAGATGTATTTTAGTTTTAGATACATCCCTTTTTGTCCATTTTGATGACAAGTATTTTCGGACGGAGGGAGTATAATGTTATGTTAGAGGAGCAATTAATATCAAAGAATAAACCGGAGAGGCACATTATATATATATATATATATATATATATATATATATATATATATATATATAATTAAGAAATTAGCGAGTTATTGCTCAAAATAAAAATGAGCGCGTTGTTATTAAATTGGTCCTTAAAATCTTCGCAAGCTTTTGTACGCAATCACCAGGATTTTCCTTGCCTGTGAGTCAAAAACAACCAGGATTTTCCTTGCCAACTTCCGTTAAACATTTACTTTTATAAGTTGGGATGTTTTTATAATGTATATATAAGTCTCTATAAAATATACGATAATAGTAATAATATAAATATATATAATGTGGTTAGAAGGGAAAATATAAATTGGACACAGCATTACTTTTATAAGAGACCTGTGTTTTATACCCCCACAGTAGGCATACTAACAAGTTCACACACAAATACAACAGAAAAGGTGAACATTCATATCAAACTCAGGTTCACAGGACACGTTCATATCCATAGCCAACATTCACAATCAACAACTCAAAAGATTCATATATACACAAGCTCGGCATATCTATGCATCCAAATGATTGATAGATCACACGACAATATTCATACATAATTTACAAAAAGATTCAGATATACACATGTTCTGTATGTCTATGCATCCAAATGATTGAGATCACAACCAATATGATCCATGGACGAACTTTAATTACCTAGGGTACAGACTGGTAAATGGTGTTCAATCGGAGGTACTTCTTGCTAAAATTAGTTCTTGTACGAGTAAACTTTCGAGTACATAAGAGGCAGCACAGACAATTTGAACTTTGCTTGTAGGTTTATCCTCAAATAGTGGCCTCGTGCCGAGGGAGGTTTGAGCAACTTGGCCACTACTTTCATCCAACCAGTTTACTGGGTCATCTTGGTCCTGTATCTCGCCAAAATTCTACATTGAAGACGAGAAAGGAGGCGGTTGAGAAAATGAACCACCCAAATTTTTTGTGCAGTTCAACTAAAATGGAGCATCCTTGGCGTGCAGACTGATTAAGTGCCAGATGAATATACGCGTCAACCAACTTGTCTAGAATCTTTAGACTCCATGCCATATAGTTCGCTACCATATGTGCCGATAACCAAAAGGCACAAGTTGGGACCAAAGACTGGACTGCGTTTTTCTGGGCTATGCACCAAGCAATATTTTTGGCGTTCACTCTCCTAACACTTGGAGTTTGACAATTGGTTGATGCCGGTTGATACTCGAATGAATATAGGCACTTCTTGTCAACATCGATGCTTGTCTGAGTGAACTTTGGAGTACATAGCAGCAGCATAAGTACCTGTCCATCTGATCATTTTGTGCAGTTCTACTGAAATCACCCGATGTAATGATTTGCCTACGAGTTCAGGCTCCAAATTACTCCTTTATGAAATCTACAAACAGTAGCACAATACCAAATTACCAATACATATGACAGGCACAATAATCAGGATAAAGACCAGGACCAACCTGTGTGAGGTAGCATATCAATTACTATTTCCTTTGACTGGAAGCCGAGATAAGCCAAGCGACTGACAGCAAAGGAAGAAAGCATGTGGAGTTAAGCCACTGACAGGAAAGGACGGAAGCTGTCGAGGCAATGAAGCACCCAAAGATTTTGTGCAGTTCCACCAAAATCGAGCATCCCTGTTGGCACATATATTGAGAGAGTGAGATTACTGTAATAGTGGGACTAGTTTATGAAACATACACTAACAAATAGAAGCACCCTCATTATCTTAATGGGTAAAGTTACCAACATAGTAGTCTTGCTTAAAGAGAGGTATTAGTTTATTTAATCAGTGCCAATTAGCTCAACTCAACACTCAAAGCATTGCTATTAATCATAGGTTGCAAAACTTTAACGTGCAAAGATAAAGGAGTTTCTCATGACAGTAGCACGATACAAATAGAGATGATAGCAAACTAATATGGATGAAAGCCTTAGGCCCGTACCAACCTGAGAAAACAACTTTATTCATGTAGTCCCATAAGAGATGATAAAGCACTCACTGGAATCACACAATAGTATATATTTTTGTGCACTTCAAATGTATGGTTGAAATCTCTCTTGTTTACCAGTGCTAAGATTATATCGAAAGATCATCAAGAACTTCCAGCAGAGTTAAAGCACTGGTTGGGATACAATTCATTGTATTGTCTTGTGTAGTTCCATTTAATGTATGATTGGCACAACATGATCCCTGTTTGCACAAGTAGGAACAAGGTGAAACCTTCATTAGCTTAGTGAGAAAGGATAGGAAGACATTAGCATATTATTCAACCAGTAGCATCAAATTCATGATGGACAATACGCAAAACATTGCCTCATTGAACCAATGGCAATAAATTGACATGCAAAACAATAGCATTATTATGTCATGACACTAATAATATTCCCTCCCTGCTCCACCACATGATTCACCTCCATAGACAAACATACACACGTACATGATTCAGCATAGGGTCCTACTAAAGATTTGTTTAACTCCAACGGGAAAATTAGGCAGTAATAAATTAGTGGTACTTAAGTACTCCTAATTAATTAAGTGAGACAGCAGAAGTGGAAGGGCTCCCTGGAGGATCGTCTCACATGTAAGGTAGTCGTTGCCGGAGCCCTTGAATGGCCTCGACTGAGGCCTCTGGCTTCAGCAAGATCGCCTTGGCACTGTTTATTCTTCTTCTTCTTCCTCTTCATGCTCTGTTTCTCTTTCTCCTCACCAGTTGGTGAAACCAAGTACATGATTGGCCTTCTAATTCAGAATTGGTTTTGTCAGTGAGGGAGTACAAGTGTACTAGTAAAAAATAGCATTATTTTCTCATGGCAGTCGGAAAATAGAGATGAACACATGCATTAAATATCATTCTTACCTAAAGGAAGGTTATGGCGCCAATATGGATGATGAGGATTGGAACACAGATCTCCCTTTGTGCAGTTCCACCAAAATGAACCAACTGTTCCATTCTGATATTCCAGTTAAACAGCACAAGAGTCACTTCTTTTAAGAAGAGTTTTGTGCAGTGCACCAAAAGGTCACAACAGCAGCCAGGTGAATTGGATATCCCTGTTTGCACAAAAAAGCACAGAGGAAACAGTCAGAGTGTCAAACAATTACAGGCAAAAACATTTGGCTAAACTTGTCATGGATTATAACAGTGGCATGGCTTCATTTTTACCAGGGACATTAGATTAAGAACAGCTAAGGCTGCGTTCGGTTCACAGGTTTGGTGCAGGATTTTTGTAGGAACACAATTCCTACGGTATTCTTTCCCTTCCAACCGTTCGGAACACGGGAAAGGTGAATAGTGTTTCATAGGAAAGCTGGTCTGGTAGTACTGATTCCATAGGATTAGAAACATCCACACGCTGCTCATTTTTTGGGCGGAAGCCCGAGGCAGGCGCTCGCTGCCATGCGTTAGACAGGTTGCTGTGCTGTGTTGCCGGAATAAAAAAATCAACCTATGTGTGGTACGTGAGGTGAGGACAAGAGTAGTCACTGTGCAGCTGAATAAACAAATAGCATCTCATACTGCCAAGCATGCTACTCTAAAAAACAAATCTGTACATTTCGTAGTCCATCCGAACACATTCTCTCGAGAGTTTTCTCCGGTTCGCTGTTCCATGGATTTATACCTACATTCCTTTCCAATTCCTCTATTTTCATCAAGACCTATGTTTTCTGCCCCTTTATTCCGAACGGAGCCTAAATATTTGGTATAAGGGCATGGGACAGTGGGTGCACCAGCAGTCCAGCACCATGTACATAAATAGGGGCATAAAGTGGTGATTCATAGTTTGTTGCCCCGAGAAACAAACATCCAAGAAACATATCTAGGTTGGTCCCATTTTTGTTCACTCTAGCCACCTACTCCTATGTGTGGATAGCAAATCTAGTCCTGTTCATACCACTGTGTACAGCGTTACCCCTATAGTTCCCTTTTCGACCAAGAGACCGGTTGGATGACCAGTCTGTACTACTTTCACCCCCTTTCCTTCCTGTTTGTACCAAGTCCGATGTACATACTAAATTCCCCCACCCCCACTTTATTTCTTGTTTGAACCAAGTACTCCCTTCGTCCGGAATTACTTGTCATCAAAATGGATGTGTCTAGAAGTAAAATACATCTAGATACATCCATTTCAATGACAAGTATTTTCGGATGGAGGGAGTACAAGATTCGACTCCATGAAGTAGCTTTACCTCTAACAATAGAAGAAAAAATATGCGATGTTGGACCATCCGACCGAGAGGGGCTGAGAGGTAGAAAATGATGCACATGCAGCGACGTAGCGAGCTGGGGAAGTAGAGCTAAGGCGGTTTCGAACGAAGATATACCTGAAGGTCGTCGGGATGTGGATAGGTGGGCGGCGGGAGGCCGGATCCACCCACAGGCAACGACGAAGGGATCGGAGGACCTCCCGCGCCGGCGCTCGGCCAGAGATAACGGTGCGGCCGGCAGTGAGTCTCCTCCCTCGCTGTCGACGACGGCCAAACGCTGCCCCTCCTCCCTTTCACCGGCGGAGGGGGATACGTCCGGATCTGTAACCAGCGGTGAGGATAGAAAGCCAGTGTTTTTTGAAGGGAGAAAGACAGTGTTACTACCCCTATCTTGTTTAAATCTGGAGAGGATGAGAGTGTGTGAATAGAGCAACCCTAGCAAGCAAGCAACCCCTATCTTCGTCAACTCGTACAAGACCGAGAAATTTGATTACTACAACGCCCTCTCCCTCGCGGACTGAGCTCCAGTGCCTTAACTGCACCTGCCTTTGGCTGCATGACAGGAGGGCCAACCACCTGTTGGGCCCACCTATCATAGACGCAAAGGCAGGAGTAGTAAGTTGAAGTTTTTGATATCCCTCCCGCACGAGGTGGACGAACATGCAACAGTGGATTCGATACTGTAGAAGTAGGAGTAACATCATTATTATTCGTCTTCTCAAAGAGGCGAAGAGCCAAGCGCAACCCGAACGTGGCAGTTGCGAACGCTCGCGTGGTGCGGTTCCTTGGAGTACTAGCCAGGCTCTTGCATGAGACAAAATTGCTATTGTTTAACAATTAAACTCCATTATCCATTGGTTGATACTCATTCCACATAGGTCCATGCGTTTAGCACTGTTTCCTCCTGGGGTCACCAATGTTTAGTTGCTAATTAATAGCATTGCATGCAATGAACTAGCCATTGCAAGTCATTAAAAGCATGCACACCTCTCATCTCTTATTGGTTGATATGTCAAGAAACAAGAAACAAGGTAGAAGTTAATGCACCGCGCCTAAGTGTTTTGGGACTATTTGGTTTCGTAAGATGACTTACACACCTAGACGGAGGGAGTAGTATAGCCCTGTAAACCGGAAAGGAGTATTTGCCTTTCTAGAGATTTCAACAAGTGACTAGACTACACCATGTGCAGTACTCCCTCCCTTCCGGTTTATAGGGCTCAAATCTCAAATCTCGTGAACCAAGGCATTTTCCAATTGGAGGAATGTATCTCGTACTTTACAAAACTACCCTAATTAAACTCATGCATTAATTATGTAGTTCTCTCGTTTTCCTCTCTGCCTTGGTCGCGGTGCACAATATTGAGCACTCCTATATGACTAGGCGCTCTATCTACATGCGGGACATTTCAAAGCATCCGGGCCCGCGTGCCATCCACCAAATCACAGTGAGGTGCTACAGTCGAGACTCACCTGTAACCCCGGTGTGGCCGTCATGACCCATCATATCACAAAACCCACACCTTTACCAGCAGTCGTAAGGTGGCCTCCAAGTTGGACTGGACGAAGCAACCATCATTTCACTAGAACGCTCATTCAAGCCCTTTCTTCCCTTTCTTGAAGAAAACCTCACTCCAGGCTACTCACTTCTGCCATTTTTCTTCTATACCGACGAAGGAAAGGTGGGCGAATCAGTTATGCTGCTATATTTTCATTCCAAGAATCTTCTTTTTGCGAAGCACCGACCGATTCTCACATCCTATTATTTTCCCGTTTTCATTGCAATTGTGGTTTCCTTTCAATTGCTTTTTGTTTGTCAGTTCATTGATGGATCCTGGAGCACTAGGCAAAGAGTTGCCGGTGGATAACCCACTGGAGACAGCAATATCCAAGAAGTGAGCACCGACCAACGAGTTGACCATGTTGGCGGGCCAACCCATGGAGACGAAGAACTCCAAGAAACAAGCATTGGCCAAAGAGTTGAGGACGTTGGCGGACGAACTCCTCAAAGGAAGTTGGAAGAACAGCAAGGGCCCCACCGTGCCTACCCCAGGAACTCTGATTGCCACCTATGTGAGGCTCAAGACCGAGTTTGAGGAGATAGTCACCATTGAGAAGCAGTATTCCCCTGGCAAGGTGATGGTGATGGAAATATGCCCTAGAGGCAATAATAAAGTTATTATTTATTTCCTTATATCATGATAAATATTTATTATTCATGCTAGAATTGTATTAACCGGAAACATAATACATGTGTGAATACATAGACAAAACAGAGTGTCACTAGTATGCCTCTACTTCACTAGCTCGTTGATCAAAGATGGTTATGTTTCCTAACCATAGACATGATCATTTGATTAACGGGATCACATCATTAGGAGAATGATGTGATTGACTTGACCCATTCCGTTAGCTTAGCACTGGATCATTTAGTTTGTTGCTATTGCTTTCTTCATAACTTATACATGTTCCTATGACTATGAGATTATGCAACTCCCGTTTACCGGAGGAACACTTTGTGTGCTACCAAACATCACAGCGTAACAGGGTGATTAGAAAGGTGCTCTACAGGTGTCTCCGAAGGTACTTGTTGGGTTGGCGTATTTCGAGATTAGGATTTGCCACTCCGATTGTCGGAGAGGTATCTCTGGGCCCTCTCGGTAATGCAGATCACTCAAGCCTTGCAAGCATTGCAACTAATAAGTTAGTTGCGGGACGATGTATTACGGAACAAGTAAAGAGACTTGCCGGTAACGAGATTGAACTAGGTATTGAGATACCGACGACCGAATCTCGGGCAAGTAACATACCGATGACAAAGGGAACAACGTATGTTGTTATGCGGTCTGACTAATAAAGATCTTCGTAGAATATGTAGGAGCCAATATGAGCATACAGGTTCCGCTATTGGTTATTGACCGGAGACATGTCTCGATCATGTCTACATAGTTCTCGAACCCGTAGGGTCCGCACGCTTAAAGTTCGGTGACGATCGTAATTAGGGTTTTTGTGTTTTGATGTACCGAAGGTTGTTCGGAGTCCCGGATGTGATCACGGACATGACGAGGAGTCTCGAAATGGTCGAGACATAAAGATTGATATATTGGAAGCCTATATTTGGATATCAAAAACATTCCGGGTGAAATCGGGTTTTTACTGGAGTACCGGGGGGTTACCGAAACCCCCCGGGGGTTATTGGGCCTTCATGGGCCATAAGGGAGAAGAGGAGGGCCGGCCAGGGCAGGCCGCCCGTCCCCTCCCCCCCCTAGTCCGAATAGGACAAGGAAGGGGGGGCAGCGCCCCCCTTTCCTCTTTCTCCCTTCCTCCTTCCGTTTCCAACAAGGCAAGAGGGGGGAGTCCTACTCCCGGTTGGAGTAGGACTCCTCCAGGCTCACCCATAGGGCCGGCCGCACCTCTCCCTCCTTTATATACTGAGGCAAGGGGGCACCCCATGACACACAAGTTGATTCTCGTGATTGTTCCTTAGCCGTGTGCGGTGCCCCCTTCCACCATATTCCACCTCGGTCATATCGTAGCGGTGCTTAGGAGAAGCCCTGCGTCGGTAGAACATCATCACTGTCATCACACCATCGTGCTGAGGAAACTCTCCCTCAATGTTTCTCTGGATCGGAGCTCGAGGGACGTCACCGAGTTGAACGTGTGCAGAACTCGGAGGTGCCGTACGTTCGGTACTTGGATCGGGAAGATGTACGACTACTTCCTCTACGTTGTGTCAACACTTCCGTTGCCGGTCTACGAGGGTACGTAGACAACACTCTCCCCTCTCGTTGCTATGCATCACCATGATCTTGCGTGTGCGTAGGAATTTTTTTGAAATTACTGCGTTCCCCAACAGTGGCATCCGAGCCAGGTTTTATGCGTTGATGTTGTGCACGAGTAGAACACAAGTGAGTTGTGGGCGATATAAGTCATACTGCTTACCAGCATGTCATACTTTGGTTCAGCGGTATTGTTGGATGAAGCGGCCCGGACTGACATTACGCGTACGCTTATGCGAGACTGGTTCTACCGACGTGCTTTGCACACAGGTGGCTGGCGGGTGTCAGTTTCTCCAACTTTAGTTGAACCAAGTGTGGCTACGCCCGGTCCTTGCGAAGGTTAAAACAGCGCCAACTTGACAAACTATCGTTGTGGTTTTGATGCGTAGGTAAGAACGGTTCTTGCTAAGCCCGTAGCAGCCACGTAAAACTTGCAACAGCAAAGTAGAGGACGTCTAACTTGTTTTTGCAGGGCATGTTGTTATGTGATATGGTCAAGACATGATGCTAAATTTTATTGTATGAGATGATCATGTTTTTTAACCAAGTTATCGGCAACTGGCAGGAGCCATATGGTTGTCGCTTTATTGTATGCAATGCATTTGCGCTGTAATGCTTTACTTTATCACTAAGCGGTAGCGATAATCGTGGAAGCATAAGATTGGCGAGACGACAACGATGCTACGATGGTGATCAAGGTGTCGCACCGGTGACGATGGTGATCATGAAGGTGCTTCGGAGATGAAGATCACAAGCACAAGATGGTGATGGCCATATCATATCACTTATATTGATTCCATGTGATGTTTATCTTTTATGCATCTTATCTTGCTTTGATTGACGCTAGCATTATAAGATGATCCCTCACTAAATTATCAAAGTATAAGTGTTCTCCCTGAGTATGCACCGTTGCGAAAGTTCTTCGTGCTGAGACACCACGTGATGATCGGGTGTGATAGGCTCTACGTTCAAATACAACGGGTGCAAAACAGTTGCACACGTGGAATACTCAGGTTTAACTTGACGAGCCTAGCATATAACAGATATGGCCTCGGAACACGGAGACCGAAAGGTCGAGCGTGAATAATATAGTAGATATTATCAACATATTGATGTTCACCATTGATACTACTCCATCTCACGTGATGATCGGACATGGTTTAGTTGATTTGGATCACGTGATCACTTAGAGGATTAGAGGGATATCTTTCAAAGTGGGAGTTCTTAAGTAATATGATTAATTGAACTTAAATTTATCATGAACTTAGTACCTGATAGTATCTTGCTTGTCTATGTTTGATTGTAGATAGATGGCTCGTGCTGTTGTTCCATTGAATTTTAATGCGTTCCTTGAGAAAGCAAAGTTGAAAGATGATGGTAGCAATTACACGGACTGGGTCCGTAACTTGAGGATTATCCTCATTGCTGCACAGAAGAATTACGTCCTGGAAGCACCGCTAAGTGCCAAGCCTGCTGCAGGAGCAACACCAGATGTTATGAACGTCTGGCAGAGCAAAGCTGATGACTACTCGATAGTTCAGTGTGCCATGCTTTACGGCTTAGAACCGGGTCTTCAACGACATTTTGAACGTCATGGAGCATATGAGATATTCCAGGAGTTGAAGTTAATATTTCAAGCAAATGCCCGGATTGAGAGATATGAAGTCTCCAATAATTTCTATAGCTGCAAGATGGAGGAGAATAGTTCTGTCAGTGAACATATACTCAAAATGTCTGGGTATCATAATCACTTGACTCAACTGGGGGTTAACCTTCCTGTTGATAGTGTCATTGACAGAGTTCTTCAATCACTGCCACTAAGCTATAAAAGCTTTGTGATGAACTATAATATGCAAGGGATGAATAAAACTATCCCTGAGCTCTTCGCGATGCTAAAAGCCACGGAGGTAGAAATCAAGAAGGAGCATCAAGTGTTGATGGTCAATAAGACCACCAGTTTCAAGAAAAAGGGCAAAGGCAAGAAGAAAGGGAACTTCAAGAAGAATAGCAAACAAGTTGCTGCTCAGGAGAAGAAACCCAAGTCTGGACCTAAGCCTGAGACTGAGTGCTTCTACTTCAAGCAGACTGGTCACTGGAAGTGGAACTGCCCCAAGTATTTGGCGGATAAGAAGGATGGCAAAGTGAACAAAGGTATATGTGATATACATGTTATTGATGTGTACCTTACTAATGCTCGCAGTAGCACCTGGGTATTTGATACTGGTTTTGTTGCAAACATTTGCAACTCGAAACAGGGGCTACGGATTAAGCGAAGATTGGCTAAGGACGAGGTGACGATGTGCGTGGGAAATGGTTCCAAAGTCGATGTGATCGCAGTCGGCACGCTACCTCTACATCTACCTTCGGGATTAGTATTAGACCTAAATAATTGTTATTTGGTGCCAGCGTTGAGAATGAACATTATATCTGGATCTTGTTTGATGCGAGACGGTTATTCATTTAAATCACAGAATAATGGTTGTTCTATTTATATGAGTAATATCTTTTATGGTCATGCACCCTTGAAGAGTGGTCTATTTTTGATGAATCTCGATAGTAGTGATACACATATTCATAATGTTGAAATCAAAAGATGCAGAGTTGATAATGATAGTGCAACTTATTTGTGGCACTGCCGTTTAGGTCATATCGGTGTAAAGTGCATGAAGAAACTCCATACTGATGGACTTTTGGAACCACTTGATTATGAATCACTTGGTACTTGCGAACCGTGCCTCATGGGTAAGATGACTAAAACGTCGTTCTCCGATACTATGGAGAGAGCAACAGATTTGTTGGAAATCATACATACAGATGTATGTGGTCCAATGAATGTCGAGGCTCGTGGCGGATATTGTTATTTTCTCACCTTCAGAGATGATTTAAGCAGATATGGGTATATCTACTTAATGAAACATAAGTCTGAAACATTTGAAAAGTTCAAAGAATTTCAGAGTGAAGTTGAAAATCATCGTAACAAGAAAATAAAGTTTCTACGATCTGATCGTGGAGGAGAATATTTGAGTTACGAGTTTGGTCTACATTTGAAACAATGCGGAATAGTTTCGCAACTCACGTCACCCGGAACACCACAGCGTAATGGTGTGTTCGAATGCCGTAATCATACTTTATTATATATGGTGCGATCTATGATGTCTCTTACTGATTTACCGTTATGGTTTTGGGGTTATGCTTTAGAGACGGCTGCATTCATGTTAAATAGGACACCATCGAAATCCGTTGAGATGACGCCTTATGAACTGTGGTTTGGCAAGAAACCAAAGTTGTCGTTTCTGAAAGTTTGGGGCTACGATGCTTATGTGAAAAAGCATCAACCTGATAAACTCGAACCCAAATCGAAGAAATGCGTCTTCATAGGATACCCAAAGGAGACTGTTGGGTACACCTTCTATCACAGATCCGAAGGCAAGACTTTTGTTGCTAAATTCAGAGTTTTTCTAGAGAAGGAGTTTCTCTCGAAAGAAGTGAGTGGGAGAAAAGTAGAACTTGATGAGGTAACTGTACCTGCTCCCTTATTGGAAAGTAGTACATCACAGAAACCGGTTTCTGTGACACCTACACCAATTAGTGATGAAGCTAATGATAATGATCACGAAACTTCAGATCAAGTTACTACCGAACCTCGTAGATCAACTAGAGTAAGATCCGCACCAGAGTGGTACGGTAATCCTGTTCTGGAAGTCATGCTACTAGATCATGATGAACCTACGAACTATGAAGAAGCGATGGTGAGCCCAGATTCCGCAAAATGGCTAGAAGCCATGAAATCTAAGATGGGATCCATGTATGAGAACAAAGTGTGCACTTTGGTTGACTTGCCCGTTGATCGGCAAGCAATTGAGAATAAATGGATCTTCAAGAAGAAGACTGATGCTGACGGTAATGTTACTGTCTACAAAGCTCGACTTGTTGCAAAAGGTTTTCGACAAGTTCAAGGGATTGACTACAATGAGACCTTCTCACCCGTAGCGATGCTTAAGTCTGTCCGAATCATGTTAGCAATTGCCGCATTTTATGATTATGAAATTTGGCAAATGGATGTCAAAACTGCATTCCTGAATGGATTTCTGGAAGAAGAGTTGTATATGATGCAACCAGAAGGTTTTGTCGATCCAAAGGGAGCTAACAAAGTGTGCAAGCTCCAACGATCCATTTATGGACTGGTGCAAGCCTCTCGGAGTTGGAATAAACGCTTTGATAGTGTGATCAAAGCATTTCGTTTTGTACAGACTTTTGGAGAAGCCTGTATTTACAAGAAAGTGAGTGGGAGCTCTGTAGCATTTCTGATATTATATGTGGATGACATATTATTGATTGGAAATGATATAGATTTTCTGGGTAGCATAAAGGGATACTTGAATAAGAGTTTTGCAATGAAAGACCTCGGTGAAGCTGCTTACATATTGGGCATTAAGATCTATAGAGATAGATCAAGACGCTTAATTGGACTTTCACAAAGCACATACCTTGACAAGGTTTTGAAGAAGTTCAAAATGGATCAAGCAAAGAAAGGGTTCTTGCATGTGTTACAAGGTGTGAAGTTGAGTAAGACTCAATGTCCGACCACCGCAGAATATAGAGAGAAAATGAAAGATGTTCCCTATGCTTCAGCCATAGGCTTTATCATGTATGCAATGCTGTGTACTAGACCTGATGTGTGCCTTGCTATAAGTCTAGCAGGGAGGTACCAAAGTAATCCAGGAGTGGATCACTGGACAGCGGTCAAGAACATCCTGAAATACCTGAAAAGGACTAAGGATATGTTTCTCATATATGGAGGTGACAAAGAGCTCATCGTAAATGGTGACATTGATGCAAGCTTTGACACTGATCCGGACGATTCTAAATCGCAAAGTGGATACGTGTTTTTACTGAACGGTGGAGCTGTCAGTTGGTGCAGTTCTAAACAAAGCATCATGGCGGGATCTACATGTGAAGCGGAGTACATAGCTGCTTCGGAAGCAGCAAATGAAGGAGTCTGGATGAAGGAGTTCATATCCGATCTAGGTGTCATACCTAGTGCATCGGGTCCAATGAAAATCTTTTGTGACAATACTGGTGCAATTGCCTTGGCAAAGGAATCTAGATTCACAAGAGAACCAAGCACATCAAGAGACGCTACAATTCCATTCGGGATTTAGTCCAAGTGGGAGACATAGAAATTTGCAAGATACATACGGATCTGAATGTTGCAGACCCGCTGACTAAGCCTCTTCCACGAGCAAAACATGATCAGCACCAAGGCTCCATGGGTGTTAGAATCATTACTGTGTAATCTAGATTATTGACTCTAGTGCAAGTGGGAGACTGAAGTAAATATGCCCTAGAGGTAATAACAAAGTTATTATTTATTTCCTTATATCATGATAAATGTTTATTATTCATGCTAGAATTGTATTAACCGGAAACATAATACATGTGTGAATACATAGACAAAACAGAGTGTCACTAGTATGCCTCTACTTGACTAGCTCGTTGATTAAAGATGGTTATGTTTCCTAACCATAGACATGAGTTGTCATTTGATTAACGGGATCACATCATTAGGAGAATGATGTGATTGACTTGACCCATTCCGTTAGCTTAGCACTTGATCGTTTAGTTTGTTGCTATTGCTTTGTTCATAACTTATACATGTTCCTATGACTATGAGATTATGCAACTCCCGTTTACCATAGGAACACTTTGTGTGCTACCAAACATCAGAACGTAACTGGGTGATTATAAAGGTGCTCTACAGGTGTCTCCGAAGGTACTTGTTGGGTTGGCGTATTTCGAGATTAGGATTTGTCACTTCGATTGTCAGAGAGGTATCTCTGGGCCCTCTCGGTAATGCACATCACTCTAGCCTTGCAAGCATTGCAACTAATAAGTTAGTTGCGGGATGATGTATTACGGAACGAATAAAGAGACTTGCCGGTAACGAGATTGAACTAGGTATTGAGATACCGACGATCGAATCTCGGGCAAGTAACATACCGATGACAAAGGGAACAACGTATGTTGTTATGCGGTCTGACCGATAAAAATCTTCGTAGAATATGTAGGAGCCAATATGAGCATCCAGGTTCCGCTATTGGTTATTGACCGGAGACGTGTCTCGGTCATGTCTACATAGTTCTCGAACCCGTAGGGTCCGCACGCTTAAAGTTCGGTGACGATCGTAATTAGGGTTTTTGTGTTTTGATGTACCGAAGGTTGTTTGGAGTCCCGGATGTGATCACGGACATGATGAGGAGTCTCGAAATGGTCGAGACATAAAGATTGATATATTGGAAGCCTATATTTGGATATCGGAAACGTTCCGGGTAAAATCGGGATTTTACCGGAGTACCGGGGGGTTACCGAAACCCCCCCGGGGGTTATTGGGCCTTCATGGGCCATAAGGGAGAAGAGGAGGGCCGGCCAGGGCAGGCCGCGCGCCCCCTCCCCCCCTAGTCCGAATAGGACAAGGAAGGGGGGGCGGCGCCCCCCTTTCCTCTTTCTCCCTTCCTCCTTCCTTTTCCAACAAGACAAGAGGGGGGAGTCCTACTCCCGGTTGGAGTAGGACTCCTCCAGGCGCACCCATAGGGTCGGCCGCACCTCCTCCTCTCCCTCCTTTATATACTGAGGCAAGGGGGCACCCCATGACACACAAGTTGATCCTCGTGATTGTTCCTTAGCCGTGTGCGGTGCCCCCTTCCACCATATTCCACCTCGGTCATATCGTAGCGGTGCTTAGGCAAAGCCCTGCGTCGATAGAACATCATCACCGTCATCACGCCGTCGTGCTGACGAAACTCTCCCTCAACATTTTGCTAGATCAGAGCTCGAGGGACGTCACCGAGTTGAACGTGTGCAGAACTCGAAGGTGCCGTACATTCGGTACTTGGATCGGTCGGATTGGGAAGACGTACAACTACTTCCTCTACGTTGTGTCAACACTTCCGTTGCCGGTCTGCGAGGGTACGTAGACAACACTCTCCCCTCCTGTTGCTATGCATCACCATGATCTTGCGTGTGCATAGGAATTTTTTTGAAATTACTGTGTTCCCCAACAGATGGCCCCCATCGAGGACGAGGAGATGGCCCCCGGAGGGATGAGATCCCCCGGTGAGCTGCACAAGGTAAAAAATAATGGCTTATTACCATAGTTGTAGTTTTTGATTATTTGCAATGTGCTTGCTTATATGTTAGGGTTGTGCAGGTGCCGGTGGACGTCCTTGATCATTCCGATGTCGTGGCCCGTCCTGTTGGCATCACCTCGGAGATCGATTCCGATGCCACTGTCCATCCTGTGGACATCGCCCTAGAGATCGATTCCAATGTCGGGGTCAGTCCTCGGACATCGCCCCAGAAATCGATTCCCATGCCGCTGTCCATGTTGTGGTCATTGCCCGAGAGATTGATGACAAGAAGTAGTTGGTCGCGCTAATCCTTTAGGGTAGTTTGCATTGCCCTGTGTTTAATTACCAGAACGATGCGTGTTATCAAACCATCTTAGGGATAGTGCACTATCTTGTGTGGGCGGATCTTGCTACTTTTGTTTGATAGTGAATCATGCGATGAATCATGCGAACCCTCTCCGAGTTATGGAAACAGATGTATCCTCACCAGCTTTTGATGTAATATATGGCATGATTAGATGTAAGTTTGAACTGTTTATCATATCAGCAGGGCTTGTTTGATGATTCTTGGTGTTAGTAGGCTAGCTACTGTGCGAGCTATAGTACTTGCAAAACACTCACCGAAAAGAAATGTTGGGGCTGATGAGCTCGTGGTACGCTTATACTTATCCCTCGTCGATCGACCAATAGCCCTAGCTCCTAAAATTGTAGGCTTAGCGATCTATGACCTAGGCGGGCTAGTTTGGCCTAGTGGGTTTCAGTGATATGACGTGCAACACAAAATCATAGCAGTGCAGAGACGTACTCCCTCCGTTCCAAAATAGATGACCTAGGTGGGCTAGTTTGGCCTAGTGGGTTTCAGTGATATGACGTGGTACAATGTCATCCAGTCTTCGCGTGTGGTAGCAGTATTGCGGGTACAATAAGTTTTCTTGAAGAAGCGGAATTCAACGAAGTCATGATGGTTCCTTCGCGTGTGGTAGCAGTATTGCGGGTACAGTAAGTTTTCTTGAAGAAGCGGAATTCAACGAAGTCATAATGGTTCCTTCGTCCGAACAACTTACAATGGGAAAGGTTGGGCCTGCGATATGACGGGGGTAGACCAGGATAATTTTGTGCATGGCAGGTGGACCAGGATGGTCGACGTCCCACATGTCAGCGAATGAAAGTATTCTTTCCGATATAGAGGACGAGCAACGAGTATTCATTGTTTATTTTTGATGAAAGCTACTGTCTCCACTGTTACGACAGAGGAGTGTGAAACACGGCAGCCCAGTGAACTTGGCATGTGCACCACTCCCTCCTTCCTCATGTAATGCCCAGGTTACAACTTTTTCTCACTTTCTCTCTATCTATTTCCTCTCAAATGTTTTTTACCTTTCTTTTTTAAGACACAATTGTTTTTATGCCTTTTTTAGAATTATTATTTTTATACCTAGGAGCACGTGTAGAGACGGGCTCTTGCAGAGCCCACTCCTTGACTTTGTCAATGCCTCTCTCTCCTCCACATAAGGAGTACTACTTGCTATGCATGCATGCGGTGGGCAGCTGGCGTCTTGAGGGGCCAGGGCGGTGAGAGCGGGCTCTGGAAGTGGTCCGGACTCTAGCATAATTTGGTTTTTACAGTATTTCTTTCTCCATTGGAAGGTAGGCCCGTGTAGATAGATAAAGAACATGAGTTGATGAGGCACATGCGGACTGTTTGACTGGTCAACCAGACAAATACGGAGCTATACGCTGAGCCAGTGACCGTATAATCACCATATCTCGTATACAATGATCAAAGTGAGCTATCAAGACAAGTTCGATGACCGCCAATGCATTTTACTCGGTAATAAATGACTAGGATTGAAGGGGAATCCAAATTTGCTTCGTCTTCTGTCCTTGAGCTCTTGACAAACCAATGCACTATACGGTTGTCCGGCCACTCCACCCCAGAGCTCTCACCAAGTGTCGTTCATGCCACCGCGCCGCATACTAACCGGTAAGGCAGCGATGGCATCCCGCCGCGCCGAGTTCCTCGCCACCCATGACCGCACACAAAATGGTAGGGAAGCGATGGCATCCCGTCGTGCCGAGTTCATCACCGCTCGCGACCTCACAACTATGTGGGAGGAATTTGAAGATGCCAAGGCCGAATGGGCGGTAGAGCAAGAGGCGGCCAAAGCCGCACAGAGGGAACGGAAAAGTCAGAAAGCACTCAAGAAAAGAGAGGCCCGCCGCCGCAAGAAAGAAAAGGACACACACGCTGCTGCGGAGAGGTCGGCGGAGATCCAAGCACGGTGGGGTGTCGCCGACAAAGCCGGGAAGGAGAATGACGGCGTCTGGCCAGCATGTGAGAAGTAGTAGTACTAGTAGTTAGTGTGTGTGTGTGTGTCTGAGTATGAGCATGTACCAGTACTACTAGTTACTACTGTAGTTTTTAGAGCAAATTACCAGTACATTAGCCTAGACTAAATGGAAAAATTCCTATCCTAAGCATCAAATGGCATCTCTTTCTCTATACGAATTGAGATGCATGTCATCTCACTTCCTATGATTTTCATATTCCTATCCTATGAACGAAAGGAGACCTCTGTTGGAGTAACTACTGTAGCTAGAAGTACTGCTGGTACAGTAGTTTTCTTCAAGAAGCGGAATTCAACGAAATCATGATGGTTCCTTCGTCCAAGCAACTTCAAAGTGGGAAGTGGGCCTGTGATTTGACGGCTCATTAGTCATTGTTACTGCGGCACGACGACCTGGGTGACTCCCTTGGAGTTCTGCGTGCATGGCAAGTGGACCAGGATGGTCGACGTCCCACATGTTGGCGAATGGAAGTATTCTTTCCGATATCGAGGAGCAAGGAAACCGCGTGGTATAGTATCACTGCTGATTGGTTCGCAAAAAAATAGTATCACTGCCGATTTATAATTATTTTTTATTTCTGACGAATGCTAGTGTTTCAACTCTTACGACGAAGGGTGCCAAACACGGCATGTGCTAGATGTCCCACACGTCAGCGAGAGGACTGGGACATGAATAGCGTGGTAGAGCCCAGCGTAAAAAAACAGCATGGTAGAGCGTCTCCACTTCTTCCACTTCTGGGTCGGAGACCACACATAGTAGTACTTGGTGGTATGAACGATACAAAGTGCGACCTGGAGACAAAGACACGTCTAGTTGGAAGGTCTCGGGGCATACACGTAAACAAATATAAAAGTTAATATGTGCCTCCAACTAATATAGTAGTAGTAGAGTACTTAGGCACGTACTCTATAACATCACCGTGCATTGCACGTACAACATTTAGTGGTAGTACGTAGTAAGAGACAAATGCCGCCCAAGAGTTCCCTTCTCGACCTACTTTTGGGTGTTTGGTAGAGTGTATGAAGGGTGCATGAGTCCACACTAGTTTAGCACAAATACACTAGAAGCATGCATGAAGAGAGCATGCATGAAGAGGGGTGTTGAGTTGAGCATGCATAAAGAGGGAACAACTATGCTGATACGAGAACGCAACCAAACACACCCTATATGCCACGCATGTTCATACCATTTGTGCCTTTCTACTTCACTTACTGCGCTACATTACTCAGGTTCGTACGTCCACTCCTGGGTACATGTTCGTCTCGTAGTTCCAGTCCCATGTGTTCTTCATATAGATGGAATGATCCTTCCATAACCCGTGCACCTTGATGTTAGATGTCTCGCGTGTTGGCAAAAGGATGAACAAAGCTCACGTAAAAAAATAGAGTGGAAGAACATAGATTCCGGACGACCGAGAAGGAGCAAGGAACCTCGTGGTGGAGCGTCTGCACTCATAATATTTAATATTATTCAGCGATATAAAATTAACCAATCATCTCCACAGTGGACTGGAAGAGTACAAAACACGGCAGCCCAGTGTAGTATCATACTAGTACATGGCTAACCCACGCTATCACCATATTTCTTGGCTTCCGTGCGACACCTATCTCTAGTAATCCAGCAGCCTGTATCGCTTCTCCCTCCTCATCTCTATCAAAGTGCGGCGGGCTGGCGTTTCTGCCGTCTATTGAGGTTGGTTAACTATCACTTGTTAGCGACATGCCAAGAGCATTCTAAAAAAATTCCTTTCACATTCCGTTTTCAAAAAGAAAAAAATCCTTTCACGTACGAATTGCCTATATGCTTTGAGAAACTTGCATGTCCTATACTGCTCCTGTTTGATACTCTAACTTAGCTAGAGGTTAGACTAACTCATGACTAAGCCTGAACTAACTGTAGCCAAAGAGGTGTTTGGGTTACAGAGTTAGATTGACAATAAATGCAATTCATGGAGAGAGAAAAGTGATTTTTCAATGGTCCCAATGAGAACTGTCTCCAGTTAGCACCTCTTGGGTGGGATAGTTTTTTTGGTGGGTTCAGTGCAACTTGCTCCAATTTAAACCCTCATGCTTGGATAGTTTAGGGCTATTTGAGCCCCAACTAGCTCAAACTAACTCTAACCCATGGATCCAAACAGGGCCTATGGCCAGTGTCGACGCGGAGCAGTCGCGTGCACCAGGAAGCGGTGCTCTCTCGGCCGCCGCGCCACTTCCAAGCCGGTGCTAGTGAGAGGTCGCGTCTGCTCTGGCCGGGCATTAATGCGGCACTGGCACTCCAGGGCGACGCTGGCCATTTCACACGTGAAGCGTGCGCTGGCAAGGGAGTATAGGTTTTGAACCGTTTCAGGTGTAGTACTAGTAGTTTGCAAAAGTACTCAATTATTGCACTCAATTTCCTAAGAAATTGTGGTAAAAAACGTTACTCCACAACCTGCTTCCCTTCTCCTTCCTCTTCCATCGCCCGCGCACGTCCGCGGGAAGCGACCGATCAACCCTTATATAGGAGTGCTAGCACAAAAAGATGCATGCATGACCAATAAAATTTCCATATTAAAGCACCGCTCCGGTGGGAGTATGGCGTATGTTGTTACCTTCGGCCGGCCCATGGCTACCGGGCGACGGTGACAAGTGACAAGAGAAGAGGCGGCAGGAGGGGAATGAATGCATCTACTATTTGGGTTCGCCTTCCGGCTTAAATAAATGCGCAGCATCACGTGTACCCGCGGGTGCACAAATTGTAACATACGTGTCTGCTTAAGTGGGCGTCACGTAACTGGTGTGTGTGAGAGAGAGATTCTGAGAGACAGAGTGCGTGTGTGCGACTCTACTATTCGGACATGTACTCAACCTTTTGCATCGGGATATAAGTATAATGGTATTTACTTTAGCTAGTGATTTATGTGGCCATGTTAACGTGGTTGTGTCAAAAAAATGTCACTTCCTGCTCGTGATTTGCGTTATATAATTACAAGCAAGATTATTGTGCATTGCACGGAACATCAATATGCATTTTTTTACAGAACACCTATTGTGATTGACCCATGCAGGAGTAATCCCATGTGTAAAAACTAATGATATCTCAAGAATTTTATCAGAAAACTGGTATCTCGAGAATGTCATCGAAAAAATGAAAGATGAGAGATAAGGCGAGGAGGAGTGGAGGAGTGGAGCGTGGTGGTGACTGGTGGTCGGAATGGGCGGAGGCATGGGAATGGACGGCGCCGGCACGCGGCAGCGGCCACCATGCATGCTAGATTGTTCCAGAGACTTATTCCTTTTTTATTTGCTGAGCAATGAGGTTGCGGGAGATAATGATGTGGAGAGAGGTGCGGGTATCTTTTGTAAAATTATCATAGTTTGCTTTCTATCCTCAGATATAGATCATACGGTCTGTATTACAAGATTGCAGGCACACCATCACCACCAACTCGTTTTTTTATAAGGGTACAGATGATAAGTTTGCTGACTACTAAAGCAAAGTGTAATTTGTCCATGTTATGCAAGTAAATAAAGGTGATTGTTTATCATACGGGTAAGGTTGGATGAAGGGTGGTAGGAACAAATGCTCCGCCTAGAGCATGTGTGTGTAAGATGGAGTCTTAGTGTGTGTGTGTGTGGGGTGTGTGTGTGTGTGTGTGTGAGAGAGAGAGAGAGAGAGGAGAGAGAGAGATGGAGTCTTAGTTTGTGTGTGTGAGAGAGAGAGAGGGAGAGAGAGATGGAGTCTTAGTGTGTGTGGGGGGCGTGCGTGCTTGCGTGTGTGTGTGTGTGTTTGTGTGTGTGAGAGAGAGAGAGAGATGGAGTCTTAGTGTGTGTGGGTGTGTGTTGGGGGGTGCGTGCGTGTGTGTGTGTGTCGCGAGGTCCTCTGTGGTGGATGTAATTTAAGTGTGCAGCTTTCATCATAGAGAGGTGATGTGTATGCCAGAGGCCACCAACGATGGGGTGCGAGAGAGAAAATGCCCGTAGAGAGGGAAGAGAAGGTGTGTGCACGTGAGAGGAGTCGACTTCGAGAGAACGTGTTTGTTCGAGAGACACCGAGGAAGACTACTATATATCGATGGTGCATGTAGGCAGGAATTAAACTAAGGGATGGTATTATTGGTTTCGGGGATATAGGGGAAGAGTGAGAGGCGGGGGGTAGCTAGAAGGAGATTGTTAAGTGTGGTGTGTATTTTACCCATCCAGGCGGAAGTTATGTGCACAAAAGAGGAGAACAATTCGATGTGGCATTAGGATTGAGGGTAATTAACTACGTATGGAGACATAGAGACCTTGAACGTGCATGTGTGAGAGGTATACATGTATACGTGGGATGTGTGTGTGTGCGCGCGCGCATGATCGAGATAAAAGAAAGAAGACATAAGTCATAAGATCAACGACATGGGAGAGACGGATCGGTATGACAATATGCATGCATGTGAGAATGCATGGAAGAAGTCCCGACAATTGAGCATGTGTTTTTGTCTTTAAGAGATAGCGGCGTGGGCTGGAGCATGCATCTATGGCGAGCAGAGGGAGTGAGGCGCAATGATTGTGCAAAAGAGACCAACCTATAAATGCATATGTATGGAGAGACATATATAGTGTGGGTGATAGGAAGCAAGACTCCGTGCGAGAAAGAAATGTTGACGGAGAAACTACAGATAGATACAGAGATGGAGATGCTAGCTAGAGGGACATCCGCTAGTTTGGGTGTTGGAGATGACCGTCTGGTGGTTCAAAGGGTGAAGTTATATATGTGTGTGAGAGGGCACTTGACTGCATGTAGAGAGACATATGTAGTGTGCGTGATAGGAATCAAGAGTGAGGGCGAGAAAGAAGGTTGATGGAGAAACAGATAAAAGAAAGATAAAGATGCTAGCTAGTGTGCGTTAGAGATAGGAGTCGAGTGGATCAGAAGGCTGGGTTATGTGTGTGTGAGAGAGAGAGATAGAGAGAGGGTGCGTGTGAGTCACATACAAACAGATATCAGAGAGAAATCAGATCCAGAGAGATGGAGTTTTGTGTCTACAAGAGAGAAATATATTTCACAACGAGAGTGATAGCTAGAGAGACATACGAGGGAACACAAGATATCTCTAGGGAGAGAGGGTGTGTGTGAGCGACATAAAAGAGAACAATGGAGAAATATGAGACCCTGGGAGACAGAGTTTGTGTTTGTGTGTGAGAAAGAGATATTGAAGAGGAAGAGTCGTAGGTTCTCATATCTAAGGAGCGAAAGACATCTCTGTATGAGGGGTGTGCGAGTGGCACACATGGGAATAGTAGAGAGAAATGAGACCTCGGGAGACAAAGTTTTGTGTTTGTGTGAGAGAAAGAGATTCCACATGGAGAATCATAGTTAGAGACACATAGCAGGGAGCGAGATATACTTAGAGAGAGATAGAGTGATGAAGGTCGAGGGAGAGAGTGCCGTCAGTGTGTTACGAAGATAAAAGATCATTGTCGACATACAGGTAGCATGAGAGATACCTGAGAGATGATGAACGCGTATAGGTCCAGAGAGATAGTCTTATATAAGCATGAGTGATAGCTATATGAGACGAATATCTGGATTAAAGGGGATTCAAATATTTAAACTGGAGATCACGGCATCGATAATATCATAACGCAAATTGGTGTATCAAACATGCATATTCATTTGAATTTGGGCACACGTGTAATGTTATATAGTTTATCAATATTGGTGATCCATAGATTCTTCAATTACAAACAATGCATGGTTTATATGCAATTAATGTCTAAACTGAATTACACTATATGTTGCGTGTGTGAAACACTTTATACATGTTTGAGAAGTAAAAAAACGCATGAAACACACATTAATTGGAGACAGTTAGCGAGGAATGCATACATTGGATTTCAACATAAAGTGGTTTCAAATATTTGACAATCCAAATTGATGGATACAACCTTATGAATCTGAGATCATGCCATTTGTAAGCCATATTTATGTATAAATGCTGTTGTGCTTTTGAAAGTATATATAAAAAATGATGTATATAGAATGTAATTCCAATTGAAAATGGATCCCGCCCAAAAAATAGAATACAAACGGGATTCGAATTGAGTTGGCACGGTAAACGTGCTCTCTGCAAAATTTGAACGAAGCGGGGAAAGTCGCAGTAACCGCCCGAAACCAAAATCTGCGAGATGGAAATCACTACTGCCTATCCCTGCCACACAAAGCCTATATGCTGGATTTCTATAGGTTTCGATAGGGGTAGGTTTGTAATTTCACCCAAACATGACGTAACCGCCTCTCACCCGGATTCATACACGGTGGGTGCCAAAACACAGTGTGTCCTCGGCCGAAATCGACTCCCTCCCCGATTCATATTCATATACGGTGGGCGCCAAAAACAAACTCTCATCGGCAAATATTCGGTGTATGCAAGATTACCGTCCTATATATCCCCAACCGACTACTGTTGCTATGATGTAGTAGAAATTTGAAACGGGGGCTAAGTTTGTAAATTTCCTCGCATTTGAGACAAGCGCGCCCTGAATACATGGTTCCCCCTTACTCTCTACCTCCCTTTTCCCCATTCGTACTCCGTGGGCGCCAAAACACCCTCTCCACCCCACCCTCCTCCGTCCGCCACCGTCCGCCACCCCATCCACCGCCGTCCTCCTCCACCATGTCGGAGCTGATACCCCGACGCCACCATCCATTACAAGAGATCGACCTCTCTCATCCACGGCTTCGGACCGGGATCCTTGCATACCGTCCTCTCGCTTCATCCCCGCCGTCGTCCACCTTGCCGGCGCCGCTCCTACGACCGTCTCGTCCACCACGCCCCGCCGCCACCGTCTACCCTCCTAGATCTGCTTCCATGCCACCGACAGCCATCGCTACCGTAGCACCGTCAAATTCTCAGCAAATGCGTACATGGCGCCGCACCAGAGGCGGTACTCTTTCGTATCTGCTCAACTTATTTATCGCAGCAAGAAAATAGATCGCCACTGTTTTACTCTGATTTCTTGTCTTGGTTGTGAAGTTGCCTTTGTCCGGTTTGCACCTTCAAATCCTCCATGGCACGCTCAACACCATACTCGCAATGCTTATGGTTTTCCCCTTTTATATTCCACACTAGTTAAATCACAGTAGACTAAATTTCAAAATTGGGTCAGTCGATTTTTCAGAGCTTGCCGGAGTTCACCGGTGCGATCGAAGGGCCTCGGGTGGGGATGGTGGTTGTGGGGGGCAGTGGTGGGGCCTCGTCGAATGAAGAAAACTTGATGCGGGTGGGGGCGGGGGTGGGGGTGGCGGAGGAACACAGGCGGTGGGGCCGGTGGTTCGGCCGGCGGCCCGTGCGGTGTTCTGTATGGGAAGCACGATATGTTCCTTGTCAGGAAGGGGAGCAGGGACATCTACAGTCAACAGCTGATAGAGCTGGCCTGTACGTGATTGATAGGCTTTCAATTACTAGCGGCAATACAACACTGTAATTTCCAAACAGTTCCACTTTCCCAATTTATATATCCTGGTTATGGTGTACCCCTGTTATGTACACTATGATCTGCCTAGTTGCTGTGTGCTCTTGTTATCATGGTTTGGCAATAAACTCTCTATATAGTATATTATGAACCTATCATCTGCCATCTATCCTTACTTCTGGAGCCTATTTTTTTGTGTACTTGTGCCAGATTATATAAATGCACGCACCATATTACAGCACACATGAGCTCTCTCATCAGAATCCAGTGATAGCACACAAGTGTTTACAAGGGCGCCCCTATATTAGAATATCATCTGCATTACAAAGATAATCTCACAACTATTTATGTTTTCATGGTTCTCAGATATTATACGCAATTATAGTGAATATCAGAATCCGCGCATCAGAAGAATATTGTGGAACACTGCAATGACTTACAAAATTGGCAGCAAGGCACTGAGTGCCATTCTGTAAGCAATGAAACTCGTACGCTCCCCACCTGTTGATTCTTGTTCAGAATATCATCCTAATGACTATTCTAACCTCGAGGAGTCAAAGGCAGATGGCCTGTCCTGTTCACCCATCAAGGTGCCTGTTCTAATTTGGCAAGGTTTTATTGATTGTGCGTATCTTGCATATGTTGTCTTGCATTTCTTCTACTTTGTTGCACCACCATCTGCTTAGTTTACTCATCATATATGTCGAGATGCCATGCCCATCCATTATCAATACATATTCCATCTGTCATCATACCATGTTTTTCCACTCAAATGATGTTCTTATGCATCAGACATCTAAAAGGAAGAGGGTGATTGCCGAACCTGAAGGAGCACCAGCAAAGTCCTTGAAAAACGTGGTGGTGCCGGAGAAATCAGACAGCACCCCACTTATATTGGTTGTACAACCAGTGACACAAAATGTAGGACCGACTCTAGCAGACTATACCCATACTTTACTGGCCACACCACTAGCCCCACCACACAGGACCTGCACTCCAGCAAAAGGTATACCGATTTCATTTGCCATAGCACCAGCTGTACCACAGAAAAATCCCACTCCAGCAAAAAGTACAGCAAGTCCACCAGCCGAAGACCTATCCCAACTGCAGAGACGGCCAATTCCTGCAGATTGGAACCCCATTCCATTTATTCCCAGTTTAAAAGACAATGCTTTCAATGTTGTTAGGGACTACGTGCATATATTCCCATCATGGGAAGATTATTGTGAAGACAAACACCATTTTCACATCTTCCTGTCCAACTTACGTGTAAGTGGTATTATTCATGGTTATTATTTTCCTGTTTTCTACTGATTGAACACATCAATGATTTACATTACATTGTTGTAACTAGGCGAGGGTCAATCTGGATAGTCATGACGAGCAAAGCTTGCTTGTTCTTTTCAAGGAAGCATTGCAGCAGTATCGGTGTTACCAGAGGAAATCACACTTTGATGGAAAGTCTATAAACGAATTTCCGGTGAAGTCTCCTGTGCTAAATTTAGAAGACATTGAATGGAAAAACCTTGTTATGCACTGGTCACGTTCCCAGGATGAGGTACTGTCTATGAAATCACATGACAATTTGAACTTCTACTTTTCCGCATGTGCCTTACGGATCTTTTTTTGCAGGAAATCTGCTCGAAGAAGAATTCCGGTTTGACAAGAACGACAGGATATCGCAAATATGTTGCCCGTTGCTTTGCTCTTGTTAGTACATGTTGTCCTGTATCACTGTACTTGCATACATACCTGGTTCATTATGTGACAGCAGTATGCATGATATCTTGCTTATCAATTGTTCGCTCCAAAATATCTGATCTGTATGAATGGTTACATTAGTGTAGAATATATCCAATGCCAATGTTTTTTTAGCTCTGCATTGTTCTTGTAAGTACATGCTGTCCTTTATCAGTGTACTTATAATGACAGGTAGTTGTTCATGTACCATCACTCTGCAGCTTATTTTCCTTTGCCCTCCATTTTCTACACATCAGATATATATTTCCTCTTACCATAAGGTTGGTACTGAAGAAGTTTAGCTGTGCATTGCTCTTGGCTGTACCTTTTGCCTGTATGGCTGCACTTACATTTATAGCTACTTGGTTATGTAGCATCACTCTTCATCTTATCTTAAATATTCTCCATTTTTTGTATATTATCACATCTATATTTACTCTCAACAAAATGTGGAATAAAGGCAATGCTTTTGAAGAAGATTATGTGGTAAACTTCTTGAATTGCCCCCCCCCCCATCAGCATGGACAAGGCCTTTATAAAGCCTGTCTTCACCAATAATGTAAGTTTGTCCATCTCAAGCCTTCAAACTTTGTTGTATATATTTGGTTAGGCATGACTGCAACAGCTGTTTATTTTTGGTGTTTGCATCAAATTGCTTGTTTAAAGTTTATTATATGTAGTTCATAAACAAAAGTTTGTCCTTTCTCAATTTAAGTTTTCAGTTGTACAACCAAGTTCCTTCTTTATACCATGTAAATTAAACTATACAGAGCAAGTGATCTTCTTTTGCACTGCATGTATGCTTCTGTTCTTCATCCGTAATACAGTGGTGTGGTGAACCTACCCACTACAACACAATGTCATATTCCGCAATGTCTTAACTATGAACAATGTCATATCATTCTACTATTATATAAATCGTCTCTTTATTTGCCAATCTGAAATGGTATAAATTGACAGCACACTAACCATTGATACTTATGAGTTCTTGATCTGTAATCCAGTGGTTTCGTGAAGTTGCCAACTCCTTCATAATGTCATTTCCTGCCATGTCTTGACCAGAACAATACCATATTGTGTTAATGCAAATTTAAAGTGTGTCACTTTATTCGTCAGTAAGAAATGTGATGAATTGTCAGCACTGATACTTTTATGTGCAAAACCTGTCATATGTCTGCTTGTTTATCTTTTAGAGTGAGGAAGATATAAGTGTTGAACAAGCATAGTCTCATCATCTTGCTCTGCTGCTTGCGCTGCAGCTCCCCAGCAGGGCTAACCTTTCTTGAACTCTATTGAAGTGTTGTCGGTTTTTGTATATTATTTTGTCGGCGTGTTTATTTGCACTGGTGGCAATCTTTGATGCCCAGTGTATGTAATATGTTGTCTGCTTGTGCTTTATTATCATAGTGGCGAACTTTGATGCCCAGTGGATGTAATATGCCGTAATTTCTTTATTGTATAGTCTAGGTTTTTTCTTATTCATGATGCTGCAGTTATTTTACTGTATATATATATCCTATCTTCGCAGTAAACCGGCCAAACCATAAAATTACGGTACATAATCGGGCCGTCATGCAATCACGATGTAGGTTGGGCCTGAAACGTGACGAACAGCTCACGGGCCGGCAGCAGCCCGAAATGAACCCCGGCCCATGATTGTGTGAATCAAATCACGGGCTTTTAACTGGCCAAAAAATTGTCTCGGTCCTTGTTTGGCCCAATCAGATATCGGCTGCGAGCAGGCGGGGTGCAAACCGGGCCGTAGTTAGGCCCAACTATATGAAGGGCTTTTAACAGGCTGAAATTAATATAGGGCCGAAATGTTAAACGGGCCCTTAACAGGGCAAAACTAATATCAGGCCAAATTACTAAGTGGGCCTTTAGCAAGTGGGCCCAAAAGCATAGTGTCCAGTTAACGGGCCGAATCTGATATGGGCCATAATTGAGCCCAAAGCCTCTTAAAGGGCCGGACCTGATCTGGGCCGTAATTTGGCCCAGAACATGGTAGGCCTTTAACGGGTCGGATCTCATATGGGCCACTATTTGGCCCGGAGCATGGCAGGCCATTAATGGACCGGATCAAATATGGGCCGGCATTTGGCCCAAAACATGGCAGGCAGTTAATGGGCCGGCCTACTAGGGTCCTCAAAATTTTGTGGGCCTACAGCTAGGCCGGCCCATTATTGTCGGCGAAATCTTGTGGGCCTTTAGCTGGGCCGGCCCATTATGATCCGCAAGAATCTTGTGGGCCTTTACCTGGGCCGGCCCATTACGGCACACAAAAATCTTGTGGGCCTTTACCTGGGCCAGCCCATTATGGCCCGCAAAATCTTGTGGGCCTTTAGCTGGGCTAGCCCATTATGGTTCGCAAAATCTCGTGGGCCTTTAGCCGGGCCGGCCCATTATGGTCCGCAAAATCTTGTGGGCCTTTAGTTGGGCCGGCCCATTTAAACTTGTTGGGTCGTGCCACGTGTCGACGTATCATAGGTGCCTTATGTCCAGTGAGTGGATGACATCCGTCCCGATGATTAGCCGACACGTGTTTCCTCTAGCCAATGATGATTTTACACGTGGAAAATCCCCATTGGTCGGGGCTGTTAACGGGTTAT
The DNA here is from genome assembly GCF_002162155.2 of Triticum dicoccoides. Taxonomy (NCBI): domain Eukaryota; kingdom Viridiplantae; phylum Streptophyta; class Magnoliopsida; order Poales; family Poaceae; genus Triticum; species Triticum dicoccoides. Next base: position 101,325,631 of record NC_041390.1, read on the forward strand.
CGGATCCAAAACCCGACCCGATAGCTTAACGGCGTTCCATTACGGTGGATGCCACATGTCGATCACCCTTGACGAAAGCACTTCTGTGACGCGCGATTTATCGTCATGGAAGTGGACACTTCCGTGATGATAATTTTGGTAATGTCATGGAACACTTCTACGGCAGCACAGGTATGACTATCTTGATTCTGTCATAAATTTGTCATGGATGAACATGCATGGCAAAAAACGCGACCTACTATGAAAAACACGTATCATCATGGAAGTGTATTCTTTGTAGTGAATGGAGATTTCTTTGGAGGAATTTATGCAACCCGCATAGCTAATTTTCTTGGTATAGACATACACGAAGATGATATTGAATTACCACCTGCTTATTTAGATTTTAATGCTATGGTTCACCACCAGTTTGTTGAGATGAATGAATCACCTCTCCAGTATCGACTAATCTTTCACAGACGCCGTGTTGTCCGTATTAATCTCCCTGCTCCTACCTTCTTTGATTATCAGGCAAGAGGAAGATATACTATTACCAGAGAGGAGGCAGATGAGTACGAGAGGAGAGAGGAGGCCGCTCGTCGCCACGCCGCAGCTCAGCACGCGATAGCAGCTGCATCGCAGTACGACCCCAACTACTATTGTGGATATCCTCCAGGCCAGCTGTGGCCATAGACCAACTTAGGCCAAAAGCCTAAGCTTGGGGGAGTACATATTTCCCACCGACATTACATTTATGTTCACACACTCATTGCTAGATGTCGGTGCTCATACTTTTTCATTGTATCATCCATGCTAGTTTAATTTCCTTTTTATGTTTTCTTCTTGTGTGTTTAATAAACCTTAAGAAAAACCAAAAAAAATAGTTGTAGCTTTTAATCAGTTTAATTTCCATGCTTGTATTAGTAATTAAAAAGAAAACCCAAAAATATTTCATGTTCTTCTTTTGCTTGTTGGGAGCTTTCTCGTGTAAATAGTTTTATTTCTTTTCTTTTCTTTGGGGGTTGATAGGAGAAGACCATAATTAAATTGTTGAAGTGGCCCTTATACGCATTATTGTTTATCTGACAAAAGAGCCAATATTGCCTTGTCTTCTCCTGTTTATTGAATGCCTGCAGATTCCAGCTTAGTCCAATGCACGTGCACTATTATTATTATTCACACTATTCGGTCGTGCGAGTGAAAGGCAATTATGATGATATACAATGGACTGGCTGAGATGAGAAAAGCTGGTATGAACTCGACCTCTTTTGTTTTTGTAAATATGATTAGTTCATCGTTCCTGATTCAGCCTATTATGAATAAACATGGTTGCAATGACAACGAGAGATCATAGTTTCTTATGACATGCTTGATTAGATATGAGTTATAATGGTTTACCTTGCATGCCAACATGCTATTGAAATGGTTATGATGTGGTATGATAGGGTGGTATCCTCCTCCGAATGATTTAAGTGACTTGACTTGGCACATGTTCACGCATGTAGTTGAAACAAAATCAACATAGCCTTCACGATATTTATGTTCATGGTGGATTATATCCTACTCATGCTTGCATTCGGTGTCGATTAATTTTAATGCATGTTCATGACTGTTGTCGCTCTCTAGCTGGTCGCTTCCCAGTCTTTTGCTAGCCTTCACTTGTACTAAGCGGGAATACTGCTTGTGCATCCAATCCCTTAAACCCCAAAAGTTATTCCACATGAGTCCACCATACCTACCTATATACGGTATCTACCTACCGTTCCAAGTAAATTTGTATGTGCCAAACTCTAAACATTCAAATAAATATCCTGTTTTGTATGCTTGAATAGCTCATGTATCAACTGGGGCTGTCTGTATCTTCCATGTTAGGCGGGTTATTCTCAAGAGGAGTGGACTCCGCTCCTCACTCAAGAGATAAATGGCTGGTCACCGGGATGCCCAGTCCCATGCTTTATGCAAACTAAATCAAAATAATTGCAAACAAAAATCCCCCTGGGACTCTTGTTAGTTGGAGGCACTCATTGTTTCGAGCAAGCCATGGATTGATGCTTGTTGGTGGAATGGGGAGTATAAACTTTACCATTCGGTTTGGGAACCGCCTACAATGTGTGTAGCATGGAAGATATCTCCATCTCTTGGTTGTTATGTTGACAATGAAATATACCGCTCAAAATATTATTCACCTCTGTTTCAAAACCGAGCTCTGGCACCTCTACAAATCCCTACTTCCCTCTGCGAAGGGCATGTCTATTTACTTCTATGCTGAGTCATCATCCTCTTATTAAAAAGCACCAGTTGGAGAGCACCACTGTCATTTGCATTCATTATTGTTAACTTGACTGGATCTCTTTTACCATGAATTACAATGTCTAGTCAGTCCTTGGTATTCAAAGGTGCTCTGCATTTATGTTTTGCGGTCTCAGAAAGGGCTAGCGAGATACCATCCTGTTATATCATATTATGATTGTTTTGAGAAAGTGTTGTCATTCGAGATTTATTATTATGACTCGCTAGTTGATTATGCTATTGATATGAGTAAACTTGAGACCTATGCGTTATTGCAAATGTGGTTAGTTATAATCTTTGCTGAAAACTTGAATGTTGGCTTTACATATTTACAACAAGAAGAGCAAACAGAGTTTGTAAAAGTTTTTCTTTATCACTTTCAGTTTGTCAACTGAATTGCTTGAGGACAAGCAAAGGTTTAAGCATGGGGGAGTTGATACGTCTCCAATGTATCTACTTTTCCAAACACTTTTTTTGGACTCTAACTTGCATGATTTGAATGGAACTAACCCGGACTGACGCTGTTTTCAGCGGAATTACCATGGTGTTATTTATGTGCAGGAGCAAACGTTCTCGGAATGACCTGAAACTTCACGGACCTACTTTTCAAAAAATAAGAAAAATACCTGCAAAAGATGGAGGCCAGGGGGCACACCACCTTGCCATGAGGGTGGGGGGCGCGCCTGCCCCCTAGGGCGTGCCCCCCTACCTCGTGGGCCCCCTGTTGCATCTACGACTCCAACTCCACCTCCACATATTGAGTTTCGATGAGAAAAAAATCAAGAAGAAGAAATCATCACGTTTTACGATACGGAGCCGCCGCCAAGCCCTAAAACCTCTCGGGAGGGCTGATCTGGAGTCCGTTCTGGGCTCCGAAGAGGGGAATCCGTTGCCATCGTCATCATCAACCATCCTCCATCACCAATTTCATGATGCTCACTTCCGTGTGTGAGTAAGTCCATCGTAGGCTTGCTGGACGGTGATGGGTTGGATGGGATCTATCATGTAATCGAGTTAGTTTTGTTAGGGTTTGATCCCTAGTGTCCACTATGTTCTGAGATTCATGTTGCTATGACTTTGCAATGCTTAATGCTTGTCACTAGGGCCCGAGTGCCATGATTTGAGATCTGAACCTATTATGTTTTCATCAATATATGAGTGTTCTTGATCCTATCTTGCAAGTCTATAATCACCTATTGTGTGTTATGATCCGTTAACCCCGAAGTGACAATAATCGGGATACTTACCGGTGATGACCATAGTTTGAGGAGTTCATGTATTCACTATGTGTTAATGCTTTGTTCCGGTTCTCTATTAAAAGGAGGCCTTAATATCCCTTAGTTTCCGTAAGGACCCCGCTGCCACGGGAGAGTAGGACAAAAGATGTCATGCAAGTTCTTTTCCATAAGCATGTATGACTATGTTTGGAATACATGCCTACATTATATCAATGAACTGGAGCTAGTTCTGTGTCACCCTAGGTTATGACTGTTACATGATGAACCGCATCCGGTGTAATTCTCCATCACTGATCCATTGCCTATGAGCTTTCCATATATTGTTCTTCGCTTATTTACTTTTCCCGTTGTTATTGCTATCATCACTACAAAATACCAAAAACATTACTTTTACTACTGTTACCTTTTGCTACCGTTATCACTACTATCATATTACTTTGCTACTAAACACTTTGCTGGAGATATTAAGTTTCCAGGTGTGGTTGAATTGACAACTCAGCTGCTAATACTTGAGAATATTCTTTGGCTCCCCTTGTGTCGAATCAATAAATTTGGGTTGAATACTTTACCCTCGAAAACTGTTGCGAAACCCTATACTTGTGGGTTATCAATAGTGTCATTGATAGAGTTCTTCAATCACTGCCACCAAGCTATAAGAGCTTTGTGATGAACTATAATATGCAAGGGATGGATAAGACAATTCCCGAGCTCTTCGCAATGCTAAAGGCTGCGGAGGTAGAAATCAAGAAGGAGCATCAAGTGTTGATGGTCAACAAGACCACCAGTTTCAAGAAGAAGGGCAAAGGGAAGAAGGGGAACTTCAAGAAGAACAGCAAGCAAGTTGCTGCTCAAGTGAAGAAGCCCAAGTCAGGACCTAAGACTGAGACTGAGTGCTTCTACTGCAAAGGGACTAGTCACTGGAAGCGGAATTGCCCCAAGTATTTGGCGGATAAGAAGGATGGCAAAGTGAAATGTATATTTGATATACATGTTATTGATGTGTACCTTACTAATGCTCGCAGTAGCGCCTGGGTATTTGATACTGGTTTTGTTGCTAATATTTACAACTCGAAACATGGGCTACGGATTAAGCGAAGATTGGCTAAGGACGAGGTGATGATGCACATGGGAAATGGTTCCAAAGTCGATGTGATCGCCGTCAGCATGCTACCTCTACATCTACCTTCAGGATTAGTTTTAGACCTGAATAATTGTTATTTGGTGCCAGCGTTAAGCATGAATATTATATATGGATCTTGTTTGATGTGAGACGGTTATTCATTTAAATCAGAGAATAATGGTTGTTCTATTTATATGAGTAATATCTTTTACGGTCATGCACCCTTGATGAGTGGTCTATTTTTACTAAATCTTGATAGTAGTGATACACATATTCATAGTATTGAAGCCAAAAGATATAAGTTTAATAATTATAGTGCAACTTATTTGTGGCACTGCCGTTTGGGCTATATTGGTGTAAAGCGCATGAAGAAACTCCATGCTGATGGACTTTTGGAATCACTTGATGCTTGCGAACCATGCCTCATGGGCAAGATGACTAAGACTCCGTTCTACGGAACAATGGAACGAGCAACAGACTTATTGGAAATAATACATACTGATGTATGCGGTCCGATGAGTGTTGATGCTCGTGGCGGGTATCATTATTTTCTGACCTTCACAGATGATTTGAGCAGATATGGGTATATCTACTTAATGAAACATAAGCCTGAAACATTTGAAAAGTTCAAAGAATGTTAGAGTGAAGTGGAAAATCATCATAACAAGAAAATAAATTTTCTACGATCTGATCGTGGAGGAGAATATTTGAGTTACAAGTTTGGTCTTCATTTGAAACAATGTGGAATAGTTTCGCAACTCACGCCACCTGGAACACCACAGCGTAATGGTGTGTTCGAACGTCACAACGCACTTTATTAGATATGGTGCGATCTATGATGTCTCTTACTGATTTAACGCTATCGTTTTGGGGTTATGCTTTAGAGACGGCTCCATTCACGTTAAATAGGGCACCATCGAAATCCGTTGAGATGACACCTTATGAACTATGGTTTGGCAAGAAACCCAAGTTGTCGTTTCTTAAAGTTTGGGGCTGCCATGCTTATGTGAAAAAGGTTCAACCTGATAAGCTCGAACCCAAATAGGAGAAATGTGTCTTCATAGGATACCCAAAAGAAACTGTTGGGTACACCTTCTATCATAGATCCGAAGGCAAGATATTTGTTGCTAAGAATGGATCCTTTCTAGAGAAGGAGTTTCTCTTGAAAGAAGTGAGTGGGAGGAAAGTAGAACTTGATGAGGTAATTGTACCTTCTCCCGAATTGAAAATAGTTCATCACAGAAATCAGTTGCAGTGATTCCTACACCAATTAGTGAGGAAGCTAATGATGATGATCATGAAACTTCAGATCAAGTTACTACCGAACCTCGCAGGTCAACCAGGGTATGGTCTACACCAGAGTGGTACGGTAATCCTGTTTCGAAAGTCGTGTTACTAGACCATGACGAACCTACGAACTATGAGGAAGCGATGATGAGCCCAGTTTCCGCGAAATGGCTTAAGGCCATGAAATCTGAGATAGGATCCATGTATGAAAACAAAGTATGGACTTTGATTGACTTGCCCGATGATCGGTGATCCATAGAGAATAAATGGATCTTCAAGAAAAAGACTGACGCTGACGGTAATGTTACTGTCTGCAAAGCTCGACTTGTTGCGAAAGGTTTTCGACAAGTTCAAGGAGTTGACTACGATGAGACCTTCTCACTCGTAGCGATGCTTAAGGCTGTCCGAATCATGTTAGCAATTGCCGCATTTTATGATTATGAAATTTGGCAAATGGATGTCAAAACTGCATTCCTTAATGGATATCTTAAAGAAGAGTTGTATATGATCCAACTAGAAGGCACAAGAAGTAGATGATGATCATATGAACTCGGACCACACTAGGGAACCCGTCGGTGATGAATTCATCAATCGCAAACGGTTGAATACTAGCAAGCGTTTGCCCACAACACACACGCCTTATTCCATCACAAACAGGTCGAATGGATCAACTGTATGCCACGTATCGCACATTGTCAAAAAGTAATGTGGTAGACCTTCTTTAACATGTGTTAAAAAAACAAGGACCTCGAGGCCCATGGCAATAGATGTTGTGTAGACAGAGCATATCACATACGTCTTATTAGAAGCAATCATCTGTGTTATTATCGGTTGATACGTCTCCAACGTGTCTAATTTTCCAAACACTTTTGCCCTTGTTTTGGACTCTAACTTGCATGATTTGAATGGAACTAACCCGGACTGATGCTGTTTTCAGCAGAATTACCATGGTGTTACTTATGTGCAGGAGCAAACGTTCTCGGAATGACCTGAAACTTCACGGAGCCACTTTTCAGAAAATAAGAAAAATACCTGCAAAAGATGAAGGCCAGGGGGCCCACCACCTTGCCACGAGGGTGGGGGCGTGCCTGCCCCCCTAGGGCGCGCCCCCTACCTCGTGGGCCCCATGTTGCCTCTCCGACTCCAACTCCACCTCCATATATTGAGTTTTGATGAGAAAAAATCAGGGAGAAGAAATGATAGTGTTTTACGATACGAAGCCACCGCCAAGCCCTAAAACCTCTCGGGAGGGCTGATCTGGAGTCCGTTCGGGGCTCTGTAGAGGGGAATCTGTCGCCATCGTCATCATCAACCATCCTCCATCACCAATTTCATGATGCTCACCGCCGTGCGTGAGTAATTCCATCGTAGGCTTGCCGGACGATGATGGGTTGGATGGGATCTATCATGTAATCGAGTTAGTTTTGTTAGGGTTTGATCCCTAGTATCCACTATGTTCTGAGATTGATGTTGCTATGACTTTGTTGTGCTTAATGCTTGTCACTAGGGCCCGAGTGCCATGAATTCAGATCTGAACCTATTATGTTTCATCAATATATGAGTGTTCTTGATCCTATCTTGCAAGTCCATAGTCACCTATTATGTGTTATGATCCGTTAACCCCGAAGTGACAATAATCGGGATACTTACCGGTGATGACCGTAGTTTGAGGAGTTCATGTATTCACTATGTGTTAATGCTTTGTTCAGGTTATCTATTAAAAGGAGGCCTTAATATCCCTTAGTTTCCGTAAGGACCCCGCTGCCACAGGAGGGTAGGACAAAAGATGTCATGCAAGTTCTTTTACATAAGCACGTATGACTATGTTCGGAATACATGCCTACATTATATCAATGAACTGGAGCTAGTTCTATGTCACCCTAGGTTATGACTGTTACATGATGAACCGCATCCGACATAATTCTCCATCACCGATCCATTGCCTACGAGCTTTCCATATATTGTTCTTCGCTTATTTACTTTCCCGTTGCTATCGCTATCATCATTACAAAATACCAAAAACATTACTTTTACTACTGTTACCTTTTGCTAGCGTTACCACTACTATCATATTACTTTGCTACTAAATACTTTGCTGCAGATATTAAGTTTCCAGGTGTGGTTGAATTGACAACTCAGCTGCTAATACTTGAGAATATTCTTTGGCTCCCCTTGTGTCGAATCAATAAATTTGGGTTCAATACTCTACCCTCAAAAACTGTTGCGATCCCCTATACTTGTGGGTTATCAAGACTATTTTCTGGCGCCGTTGCCGGGGAGCATAGCTCTATTCTTTGAGTCACTTGGGATTTATATCTGCTTATCATTATGAAGAACTTGAGAGATCCAAAAACCAAGATTTATCCCTCAACTACGAGGGGAGGTAAGGAACTGCCATCTAGCTTTGCACTTGATTCACCTTCTGTTATGAGTATGTTTGCGACACCTACACCTGCTTCTGCTATTCGTTCTGATATGTCGCATGTTATTGATGATGCCACTTCTACTATGCATGATACTTATGATGAAACTACCTCTATGCCTGATACTACTGTGCCACTTAGTGATTTCCTTGATGAACAACTTGCTAGGGCTAGAGAAATTGAAAATATTGAATCTGATTATACTGATGAAAGTGATGATGAAGAATCACTTGTTATTCCTAAGGGTTATGTTTTTGATCAAGAAGCTTCTTTCTCTATCTTAGCTTGCAAAAATAGAAATGAACTCAAAAAATTATTAGCTAAATGGAGTAGGCAATCTCTAAGTGCTAGAATGAAACCTGACCCTACTTTTGCTACTTCACCTATCTTTGTTACTGATAAGGATTATGAATTCTCTGTTGATCCTGATATAATTACTTTGGTTGAATCTAATCCTTTTCATGGTTATGAATCTGAAACTGTTGTGGCACATCTTACTAAATTAAATGATATAGCCACCCTGTTCACTAAAGATGAGAGAACTCGTTACTTTTACATCCTTAAAATATTTCCGTTCTCATTAAAGGGTGATGCTAAGATATGGTTTAATTCTCTTGAACCTGGTTGTGTCTGTAGTCCCCAGGATATGATTTATTACTTCTCTGCTAAATATTTCCCTGCTCATAAGAAACAAGCTGCTTTAAGGGATATATATAATTTTGTGCAAATTGAAGAAGAGAGTCTCCCACAAGCTTGGGGAGGCTTCTCCAATTACTTAATGCTTTGCCTGATCATCCTCTTAAGAAAAATGAAATACTTTATATCTTTTATAATGGACTAACCGATGCCTCCAGAGATTACCTGGATAGTTGTGCTGGTTCTGTTTTCAGGGAAAGAACACCGGTTGAAGCTAAAATTCTATTGAATAATATGTTGACAAATGAAAATAATTGGACACCTCCAGAGCCAATTCCTGAGCCTATTCCTAAACCCACTCCGAAGAAGAGGGGTATTCTATTTCTAAGTCCTGAAGATATGCAAGAGGCAAAGAAATCTATGAAAGAGAAAGGTATTAAAGCTGAAGATGTTAAGAATTTACCTCCTATTGAAGAAATACATGGTCTTAATTTACCGCTTGTTGAAGAAACATATAACTTAATCCTTTACCTATTGAAGAAACTCATGGTCTTGATAACCCGACACAGGTAGTAAAGGTAAATTCTCTCTATAGATATGATAAAGCTGAAATCCCATTTACTAAGTTTGCTAGCCCATGCTTAGATGAGTTTGATAAATTTATGGCTAAGCAAGAAGACTTTAATGCTTATTTTGGTAGACAATTGAAATACAATTCAAATATGCTTGAACACTTGGGTGATTATATGGCTAATGTTAAAAGTGAACTTAAACTTATTAGTAAACATGCTTCTATGGTTACCACTCAAGTAGAACAAGTACTTAAAGCTCAAAATGATTTGCTCAATGAATTGAATAGTAAGAATAATGATTATGCTGTTAGAGTGGCTACTAGAACTGGTAGAATGACTCGGGAACCTTTGTATCCTGAAGGCCACCCTAAGAGAATTGAGCAAGATTCTCAGAGAAATAATATAGATGTACCTAGTTCTTCTAAAAAGAAGAAAAAGAAAAATGATAAGACTTTGCATGCTTCTAGTGATCCTATTATTGAAACACCTGAGAATCCAAATGATATTTCTATTTCTGATGCTGAAACTCAATCTTGTAATGAACTTGAAACTAGTAATAATGCTAATAATAATGTTCATGATGATGCTCAACCTAGTAATGATAATGATATAGAAATTGAACCTGCTGTTGATCTTGATAACCCACAATCAAAGAATCAACGTTATGATAAGAAAGACTTTATTGCTAGGAAACATGGTAAAGAAAGAGAACCTTGGGTTCAGAAACCCATGCCTTTTCCTCCTAAACCATCCAAGAAAAAGGATGATGAGGATTTTTGAGAGCTTTGCTGAAATGATTAGACCTATCTTTTTGCGTATGCGATTAACTGATATGCTCAAAACCACTCCTTATGCTAAGTACATGAAAGATATCATTACAAATAAAAGAAAGATACCCGAAGCTGAAATTTCCACCATGATTTCTAATTATACTTTTAAGGGTGGAATACCAAAGAAACTTGGAGATCCTAGTGTACCCACTATATCATGCTCTATTAAAAGAAACTATGTTAAAATTGCTTGATGTGATCTTGGAGCCGGTGTTAGTGTTATGCCTCTCTATTTATATCGTAGACTTGATTTGAATAAGTTGACACCTACTGAAATATCTTTGCAAATGGATGATAAATCAACTGTGATACCTGTCGGTATTTGTGAGGATGTGCCTGTTGTAGTTGCAAACGTTACTATTTTAACGGACTTTGTTATTCTTGATATTCCCGAGGACGATAGTATGTCTATTATTCTTGGAAGACCCTTTTTGAATACTGCAGGGGCTGTTATTGATTGCATTAAAGGCAGTGTCACTTTTCATGTTAATGGTAATGAGCATACGGTACACTTTCCGAGGAAACAACCTCAAGTTCATAGTATCAACTCTATTGGAAAAATTCCACCGATTATATGTGGAGGTTTTGAATTTCCTCTTGCTACTGTCAAGAAGAAATATGATATTCTTATTATTGGGGATGTGCATATCCCAGTTGAGGTAACATAGTGTTATTAGAAATTTCTCCGGTTCCATGTTATTCGGAATGAGTTCGTTAACAAGACTTGATCAACCTTGTTAGTGGATTCCTTTTGATGATCATGAGATGGATGAAACTAGAAGGCACAACCTTCTGTACCCCACTTTTACTTTCTGTTATTTATATTAAATAAAATAAAATAAATATTTTCTATTTGTTATCTGATTATCCTTGCAATATAAAAATACCTCGAAAATAAAAGTTCTCCAAATGCCCCGAAATTTAAATATGATTTTTTCTAGAATATTTGAGGATTCATGGAACTGAGAACACACCAGGGGGGTCAACCACCTGCCCACGAGGGTGGAGGGCGCGCCCACCCCTCTAGGGCGTGCCCCGTGCCTCGTGGGCCCATGGTGGCCCTCCTCCACTTATCCTTTCACCCATACACTCCTTCCTCCCCCAACCACGAATAACCAGCTCAAACCCGATTCCAAGCTCATCTTGCTGCCATTTTCGATCTCCTTGCTCAAAGCACCTCTCACAAAACTCCTTGGGGAGATTGTTCCTTGGTATGTGACTCCTCCATTGGTCCAATTAGTTTTGCTCTAGTGCTTTATTCATTGCAAATTTTTGCTGCTTAGGTGACCCTGTTCTTGAGCTTGCATGTCAAATTATATGGTCAAAAGTAGTTTTGATGCATGATATAGGCCCTAGGCACTTGTAGGAGTAGTTGCTATCAATATTATTGAGTTTGGTTTACTTTTATTTTGAAGTTACTAAAAATTTCAGAATTTTTCAAAAAATGATGAGGAGATTATTGAGGGGCTCATCGAGCCAAAGCTCGAAGGAAAAGGCACCAAAGCCTAAGTATAATTTGCCGCGCACCGCGGATTTTTGGGCGTGTGAATGGCCTTCTGATGATTTCTTGAGAGCAGCCGGTATCTATGAAGATTTTCATGAAATGGCTAGGAATGCAGGCCTCACTGCTTTCCTCCACGACCAATGCGATGAGTATCTCTTACTCACAAATACCTTTGTGCAAAACTTTCATTTCCATTCCAGGAACTTGCCACCTACGGTGGAGTTTCATTTATATGATGAGCATAAGGAGATGTCACTTTATGATTTCTGTCGGATTTGTATAGTCCCTTTTGAGGGCAAGACAGAAGAACCACATCGTGATGATGTGGAGGGTTTTATTGACACTATCATTGTAGGGAAAACAAGGAAGGTTTCCGATGCACGAATCACTAGCATACATTTTCTTGTTTTACGTTACTTTGCATTATTTGCTAGTCGTTGCTTAATTGGTCGCGGAAACTGTGGAAACCTGAGTATCCCTGATATAATTATTCTTCTCCACGGTTTATACAGTGATAACACTTTTAGTATGGGCGGTATTATTGCCAAACGGTTAAGTCTGAACAGTACCAAAGGCCCTATCTTTGGAGGCATCTATGCTTCACGCCTAGCTGCACATTTTAACATACCTATTAGGCATTTTGAGAAGGAAGAAAAGGTGCTGGCCCGTCTTTATCTAGATTATAGAAGTATGGTGGCACATGATTTTATTGTTAAGAATAGGGCAGGAGAGCTTAAATATCAACTGTTCTTTAATAAACATCACCCTAAAACTATTACCCTGCCTGCTCCTTCTTTGTTTGATCTATCTTCAGGCACGTACCTTGTTCCGTTGAAGGCTATTCAAGCCTACCGGAACCCTGCACCAGTCGAGGAGTCGGAGCCGGAACCACAATTTGATCCCTCACGACAGTCTAATTACCAGTGGGATCCGGAGATGATTGCCAACCAGTGGCAATCGGAGCCTTCTTCTTCATCGCAATACGACCCCAGCTACTATTATGGATATCCGCCAGGCCAGCCGTGGCCATAGACCAACTTAGGCCAAAAGCCTAAGCTTGGGGGAGTACGTATTTCCCACCGACATTACATTTATGTTCACACACTCATTGCTAGATGTCAGTGCTCATACTTTTTCATTGTATCATACATGCTAGTTATTTTCATTTTTATGCTTTCTTCTTGTGTGTTTAATAAACCTTAAGAAAAAAATAGTTGTAGCTTTTAACTAATTTACTTTCCATGCTTGTAGTAGTAATTAAAAAGAAAACCCAAAAAAAGATTTCATGTTCTTCTTTTGCTTGTTGGGAACTTTCCCGTGTAAATAGTTTTATTTCTTTTCTTTTCTTTGAGGGTCGATAGGAGAAGACCTTAATTAAATTGTTAAAATGGCTCTTATATGCATTATTGTTGATCTGACAAAAGAGCCCATATTGCCTTGTCTTCTCCTGTTTATTGAATGCTTGCAGATTCCAGCTTAGTCCAATGCACGTGCACTATTATTATTATTCACACTATTCGGTCGTGCAAGTGAAAGGCAATTATGACGATATATGATGGACTGACTGAGATGAGAAAAGCTGGTATGAACTCAACCTCTTTTGTTTTTGTAAATATGATTAGTTCATCATTCCTGATTCAGCCTATTATGAATAAACATGTTTGCAATGACAACTAGAGATCATAGTTTCTTGTGCCATGCTTGATTAGCTATGAGTTATAATGGTTTACCTTGCGTGACAACATGCTATTGAGATAGTTATGATGTGGTATGATAGGGTGGTATCCTCCTCTGAATGATTTAAGTGACTTGACTTGGCACATGTTCACGCATGTAGTTGAAACAAAATCAACATAGCCTTCATGATATTTATGTTCATGGTGGATTATATCCTACTCATGCTTGCATTCGGTGTCGATTAATTTTAATGCATGTTCATGACAGTTGTCGCTCTCTAGCTGGTTGCTTCCCAGTCTTTTGCTAGCCATCACTTGTACTAAGCGGGAATACTGCTTGTGCATCCAATCCCTTAAACCCCAAAGTAATCCCACATGAGTCCACTATACCTACCTATATACGGTATCTACCTACCGTTCCAAGTAAATTTGTATGTGCCAAACTCTAAACCTTCAAATAAATATCCTGTTTTGTATGCTAGAACAGCTCATGTATCAACTAGGGTTGTCTGTATCTTCCATGTTAGGCGGGTTATTCTCAAGAGGAGTGGACTCCGCTCCTCACTCACGAGATAAATGGCTGGTCACCGGGATGCCCAGTCCCATGCTTTATGCAAACTAAATCAAAATAATTGCAAACAAAAATCCCCCTGGGACTCTTGTTAGTTGGAGGCACTCATTGTTTCGAGCAAGCCATGGATTGATGCTTGTTGGTGGAAGGGGAGTATAAACTTTACCATTCTGTTTGGGAACTGCCTATAATGTGTGTAGCATGGAAGATATCGCCATCTCTTGGTTGTTATGTTGACAATGAAAGTATACCGCTCAAAATATTACTCACCTCTATTTCAAAACCGAGCTCTGGCACCTCTACAAATCCCTGCTTCCCTCTGTGAAGGGCCTATCTATTTACTTTTATGCCGAGTCATCATCCTCTTATTAAAAAGCACTAGTTGGAGAGCACCGCTGTCATTTGCATTCATTACTGTTTGTTTACATTGACTATGACTTGACTGGATCTCTTTTACCATGAATTACAATGCCTAGTCAGTCCTTGGTCTTTAAAGCTGCTCTGCATTTATGTTTCGCGGTCTCGGAAAGGGCTAGCAAGATACCATCTTGTTATATCATATTATGATTGTTTCGAGAAAGTGTTGTCATCCGAGATTTATTATTATGGCTCGCTAGTTGATTATGCTATTGATACGAGTAAACTTGAGACCTATGTGTTATTGCAAATGTGGTTAGTTATAATCTTTGCTGAGAACTTGAATGCTAACTTTACATATTTACAACAACAAGAGCAAACAGAGTTTCTAAAAGTTTTTCTTTATCACTTTCAGTTTGTCAACTAAATTGCTTGAGGACAAGCAAAGGTTTAAGCTTGGGGGAGTTGATACGCCTCCAACGTATCATACCACATTGGGGGACTGACGGTGTTTTTAGCAGAATTACCATGGTATTATTTATGTGCAAGAGCAAACGTTCTCGGAATGACCTGAAACTTCACGGAGCCACTTTTCAGAAAATAAGAAAAATACCTGCAAAAGATGAAGGCCAGGGGGCCCACCACCTTGCCACGAGGGTGGGGGCGTGCCTGCCCCCTAGGGCGCGCCCCCTACCTCGTGGGCCCCCTGTTGCCTCTCCGACTCCAAGTCCACCTCCATATATTGAGTTTCGATGAGAAAAAATCAGGGAGAAGAAATGATCATGTTTTACGATATGGAGCCGCCGCCAATGTCGGAGTAAATAGCCATGGGTAGCCTAGCCGGCTTCCCCCGGCACTTCTGAAAAAGTTGCGAGCCTGCCTGGCTCACAAGAATCCAAGACATGGGGCCGCCTTCCCCTAGCCGGCTACGATCAAGGCCGGCTTTCGGAAGGCGGTCCGACTTTGGCCCTCACGAGAGGGCCGACTCCAAGAAGCCGGCTGTGAGAAGGCCGACTCCTTCAAGCCAGCTCCCCGTAAAGCAGTCAAGACCGTACCCACAAAGTTTGCGCCCACCTAATGGCGGTGCGACGGGGCGTGGCTACAGGAGAGCCTGCCACCCCCGAATCCCGGGGCACGCCTGGCACAGTGCGCCGTACGAGGTAGGCATGACCCGTCCGGCGCAGCACTGTTGCCATGTTGACCCTGGCGTCACCCACGACGGACCGCCAGCGTGGCCCACAGGCGGTGGGCCCCTTAAAGTAGAGAGACGGCCGAAGGCGGCCACGCTTCCAACCAGCCGGCCCAAGACGGAGCCGGCTCCCCGCAGCCGGCCTGCCACCTCCCTCGAAGAGGACGCCCCATTAAGGAGACAAGACGCGGTAAGGCTACAGCGATCGCCCGGCAGGCGGCGGTACTGTAGCCACGCTTACCACGATGAAGCTCACGTCAGCAAGATGAAGCCACAGTGACCAAGGAGTTGGCAGCCGGCGGGACCCACCAGTCGGCGGGCCCCAGCAGCCGGCGTAGAAGCCGGCGGGCGCAGTCGCAGACGGCTGGGCCCCGCGCCTAGCCGGATTACCATTGTACCCTCGGGGTAGGCTTATATAAACCCCCCGGGGCACCCATGCAAAGGGTTGGACCCCCTGCTAGTTCTAGACACCATACAAGGAGAAGAAGCAGGCTAGCCGTGCCCTTTCTTCCTCCTCCCCCCAAAACAGCTCCAGGAGCGTTGTGTAGCTACTTGATTCATCGAGTGAGCATGCGGAGACCCCGTAGAGCAGCAGTAGGGGTGTTATCTCCACGGAGAGCCCTGAAGCTGGGTAAGATCCACCGGCATGCATGTTTTCGCCTTATCCCGCTTCCAGGCACCGGCGATGTGTTACTGGTTCCCACAAAGATAAGCCACCCGTTGGCATATGTCGCACCCACCACCCGACATTTGGCGCCCACCGTGGGGCCAGGCGCACCGTCGTCCGGAGACCTGTTCTGGACGGGAACCCTCTTCCTCCCCAGCGAGCGTAGTCAGCCCGGCACGCCCGATGGCGCTTGCCACGACGCGCTGCGAGGCGTCACCAGCATCTGCGCGGCAAGCGGCCTCGCCGATCTCCCCGACGAGACCTTCATCCCCAATGAGCTCGCCCCCGATGCGGGCACTGACCGCCTTGCCAACCTTCTCTCCCAGCTCCATGTCTCCAGCGAGCCCGCTGCGGACCTGGAGTCGGTTGGCTCCACCGACCCGATGCCTGTCGACTCCGACACGGCCCCCTACGACGCCTTCCCCACCAACGTCGCGATCTACAACGACCCACTTCCTCGAGCCGACGGCCACGATGCTGTCGCCGCCGAAGTGATGGTTGTCGGCCACGGCGGCCCGGCCGACGAGAGCGCCCGTGACGCCTCACGCACGGCGGCCCACAACCTGTCCGCTCCTCTCCCGGCCGACACCGACGACGAAGCCCTGGAAGCACGCTGCCTCGCCCTCCTCGCAGAGGGCCGGAGGCTGGCCTCCGTAAGACGCCTCACTGAGGCCTATCGGCGCGAGGCTGACCGCGCCGCCTTCGGCACGCCGGCCCCGGGCGGGCCAAGCCGGGCCGGCCTTATCAAGCAACGCGGCGCTGTCATCGCCGACACGCTGGGAGTCGACCGCCCGGTCTATGCCACTCTGCTTGAGAATTTGCGTGCCGCCCAGGCGGCCGTAGACGAGCTGGACGGCCTGGAAGCCGAAGACCTCCCCCACATGACCCGGCGCATCCAGCAATTGATTGACGCCGCCGCGCAGCGGCACAAAGCCGACGCTCGCGCGGAAAGCCTTCCCCCGCGCCGAGAGCATGGCGCGACGTCCCGGACGCCGACTACGAGCAATACCCGCGCGCGACGCGAGAAGGAGCCGGCTACCAGCTGCAGCCGGACCCGGATCTCCATCGAGCGGGACGCGGACGGTCATCCCCGAGCCATGGAGTGGCGGGGCGACCCGCCTCCACCTTTGCCCCGAGGAGAGAGATATCCCGCCTCACCGCCAGTGGCGCACCCGACTCTCAGTGGCTGGCTGGGCCGCCGCGAAGAAATCGGCGAGAACGACGCCCGTCATCGGCTCGACCGCCTGGCGCGATCCCTAGCGTTGGAAGAAGAAGACGATGTCGGCCCGCCTTGCTTCGGCCCCCGCATCCGCGACGAGCCCTTTCCCAAAGGGTTCTCGCTCCCAAGAGACACGCCCAAATACAACGGCTCCGTGAAGCCGGAAGATTGGTTGATCGACTACTCCACCGCAGTTAGCATCGCCAATGGCAATCGGCGCGTCGCCGTGAAGTACGTGCCCCTCATGCTGCAGGGCACGGCGCGGACCTGGCTCAACAGCCTCAAGCCGCGTAGCGTCAACAGCTGGCTAGACTTCACAGAAGCCTTCATCCGCAACTTCACCAGCACCTACAAGCGGGCTCCCAAGCCCAGACAGCTCTCCTTGTGCGTACAAGGCCCCGCCGAGTCCACTCGCGATTACCTCATGCGTTGGGCCGAGCTCCACAACTCCTGTGAAGGGGTGCACGAGGTGCAAGCCATAGAGTACTTCACAGTCGGGTGCCGAGAAGGCACCCTCCTCAAGCACAAGCTCCTCTGCGACGAGCCGGCTACCCTCGACGAGCTTCTGGACATAGCGGACAAGTACGCTACCGCCGACTCCTCGATGAAGACCGAGCTTCGGGTAGACGCGTCCGGGAAGGTGCTCAACCCGGCGCCCAAGGCGCCGGCTGGAGAACTCGGCCGACACCCCAACTCGAACGACAACAAGCGCAAGGGCCCCGCGCCGCCTCTCGCTAGCCGGCAGGTGGCCACGGTCAAAGATGCGCCGCCTGAAGAACGACCGGCGCCCAAGAAGCCCAAGGGCGGCAGGACGGCTTGGCAGCCCGCCTTCTCCTACGAGCAAACCCTCGACGCCCCTTGCAAGTTCCACAGCGGCGCGAAGCCGTCCAACCACACGACCCGGAAGTGCAACTGGCTCACCCGAATCTCTAAGCGCGAGGGGCTCTTGCCGCCTCCGCCTGCCGGCCCGCCGCCTCCGCCTCTGCCGCCTCCGACCGCTCGGCCCGCAATCGGAGCCGTGCATGACGAGTTCCCTGATGAGCAAGCAACCTACGTCGTCTTCACCAGCCAGCCCGAAGACCGGCGCAGCAAACGCCGAGAGCACCAGGAAGTCAGCGCGGTTTCTGCCAACCCCGCTGGACACATGCATTGGTCAGAAAAGCCCATTAGTTGGAGCCGGGCCGACCACCCAGAGGTGATGCCGTCTCCCGGCTCGTATGCTTTGGTCCTGGAAGCTACCCTTGCAACGGACAGAGGCGCCGCCCGCTTCTCTCGTGTGTTGATAAACGGCGGGAGCAGCATCAACATCTTGTATCGTGACACCCTGGAGAAGTTGAACGTCAAGACAAAACAGCTCACGCCCACACGGACAGTGTTCCACGGCATCGTACCTGGCCTGTCCTGCGCCCCCATTGGCAAAATCAAGATTGATGTACTTTTTGGGGACAAGGAGCATTTCCGCCGGGAAGCGATCTGGTTTGAAGTGGTGGACCTGGAGAGCCCTTACCATGCATTGCTGGGCCGACCTGCCTTGGCCAAATTCATGGCGGTTCCCCACTATGCATATCTCAAGATGAAGATACCAAGCACCAAAGGCGTCATCATCGTAGCCGGTGACTACAAGAAGTCCTCCGAGTGCGCAGCGGCCAGCAGCCGGCTGGCCGAGTCCCTTGTGATCGCCGAAGAAAAGAAGATGCTGGACCGAGTCGTGGCCATGGCCGGCAAGCAGCCGGCCGTGTCCCCCGACCCCAAGGAGCATGATACTCAAGGGTCTTTTCAGCCGGCCAAGGAGACGAAGAAAATACCCCTTGACCCCGAGCATCCAGAGAGGTTTGCCATCATCGGGGCAAACCTGAACAACAAATAGGAAGGCGAGCTCGCCGATTTCCTTCATGAGAATCGGGACATCTTTGCGTGGTCCCCCAAGGACATGCCCGGTGTTCCGAGGAAATTCGCCGAGCACAAGCTACATGTTCGAGAAGACGCAAAGCCAGTCAGACAACCCCTTCGCCGGCTGTCGGAGGAGAAACGCAGGATCGTAGGGGAGGAGATAGCCCGGCTCTTGGCGGTCGGCTTTATCATGGAAGTTTTCTTTCCAGAGTGGCTCGCCAACCCGGTCCTTGTGCTGAAGAAGAATAACAAGTGGCGCATGTGCATAGACTACACAAGTCTCAACAAGGCCTGCCCCAAAGATCCTTTTGCCCTGCCAAGGATAGACCAAGTGATAGACTCCACAGCCGGATGCGAGCTGTTGAGTTTTTTGGATGCTTACTCTGGATATCACCAGATAAAGCTGGATCCGGATGACCGCCTGAAGACCGCCTTCATCACGCCGTTCGGAGCCTTCTGCTACCTGACCATGACATTCGGCTTGAGAAACGCCGGTGCCACCTCTCAGCGTTGCATGCAGAAGTGCCTCCTCAAGCAGCTCGGCAGGAATGCCCACGTTTACGTGGACGACATCATGGTGAAGACGGAGAAGCGTGGCACCTTGCTGGAAGACCTCAAGGAAACATTTGAGAACCTGCGCCGGTTCCAAATCAAGCTCAACCCCGAGAAATGCGTGTTCGGGGTGCCAGCCGGCCAGCTTCTAGGCTTCCTGGTCTCCGAACGCGGCATCGAATGCAACCCGGCGAAGATCAAAGCCATCGAGAGAATGGCGATCCCCACCAAGCTTCGAGACATTCAGAAGTTCACCTGGTGCTTGGCCTCCTTGAACCGCTTCATGAGCCAGCTCGGAGAGAAGGCCCTCCCCCTCTACCGCCTCATGAAGAAGAGCACTCACTTCGAGTGGAACGACCAGGCCGACCAAGCTTTCCACGAGTTGAAGAAGATGATGGCCACGCCGCCTGTCCTCGCGGCGCCGACCGAGAAAGAGCCCATGCTCCTTTACATCGCTGCAACCACCGGGTAGTCAGCACCGTCATCGTAGTCCAGCGCCCGGAAGAAGGCCGACCCAGCCGGTCCAGAGGCCGGTGTATTATTTGAGCGAGGTGCTGTCCACCTCAAAACAGAACTACCCGCACTACCAAAAGATGTGTTACGGCGTGTACTTCACCGCCAAGAAGCTGAAGCCCTACTTTCAAGAGCATCCCGTCACGGTCGTATGCACCGCCCCACTAGTCGAGATCATAGGCAGCCGGGATGCATCCGGCCGGGTCGCGAAATGGGCAATCGAGCTGGCCCCCTACACGATCTTCTACCAGCCCCGCACCGCCATCAAGTCCCAAGCACTGGCCGACTTCCTCGTCGACTGGGCCGAGACCCAGTACCTGCCGCCGGCTCCCGACTCCACCCATTGGCGCATGCACTTCGACGGGTCCAAGATGCGCACCGGCTTGGGAGCCGGCATCATCCTTACCTCTCCCAAAGGTGACAAGCTCAGATACACGCTACAAATCCACTTTGCCGCCTCCAACAATGTGGCTGAGTACGAGGCGCTCATACATGGGCTCCGGCTTGCCAAAGAACTTGGCATTCGCCGGATCCTATGTTATGGCGACTCGGACCTGGTAGTCCAGCAGTCATCCGGCGACTGGGACGCCAAGGACGCGAATATGGCGAGCTACCGTTTCCTGGTCCAACAACTCAGCGGATACTTTGAAGGATGCGAGTTCCTCCATGTACCACGAGCCGACAACGACTCAGCCGATGCCCTGGCTCGAATAGGCTCCACTCGGCAGGCAATTCCAACCGGCGTCGCTCTACAATGCCTCCTCAAGCCGTCCATCAAGCCGTCTCCGGAATCCGATTCCATCTTCGTGCCGCCTGCCCCCGATGCAGCCAGGTCCGGCTCGAGGAATCAAGTAGCCGACCCCAAAACCCCCGAAGCCGGCCCGGGGACTTCGGCAGCCGGCTCGGGGACTGCGGTAGCCGGCTCGGGGACTGCGGTAGCCGGCTCGGGGACTGCGGTAGCCGGCCCGGGGACTGCACCAGCACTACAGCCGGCGGCTGACTCCAGCACCTCACCGCCCATCCCGCCCACCCTGGTGGCAGTAGCCACTTTGGCAGTAGAAGAAGTCGCGGCTCCGTCATGGGCTTAGTCCATTCTCAACTTCCTAGTAAACCAAGACCTGCCGGCTGACGAAACAGAAGCAAGACAAGTCCAGCGTCGAGCCGGAGCGTACACAATCGTCAACAGAGAACTACTCAAGCGCAGCGTCACCGGAGTCCTCCAGCGATGCGTCGAGCAAGAGAAGGGCATTGCAATCCTCGCAGACATTCACCAAGGAGAATGCGGCCACCATGCGGCCTCAAGATCACTTGTCGCCAAAGCCTTCCGCCATGGTTTCTTCTGGCCGACTGCTTTAGACGACGCCAAAGAATTAGTCAAGCATTGCAAGGGATGCCAGCTCTTCAGCTCCAAGCAACACATGCCGGCTTCGGCACTCAAGACCATTCCCCTCACTTGGCCCTTTGCCGTTTGGGGCCTGGACATGGTAGGCCCATTCAAGACGGCGCGCGGCGGCATGACGCATTTGCTCGTCGCCGTGGACAAATTCACCAAGTGGGTTGAGGCGAAGCCAATCAAGAAGCTGAATGGGCCGACTGCCGTGAAGTTCATCGCGGACATAGCAACTCGGTACGGCGTGCCGCACAGCATCATCACCGACAACGGCACGAATTTCGCCAAGGGAGCCTTGGCACGTTTCTGCGCAGCCCAAGGTATCCGGCTGGACTTAGCGTCCGTCGCCCACCCACACTCAAACGGCCAGGTCGAGCGAGCCAACGGCCTCATCCTCTCTGGCATCAAGCCCCGACTGGTTGTACCTCTGGAGCGCTCAGCCGGCTGTTGGCTCGATGAGCTGCCGGCTGTCCTCTGGAGTCTGCGCACTACACCAAACAAGTCAACCGGCTTCACCCCTTTCTTCCTTGTGTATGGTGCCGAGGCGGTCATCCCAACTGACATCAAATTCGACTCGCCTCGAGTAACCATGTACACAGAAGCAGAGGCCAAGGAAGCACGAGAAGACGGCGTCGACCTGCTGGAAGAAAGCCGGCTGTTAGCCCTCAGCCGATCTGCAATTTACCAGCAGGGTTTGCGCCGCTACCACAGCCGGAAGGTCAGGCCAAGATCTTTCCAGGAGGGCGACCTTGTGCTCCGGCTGATTCAGCGAACAGCCAGCCAGCACAAGCTCTCAGCCCCTTGGGAAGGCCCTTTCGCATTAGCAGAGCTCTAGGCAACGACTCCTACTACCTGATCGACGCACAGAAGCCGAAGGCACGCAAGAGAGACGACTCCGGCAAGGAGTCGGAACGGCCATGGAACGCCAACCTCCTTCGAAGATTTTACAGTTGAAAGGCAGTATGTATCACGCTAACTTTTGTATTAAGTACAAGACAATAGGCTCCCCGAGGAGGACTCGGGGACTGCCATCCCTTATGTATGAATGAAAAATGTTATGCTTGTCGTATCATTTACTAATTCCATCCGGCACCGAGTCCGACTAGTCGGCTCGGGGACTGGCCGACTGAAGTTATATTAGAAGTCCTACCCGCAGTCAGACAAGTAGTGTGCCGGCTCTCAAGCCTTCCCTTGCCAAAAGTCGCAGTTCGAAGAACCGGCTGTCCAGCTGGCAAGGGTTAAAGGTAGGAACGACCTCCCACACGAAAAATGGCTAGGGACTAACGGACTAATATAACAAGGCCGGTTCTTCCCACACCGCCGACCGGCTACCAGAGTAGCCGGCTGGCCGGTTTCCATTCACTTTACTTTAAATCCAAGAAAGCTCAAGTACTTGCCTCCCCAAAGAGGGGAGGCGGCAAAGGAAAAAGCCTAAGGATAAACAAGCACACGCGGATGGAAACCAAACATGCACATGATAATATTTACACAAAAAGACCTCCTAGAGGCCAGCATTCAACATAGTTTGGATACACCCCCAGTGGGTGGAACTGCGAAACTTAACAAAGATTGTTCAAAGACAACAAAGCAGGAAAGATAAAGACGGCAGGTCAAGCTGGCGGAGCGGCCGACTGGTTGGCGGAGACGGTCGCGCCGGCTGAAGGAGCGGCCGGCTGATGAACTTCGGCTTGGTCGCTGCCTCCCACAGAGGGCGCGCTTCCACGCGCCTCGTTGCTGGAGGCACGGTCGGCCTGAGGTCGGCTGGTTGTTCCACCAGCCGGCTCGACATCTCCGTCATCGTTGTCTTCGTCCTCTTCGCCCTCGTCGCTGGAGGCAATCTCCTCCGCCGAGTCCTCGCCCACCGCCGGGTTCAGCCCGAACCACTCCTCCGGCTGCGCGACACCGTCGTCATCGATTTTGGGTGCGAAAACGCTGATGTCGGTGCACTCGGCGATCGTTGAAGCCCGCTGGGCGATAGCCGGCCTCACTGCCTTCAGCTCCGCATCGGCCTCCATCCGCCAAGTGCATAGCTGGTCCAGGCTCAGCCCTGGGTACCAAGCCCGGACGAATTCCAACGCCCGCCCGGCTCCGAGGCGGGCCGCTGACGCTTTCCAAGCTTCGAAGCGACCAACTGCGACTTCCAGCCAGTCGGCGGTTCGGCTCGGGGTGCGGGGGATCGTCTCGCCAGGCCAGAGGGCGACCAGCACTTGCGCCCCGGCACGTTGGAGCCGGCGAAGCATCCGGTGAGCCGGCTGCAACCGTGCCTGGACGGCCAGGAGTTGCTCCTCAAGGGTCCGGTTTGCGTCCGGCACAATGTCGGCCCCCGCTTGACGGCGCGCTTCGCGATGGGCTTCAATGCTTTGGGCAGCGAAGGCGGAGTAGCCCGGGAAGTAATCTGCAAGAAACAACAAGCAAGAGCTCAGGATAAGTCAAAAAACCCAAGCGGCAAGTGGCAGGAGAGGGCCGAGGAAGGCAGCTTACCGTCGATCAAGTCTTCAATCCGGCCGAAGCCTTCGTCCAGGCCTTGCCGGGTCTCAGACCAGGTCGCCGCCGCCATCTCATACTCCGCCAGCAAGGCGGCCTCGCTCTCCTTCGCCGCCTGAAGGGCCGCTTTGTGGCTTTCCTCTTGATCGGCCAGCTTCTTAGCCAGGCGATCCCGTTCCTGGGCCAAGGCAGTGCACTCGGGCTCTTTGGCGTGAAGGGCGGCCTTCGCTTCGCCAAGCTCCTTCCTCAAGTCGGCGTTGGCCCCTGAAGACAAAGAAAAAAGAAAGATCAATAAGAGAAGAGTCGTCAAGAAAGATTCGACCCGAAGCAGTCGGCCCGAATCTCGGGGACTACACCCAGTGGGTGCGCTGACGCGCCCACACAGGAGATAAACAAAACCAAGTACTTACTTCGGCTGTCGGCCAAGTCGTTGGTCCGCCGGCTCAACTCTCGAGCCTGGGAGTCGAAGGCGGCGGCACGAAGGTTGTGGTATTCCTGAAAGTTTAGAAAGAAAGCGAAGTAAGATAGCCGTCGAGAAAGATCCGACCCGACTGCGCAGCAGTCGGCCCGAATCTCGGGGACTACACCCAGTGGGTGCGCTGACGCGCCCCCACGGAAGAAATCAAGAAAGCAAAGCAGCCAAGAGCGAAGGACTCACCCGGACAGTGGTTCGCGTTGACAAGAACTCTTGGTTGAGCTGTTGCAGCAGGGCGGCTTGAGCTCGTAGCCGGCTCCGGACCCCTTGAGCCGCCGCATCCAGCTCGCCGGTCCCTCCGCTGGAAGTCCACTCGGACACGGCGATGCTGGCCGCCTCCAGATCTCCAGCCGGCTGGCCTGCGCCCGCGGCTCGGTGCACCTCCGGCGGAGCGGCGCCTCCTTCAGCACGCCGGCCCGGCACCAGCTGCACCGCCCTGCCCTCCGGCTCACCTCCGGCCGGCTCTTCTGGCGCCGCTGATGATTGACCGCCTTGGCCCGCTCCGGTTGGCGCCACAGGCGGCGCTCTCCCGGCCAAGACCACGGGGTCCTCCTCCTTCTCCAACAGCGGTGGGTCTTGGATGATCTCCTCCGCCAAGGGCAACGGGGTGTCGGGGGCCACGGCCCGGAGAGGCACGGCGAGCAGCGGAGGCTGGCTGCGCGAGCTTTCCGCCTCCGTCTCCGCGGTGACCGCCTCCTTCTGGGCCTTGGCCACCGTTTCGGCCTACCCCTTCGCCGCCTGGGCGGCCGCCCTCTCCGCCGCCTCGCGCTCCTCCCGCGCTTTGCGGGCGTTCCGCTCTATGGCCTCCCTAAGATCGGCGCGGGGGTCCACGCGGCGGGAGCTCGAAGACCCTCCAGCCGGCCCCACGACGGAGCCGCCCGGGCCCCGCTCAAGAGAAAGCGGCGCCCTGTCCAGCAAGCGAAGAAAGTTAAGAAGACATTTGAAGGAAAGAGAACAACGACGAGACTGCGGCAAAGCAATTAAAAACTTACGCCGAGACCGCCTGGGGCTGTTTCACAGCCTTGCGGAAGCGGGCCGCCTTCGCGGCCGCCTCTTCTCGCTTCGTCGCCGCGGCGGAAGGTTTGGACTTCTTCGGCCGACTGCCGAAGAGGCCTAGAGCGGCCCGACGCTTCTGCGCGCCGCCGGTAGCCGGCGCGACGGACGAGCCCGCGCCCTGTTGGTCGGCCGCCGGCTGGTGACGCAGAGCAACTTTGGCTTCAAAGTCGTCCGGCCAGTCCTCGAAGCTCGCGGTGAGCCTTGAGCCTCCGGGCTCGGCAATGTCCCCCACGACGGCGTCTTCCATGGCAGCCGCCCCCAAGTCCGGGTCGTCAACATCATCCACCGCGCGGTCGGGGGCGTACTGGCGTTCGATCCCTGCCGCCCCGGCCGGCGGCGCAAGAAGAGGGTTCTGCACAGAGAACCGGCTAGTCAGAAGCCGGCCGTCACGAAGCCGGCTGACGACGAAAAAGAAGATAAAGAGAGAAACTTACCATGGGTGGAGGATTGGCGCGAGAATACGGCGCCTTGCCGTATTGCCAGTCCCCTCCGAGCTTGCAGTTGGCAATATAGTTGACCATGAGCGCCACTTCCGCGTGGGGCATCTCCCATGTGCTCAGCCGGCTTGGGTCGAAGCGGCCGCTCATCTGACACATCATATGGGGCCGGCTCTGGAGAGGAAGGATTCGGCGCTCCACGAAGGCGGCCACCAAGTCGGCCCCGCGCAAGCCTTCCGACTGAATCAGCACCCGAAGCCGGGAGATGGCGGCGTTCCCGGCCGGGGACAACGACCGGGATCGGAAGCTCCACGAGGGCTGCCTCCCAGCCGGCGGGCCGGCTACGTAGGCCGGTAGGTTGATGTAGTCTTCTCGCTCGGCGACGTTCTTCACATAGAAATAAGATCTCTGCAAGACCTTTACCGATTGGATCAGGGGGATGGGCGGGAACGGATTGTGCTCGCTCGCCCTCCTCATGGCGATGAAGGCTCCGCAGGGGGCAGGCACGCCGGCGACGACCGTGCCGAGCTTGCTCTGGAAGAATTCTCCCCAGAGCTCCAGTGTGGGAAGCAGCCCCAAGAAGCCTTCGCAGAGGGAGACGAAGGCCGACAGCAGCATCACCGCATTGGGCGTGAGGTGATGCGGCTGGAGGTTGTAGAACTCGAGGAAGGAACGCAGAAACCCGCTCGCCGGGAGGCCGAAGCCGCGCAGGCAGTGCGAGCGGAAGACGACCCGCTCGCCCTCCTCCGGCGCCGGCGAGATCTCCCTCTCAGGCGCCAAGCAGACCTGTACGCGGTCGGCGCCGGGCAGGCGCCGGGTCTGGCGAAGGAACTCCACGTGATCTTCATGGACGTTGGAGCCGTCCCAGGAGCTTGACAATGCCATGGGAGCGAGGTGGCGTGGAGACGCGACGGCGCTGAGACAGGAAGCTGCGGCGGCAGCGAGAGGAAGAAGACGAGAGGTAGGAGGGACGGAGTGGGAGGGAGCGCGCGAGCCTCTGTCGCTCCCCCTCCTCCCCCTACTTATAGGCTCACGTGGCGGAGCCGAGGAGGCGTGGCGTGGGGAAGCGTGGGGGTCGATCGTGCCCACTTCCCACGCCCCGCGATTATCGACCCTTAATGGCGAGGCGAAACTACCTTGAGAAGGCGAGCGGCCCTGTGGGCCACGGGAGATCCGCGCCCGGACCGAGGCCCGCTAGTGGCGGGCCCGGGCCTGCGGCGGCGTCCCATCGCGCGCGTGCGCTCGCAGGATCCTGCCGCCACGTGGCCGTGAGAGGACCCGTGGTCAGCACGCAGGTCCCCTCTCCTCCCGCCTACGCGGGGTTATCTGAAGTCGGCATACGCCCGCGAGGCCGGCTCCTCAGGATAGGAAGCTGACCAAGCTTCTCGTCCCCACTGCTCACCTCGGAGCTCGATCAGCTTCGGGGACTACTGTCGGAGTAAATAGCCATGGGTAGCCTAGCCGGCTTCCCGCGGCACTTCTAAAAAAGTTGCGAGCCTGCCTGGCTCACAAGAATCCAAGACATGGGGCCACCTTCCCCTAGCCGGCTACGATCAAGGCCGGCTTTCGGAAGGCGGTCCGACTTTGGCCCTCACGAGAGGGCCGACTCCAAGAAGCCGGCTGTGAGAAGGCCGACTCCTTCGAGCCAGCTCCCCGTAAAGCAGTCAAGACCGTACCCACAAAGTTTGCGCCCACCTACTGGCGGTGCGACGGGGCGTGGCTACAGGAGAGCCTGCCACCCCCGAATCCCGGGGCACGCCTGGCACAGTGCGCCGTACGAGGTAGGCATGACCCATTCGGCACAGCACTGTTGCCATGTTGACCCTGGCGTCACCCACGACGGACCGCCAGCGTGGCCCACAGGAGGTGGGCCCCTTAAAGTAGAGAGACGGCCGAAGGCGGCCACGCTTCCAACCAGCCGGCCCAAGACGGAGCCGGCTCCCCGCAGCCGGCCTGCCACCAACCTCGAAGAGGACGCCCCATTAAGGAGACAAGACGCGGTAAGGCTACAGCGATCGCCCGACAGGCGGCGGTACTGTAGCCACGCTTACCATGATGAAGCTCACGTCAGCAAGATGAAGCCACAGTGACCAAGGAGTTGGCAGCCGGCGGGACCCACCAGTCGGCGGGCCCCAGCAGCCGGCGCAGAAGCCGGCGGGCGCAGTCGCAGACGGCTGGGCCCCGCGCCCAGCCGGATTACCATTGTACCCTCGGGGGGTAGGCTTATATAAACCCCCCGGGGCACCCATGCAAAGGGTTGGACCCCCTGCTAGTTCTAGACACCATACAAGGAGAAGAAGCAGGCTAGCCGTGCCCTTTCTTCCTCCTCCCCCAAAACAGCTCCAGGAGCGTTGTGTAGCTACTTGATTCATCGAGTGAGCATGCGGAGACCCCGCAGAGCAGCAGTAGGGATGTTATCTCCACGGAGAGCCCCGAAGCTGGGTAAGATCCACCGGCGTGCATGTTTTCACCTTATCCCGCTTCCAGGCACCGGCGATGTCTTACTGGTTCCCACAAAGATAAGCCACCCGTTGGCATATGTCGCACCCACCACCCGACAGCCAAGCCCTAAAACCTCTCACGAGGGCTGATATGGAGTCCGTTCGGGGCTCCGGAGAGGGGAATCCGTCGCCATCGTCATCATCAACCATCCTCCATCACCAATTTCATGATGCTCACCGCTGTGCGTGAGTAATTCCATCGTAGGCTTGCTGGACGGTGATGGGTTGGATGGGATCTATCATGTAATCGAGTTAGTTTTGTTAGGGTTTGATCCCTAGTATCCACTATGTTCTGAGATTGATGTTGCTATGACTTTGCTATGCTGAATGCTTGTCACTAGGGCCCGAGTGCCATGAATTCCGATCTGAACCTATTATGTTTTCATCAATATATGAGTGTTCTTGATCCTATCTTGCAAGTCCATAGTCAGCTATTATGTGTTATGATCCGTTAACCCCGAAGTGACAATAATCGGGATACTTACCGGTGATGACCGTAGTTTGAGGAGTTCATGTATTCACTATGTGCTAATGCTTTGTTCTGGTTCTCTATTAAAAGGAGGCCTTAATATCCCTTAGTTTCCGTAAGGACCCCGCAGCCACAGGAGGGTAGGACAAAAGATGTCATGCAAGTTCTTTTCCTAAGCACGTATGACTATGTTCAGAATGCATGCCTACATTATATCAATGAACTGGAGCTAGTTCTGTGTCACCCTAGGTTATGACTGTTACATGATGAACCGCATCCGGCATAATTCTCCATCACCGATCCATTGCCTATGAGCTTTCCATATATTGTTCTTCGCTTATTTACTTTCCTGTTGCTATTGCTACCATCATTACAAAATACCAAAAACGTTACTTTTACTACTGTTACCTTTTGCTACCGTTGCCACTACTATCATATTACTTTGCTACTAAATACTTTGCTGCGGATATTAAGTTTCTAGGTGTGGTTGAATTGACAACTCAGCTGCTAATACTTGAGAATATTCTTTGGCTCCCCTTGTGTCGAATCAATAAATTTGGGTTGAATACTCTACCCTCAACAACTGTTGCGATCCCCTATACTTGTGGGGTATCATCGGTCTTTGCACACATTTCTGATTACACACATGTTTGCCACGTATCACACACATCTTGTTATATTGAACCGTTTCTGTTCTCTTATCTCAACGCAGACAGTTCATCCGAGTGAACCGCATGCCGTATATCGCACACACCTTGATCTGGTTGACCGTTTCTTTTGTGTTGCCTAATCACAAACAGTTCATTGAGTGAACCGTATGCTGTATATCGCACACAGCTTCATCTGGTTGCCCGTTTCTTTTGTTCCTCCTCATCGCAAACAGATAATTGAACTAAACTATATGCC
Organism: Triticum dicoccoides; assembly: GCF_002162155.2. Lineage (NCBI taxonomy): Eukaryota > Viridiplantae > Streptophyta > Magnoliopsida > Poales > Poaceae > Triticum > Triticum dicoccoides. The sequence continues at coordinate 101,355,861 of NC_041390.1, forward strand.
CTGCATCGCACATGCAACTAAAATCTGAACCGTGTTTGATGCATCCTCCATCGCAAACGCTTTGCACCTTTTTTGACGGGTTTTTTACACCACCGTTTGCGATTATTGCATCGCACACACTTCGTCGAAGGGTCTCTGATCGTAGTGTCATGTTAGCAGCATCCTGCAGTAGTGCATGTAATTAGCATAATCAACATACCAGGGGGTGTCCGGATAGCCGGACTATACCTTCGGCCAGACTCCTGGACTATGAAGATACAAGATTGAAGACTTCGTCCCGTGTCTGGAAGGGACTTTTCTTGGCGTGGAAGGCAAGCTTGGCGATACAGATATGTAGATCTCCTACCATTGTAACCGACTCTGTGTAACCCTAGCCCTCTCCGATGTCTATATAAACCGGAGGGTTTTAGTCCGTAGGACGAACAACAATCATACCATAGGCTAGCTTCTAGGGTTTAGCCTCCTTGATCTCGTGGTAGATCTACTCTTGTACTACCCATATCATCAATATTAATCAAGAAGGACGTAGGGTTTTACCTCCATCAAGAGGGCCTGAACCTGGGTAAAACATTGTGTCCCCTGCCTCCTGTTACCATCCGCCTAGACGTACAGTTTGGGACCCCCTACCCAAGATCCGTCGGTTTTGACACCGACATTGGTGCTTTCATTGAGAGTTCCTCTGTGTCGTCAGTTTTAGGCCCGATGGCTCCTCCGATCATCAACAACGATGCGATCCAGGGTGAGACTTTTCTCCCCGGACAAATCTTAGTATTTGGCGGCTTTGCACTGCGGGCCAATTCGCTTGGCCATCTGGAGCAGATCGAAAGCTACGCCCCTGGCCATCAAGTTAGATTTGGAAGTTTGAACTACACGGCCGACCTCCGTGGAGACTTGATCTTCGACGGATTCGAGCCACAGCCGAGCGCGCCGCACTGTCACGATGGGCATGATCTACCTCTGCCACCGAACAGTGCCCTGGAGGCCGCACCCGCATCAGCTCCGACCCTTAATGTAACGCCCTCGATGCGGCTATAGCTCCCACGTGTCGAGGCACGACTTAGAGACATAACCGCATTGAAAGCAATGTCACAAGTTAGGCAATCATCACAACATCCCATGTAATATAGATAATAAAAGGGGAGATACATAGTTGGCTTACACTCGCCACGTCAATCAAAGTACATAAATAGCATTACAACATTCAAACACTCATGGCCCGACTACGGCGCCAAAATAAAAGAACAACCCAACATGCGACACGGTCCCGATCACTCAACCTGGGCACCACTACTGATCATCAGGGAAAGACACGTAATATCGGCGTGAATCCTCGTCGAACTCCCACTTGAGCTCAAGCGCGTCATTTGGAACGGAATCATCAGGCCCTGCATCTCGTTTAATAGTAATCTGTGAGCCACAGGGACTCAGCAATCTCGCACCCTCGCGATCAAGACTATTTAAGCTCATAGGTAAGGCAGGAAAATATGTGGAGCTGCAGCAAGCGACTAGCATATATGGTGGCTATCATGTTCGCAAAAGAGAGCGAGAAGAGGAGGCAAAGCGCGAGCGAGTAACTAGAGGGCATCCTGTGGCAAGCATTACTCCAACACCGTGTTCACTTCCCGGACTCCGCCGAGAAGAGACCATCACGGTGACTCACACAGTTGATACATTTTAATTAAGTTAAGGTTCAAGTTATCTACAACCGGACATTAACAAATTCCCATCTACCCATAACCGCAGGCACGGCTTTCGAAAGTTCAAATCCCTGCAGGGGAGTCCCAACTTAGCCCATGACAAGCTCTCGCGGTCAACGAAGGAATAGACCTCCTCCCGAGACATTCCGATCAGACTCGGTATCCCGGTTCTACAAGACAACTCCGACAATGGTAAAACAAGTCCAGCAACACCACCCGCTGTGCTGACAAATCCCGATAGGAGCTGCACATATCTCGTTCTCAGGGCACACCGGATAAGCTAAGCGTACGGGAGCCAACGTAACCCAAGTTGCCAAGGGACGGCCCCGCATGGTGCTCTAGGTTGGACCAACGCTCAGAGGAACCTCTTGCTTCAATGCCATGTTGTAGAACTCATCGTACCTCAAGGGCTCAAAGAGAACAAGAGCTAGCTGGATTTCTTCTCTGAGACCACCCCTGAACTTGTATATCATGCTCTTCTCATGAGGTACGTCCTGCTTAGCAAAGCGGGTGAGCTTCTGAAACAACTTGTTGTAGTCACAGACAAACAAAGAGCCTTGCTTCAGGTTGCGGAATTCCTCACGCTTGCTTTCAACCACGCTCTGAGGAATATGATGAGCTTTGAAGTCTTGACAGAATTCATCCCAAGTAATCACACGGCCTCCTCTGGAATCCTTGTACTGCTGGAACCATTCTGCAGCTTGGTCTTTGAGTTGGAAGGAAGCGAACTTGACGAAGTCCTCAGGCCTGACGTTACTGCACTCGAAATGCTTGCACAGATCCACGAGCCAATCGTCAGCATCAGTTGCTTCAACACAATTGCTGAAAGTCTTTGGCCCGTTAGCAAGGAACTGGTTGAGTGTAGCAAAGTGATTCTGATTGTTGCCTTGGTTGCCTTGGTTCGCTTTATTGCGCTCTTGAAGAATTTGCATGATCAACTGCGTGTTTGCATTGGTTGCGGCCATCACAGCTTGCCATGCCTCCGGAGGAGGTGGAGGTGGTGGCGGATCCTGATTCTGATTCTGATTGGTGCTCTTAGCGGGAGCCATCCTGAAGAGGGTGACAACCGTTAGCACATTGATAGGCAAATATTGAAGCTGGATCCAACGGAATGAAAATTGCAACATATAGTCTTCACATCCGAACAAAATGAACGAATGCATTCCACTTGAAATGGTCACATATCCATAAATTGAGAAGCCACTTAGAATTTAGGTAGAGAAATAAATCAACAAGGTACGGATCAAGAATGAATACTAGATAAGAAATCCCAATCTCAAACCAAATATCCGTGGAAGAAGAGCTAGAGCTACAAGAATTCCCACCTATGAAACTCCCGAACCTTTCCGGTTATGCAATCAGGTGTTGGGGATACAGGGGAAGCATAATATCTCACCCAAATCTAGCAATTCCTACATCCAGCTGTATCCATCCTTCAACACATAACCGAGAAAAACTTCGGAAACCATCTACCTCAACCTTCGAAAAGCATCCATTATACAAGTTATGGCGATACTCCCAAACTCCCGCCCCAGTACTGGGTGGCGTCGAGGTTATCTCACCAACGAACTGCATAAAATAGATTTCCGATGTCGGCGTACTAAACTCAGGTATTCCAGAACTGCAACGATAAAATTGTGATGACAACACCTCGGAGCTCAACTCCCCGGGACACTGCCACAACCCCTAAAGACAGGAGGCACCAAGAACAATGTTCTCATCACAAAACCATCGGAACGATTCCAAGATACCCGCGTGATCCTAAAAAAAATTAGTGAAATTTGAGAAGAGAATAGTCAAAACTCTACATCAGGATGCCTTACCAGAGCGATGAGGAGACTGGGGAGTAAAAAGAATTCCTAAACTCTCCGATATATAATTCCTAAATGACTCAAAACATTTTTCTAGACTCAACAACGGCTGCTAAAAACGATCAAGCAATGGGGGCTCCTAAGGTCGGGGAAGGCTCTGATTACCAACTTGTAATGCCCTCGATGCGGCTATAGCTCCCACGTGTCGAGGCACGACTTAGAGACATAACCGCATTGAAAGCAATGTCACAAGTTAGGCAATCATCACAACATCCCATGTAATATAGATAATAAAAGGGGAGATACATAGTTGGCTTACACTTGGCACGTCAATCAAAGTACATAAATAGCATTACAACATTCAAACACTCATGGCCCGACTACGGCGCCAAAATAAAAGAACAACCCAACATGCGACACGGTTCCGATCACCCCAACTGGGCACCACTACTGATCATCAGGGAAAGACACGTAATATCGGCGTGAGTCCTTGTCGAACTCCCACTTGAGCTCAAGCGCGTCATCTGGAACGGAATCATCAGGCCCTGCATCTGGTTTAATAGTAATCTGTGAGCCACAGGGACTCAGCAATCTCGCACCCTCGCGATCAAGACTATTTAAGCTCATAGGTAAGGCAGGAAAATATGTGGAGCTGCAGCAAGCGACTAGCATATATGGTGGCTATCCTGTTCGCAAAAGAGAGCGAGAAGAGGAGGCAAAGCGCGAGCGAGTAACTAGAGGGCATCCTGCGGCAAGCATTACTCCAACACCGTGTTCACTTCCCGGACTCCACCGAGAAGAGACCATCACGGTAACTCACATAGTTGATACATTTTAATTAAGTTAAGGTTCAAGTTATCTACAACCGGACATTAACAAATTCCCATCTGCCCATAACCGCGGGCACGGCTTTCGGAAGTTCAAATCCCTGCAGGGGAGTCCAAACTTAGCCCATGACAAGCTCTCATGGTCAACGAAGGAATAGACCTCCTCCCGAGACATTCCGATCAGACTTGGTATCCCGGTTCTACAAGACAACTCCGACAATGGTAAAACAAGTCCAGCAACACCACCCGCTGTGCCGACAAATCCCGATAGGAGCTGCACATATCTCGTTCTCAGGGCACACCGGATAAGCTAAGCGTACGGGAGCCAACGTAACCCAAGTTGCCAAGGGACGGCCCCGCACGGTGCTCTAGGTTGGACCAACACTCAGAGGAGCACTGGCCCGGGGGTTTAAAATAAGATGACCCTTGAGTCCGCGAAACCCAAGGGAAAAGCCTAGGTGGCAAATGGTAAAACCAAGGTTGGGCATTGCTGGAGGAGTTTTATTCAAGGCGGACTGTCAGGGGGTTCCCATTATAACCCAACCGCGTAAGGAACGCAAAATCCGGGAACATAACACCGATATGACGGAAACTAGGGCGGCAAGAGTGGAACAAAACACTAGGCGAGAGGCCGAGCCTTCCACCCTTTACCAAGTATATAGATGCATTAAGATAACAAGGCAATATAATGATATCCCAACAAGTAAATAATGTTCCAACAAGGAATGGTCTCCAATCTTCACCTGCAACTAGCAACGCTATAAGAGGGGATGAGCAAAGCGGTAACATAGCCAATAAACGGTTTGCTAGGACATGGTGGGTTAGAGGTTTGACATGGCAATTCGGGAGGCATGATAAGCAAGTGGTAGGCATCGTAGCATAGGCATAGCAAAAGAGCGAGCATCTAACAAAGCAAAGATAGTAGTGATTTCGAGGGTATGATCATCTTGCCTGCAAAGTTGTCAGAGTTGACTGGATCCTCGAAAGCAAACTCAACGGGGTCCTTGTTAGCGAACTCGTCTCCCGGCTCTACGCAAACAAGACAAACAAGCAACAAGGACACAATCAACCACGTGCAAAACTCCAACAATATGATGCAAACATGGTATGCTATGCGGGATGCAATATGTGATGCATATGCGAGATTTGACAAGGAAAGGATGAACCTGGCCTTAACTTGGAAATCCAAGTGTGCCACTAGAAAGGTGAGATGAAATCGCTTGAAAACAATATAAAGATCACCGGAATCGGAGTTACGGTTTGGAAATGGCAAGCAATTCAAATATGGCCACGTTCTGCGATTTACAGCAAGTAGCCATCTAAATGCAACAAGATGAACATGCTACAGCACCCAAACATGGCATCAAAATACATGGCAGGGATCCACTCATGATTCTTAACAAAAGATGAACACTGAGCTACGGCCAATTCATCCATTAACAGGTTCAAACAAGCATGGCAAAAATGCATTTGGCAAACAGATTGCAGACTTAGTGAAATTAACACTTGTCTAGAATTTCAGATCAGATAGCACTCTTCGGAGCATGAAAACTATATGCTACAGGGCCTCAACATGGCAAAGTAAAGCCTGGCATGGAGATACTCAAAGAGCTTAACAAAAGTCCCTTAGTGACCTTGAGCCAAAAGGGATCAGAAAATACATTTGCAAGCATGTGAACATGGCAAAAGCATAAACAGTTATCAGACTTAGTGGAAAAACTGGAGCATGCTGAAACAGATATCAAGTAGGCATGTTTACGAGCTCGATGCACTCACTACAGAGCAAGTCATGACAATCTAAGCATACACCCATCAAGAATACACATTATGCAAGCTAGACATGGCAAGAACAATAGCATAGCATGCACGGATCAACTACAACATCCTCGGCAAAATTGCTAACAAGTAGACAATCTGCCCAGATTCATGAAATAGCAAAAGTAGAGCTCAATTGACTCAAGGTAAGGTGCTCCATAATTGCAAACAAAGACATGGATGGATATAGCACTACAAGATTAACAAAACATCCTTACTGATCATCCTCAAAAGAGGCACGGATCACTAGGAAACAACAAGAACATATGGCATAATGAAATAAACAGATCAAGGACTTAGTGGAAATGCTAAGTCCCTGAAATCAGCATTAACGAATGCTCCACTTTGCAAGCTTGTGCTAGTCACCACACACATCACAAAAATACATGGGTTACACCTCTGAATAGATGGAAAAATATATAACAAAACTCATGAAGAGCTCAGGGGCATATCATGCACACAATAATCATGGCAAAAATGACAAATGCCTAATTGGAGCAGCAGATCTGACAATTATCTCAAATAGCATTCTTCTAACACCATTTCGGGCATCAAGATGAACTCAAATGAAAATGATGTGATGAGATGAAATGATGTTCTCTCTGAGGCGAACATTTTGATATGATATATGCCCAAAACGGAGCTACGGATGAGGAGTTACGGCACGATGAACAAGGGCATTTGAACTGCAGACTTAGGAAAAATTATACCCTCCGGATCTAGGGTTCGTCGTCGGCGCGCGAACCGAGGACTCCGGCGAGAAGGATCTTGCTCCGGCGAGGTCGGAAAAAGGACGATGAGGGCGGGGCCGACTGGATCCGGGCACAGGGGCGCCTCTCCAGCCGGATCGCGCCGGATCCGGCAGGGCGGCGAAGAGCGGCGGCGGGGCGAGCTTGGCACGGGGCGGCGACCGGCGAGCGCAGGGCGGCGGCGCGGCGATGTGGCACTTGGCGCGCGGCGGCCGGAGCAAATCTGAGGCGCCGGCGCGGAGGAGGAAAGGCACCGGGCGGCGGCGGGGCGAACTGGGCCATGGGGGCCGGATACGGGCTCGGCGGGCCCGCGCGGGATCGGCGGCGATGTGGGGCGCCCGCTGCCACGTGGCGCGCCCTGGTTGGCTGCGGGCGGCGGCGGACGTGTCCGGCCGTGCGGAGCAGCTGGATCTAGGGTTAGGGACGAGGGGAACCGTGAATTTCGGGAGGGTGGTGTATATATAGGCATAGAGGGAGCTAGGAGTGTCCAAATGAGGTGCGGTTTTTGGCCACGCGATCGTGATCGAACGCTCTAGATGATGGAGAGGGTTTTGGTGGGTTTTGGGCCAAATTGGAGGGGTGTTGGGCTTCAACACACACGAGGCCTTCTCGGTCCCTCGGTTAACCGTTGGAGCATCAAACGAAGTCCAAATGGTACGAAACTTGACAGGCGGTCTACCGGTAGTAAACCAAGGCCGCTTGGAAAGTCTCGATCCAATCCGGAAATGTTTAATCCCCACACATGAAAGAAAGGTAGAAATGACCACCGGAGGAGAATGAAGTGCCGGAATGCAAAACGGACAACGGGAAAATGCTCGAATGCATGAGATGAACACGTATGCAAATGCAATGCACATGATGACATGATATGAGATGCATGACAACGATAAGAACACATGGAGACAAAAACCCGAACCCGAGAAAATAAAATAACTTAAGGCCGGAAACGGCAAGAGTTGGATTACATATTGGGTAAATCATATCCGGGGTGTTACACTTAATTCAGAACCAATTGCGCCAATCGAGGATGGGTGGTTGGACACCGCCTCGGGGGCTGCAATCTCTACGGCGATCGAGCCGAACACCAGCCCTATTCTCTGCGCAGCCTGTGACTCCAAGGAGCCGGACTCCTCTCCAGACTCCGAGCCCTCCGCGCCCCTACCGATCGAACCCGATTGGGCGCCGATCATGGAGTTCACCGCCGCGGACATCTTTCAGCACTCGCCCTTCGGTGATATTCTGAATTCACTAAAGTCTCTCTCTTTATCAGGAGAGCCCTGGCCGAACTATGGTCAACAAGGTTGGGATGCGGATGATGAAGAAATTCAAAGCCTACCCACCACCCACTTCGTAGCCACTATCAATAATTTAAACGACGTGCTCGACTTCGACTCCGAAGACATCTACGGTATGGACGACGATGTAGGAGATGAACATGAACCAACGCCTATAAGGCACTGGACAGCCACCTCATCTCATGATGTATACATGGTGGACACACCCAAAGGAAGCGATGACGAGGAACACAGGGATGCAACGAGGGATCGTTCACTCGAAAAGCAATCAAAGCGGTGACATAAGCGCCGCTCCAAGCCCCGCCTCAACAGAGACAGCAGCCATACAGACCCAGCCATAGAGCAGGACGAGCCGGCGGACGACGAACATGCCTTCGAGCAGCCGTCCGAATAGGGCAGCTTGGATCAACAAACCGAACACCCCGTCCCCGGCGAAAACAACAGTCCGGACGACCTTACGCCGGATAGGCTCATGGAGCAGAAGAACCTCCATGAAGGACTCGTCGCCACTGCGTGTAGCCTGAAAAAGCAGAAGCGGAAGCTCAAAACTGCGGAAGATGCACTCAGAATCAGATGGAGCAAAGTACGCAACACCGCAGACAAATATGGCGGCAGTCACCGCACAAAAAGCTATCCAAAGCGAAAGCTACTGCTTGAATTTGACGAGGAAACCTTAGAGCCCCCGCAGTCAAAAAATAGGAAAGCCACTCGGTCGGATAGACGACCGCATGGCCAGCATGGAGCGGCAAGCGGCGACGCACACAAGCCGGTACGCGATCCACCAAAGGATCCGCGTCATCTATCTATGGGCCAAGAAAGCAAACTCTAGTAAGCAATGCAACACAACAAATATCCGAACATCACGGCACACCCAAATACAGGGGTGCCGCACACCCCCTATGTTTCACCGATGAGGTGCTGGACCATGAATTTCCAGCGGGATTCAAGCCCGTAAACATAGAGGCGTACGACGGAACAACAGACCCTGGGGTCTAGATCGAGGATTATATCCTCCACATACACATGGCCAGAGGAGATGACCTCCACGCCATAAAATACTTACCCCTCAAGCTTAAAGGGGCCAGCCCGGCATTGGCTCAAAAGCCTTCCCGAAAACACCATTGGAAGTTGGGAAGAGCTTGAGGATGCTTTCCGGGCAAATTTTCAAGGGACCTATGTCCGCCCTCCGGATGCAGACGATCTCAGTCACATAACTCAACAGCCCGGAGAGTCAGCCCGGAAATTCTGGAATAGATTTCTTACTAAAAAGAATCAGATAGTCGACTGTCCGGACTCCGAAGCCCTAGCAGCTTTTAAGCATAACGTTCGAGATGAATGGCTCGCCAGACACCTCGACCAAGAAAAGCCAAGAACAATGGCCGCATTAACAAGCCTCATGACCCGCTTTTGCGCAGGAGAGGACAGCTGGTTGGCAAGATGTAGCACTAGCGACCCAAGTACATCCGAAGTTAGGGATGGAAACGGAAAACCCCGACGCAGCAAGGACCAGCGCCGGAATAAGGGAAACAGCCCAAAGAGCACGGCGGTCAACGCCGTATTCAAAAGCTCGCGGCAGAATCAGAGAAAGCCGCCCCTCAAGGATAACAGGGACGAGCTATCCAACTTAAACAAAATCTTGGACAAGATATGTCAAATACATAGTACTCCCGGGAAGCCTGTGAACCATACCCACAGAGATTGTTGGGTTTTCAAGCAAGCCGGCAAACTCAACGCCGAACACAAGGGGATCGATACACCAACTGAGGACGACGACGAACCCCACAAGCAGAGCACCAGGAAATAGAAGGATTTCCCACAAGAAGTCAAAATAGTAAACTTACTTCACGTGACGAACAGAATGGCGCCAACAGAGATACGCGCCATACGGCCTATCCCAAAGGAGTCTCGCCAATGGTTGTTAAAACCGATTACCTTCGACCATCGGGATTACTCTAGAAGTATCCGGAACGCAGGCTGGACTGCCTTGGTATTAGATCCACTAATCGGCGGACTCCACCTTACAAATGTCCTGATGGACGGCGGCAGTGGTCTAAACCTGTTATACCAGGACACAATCCGCAACATGGGGATAGACCCAACAAAAATTCGCCATAGCAAAACCTCCTTTCAAGGGGTAATGCCAGGCCCGGATGCCCGCTGCATGGGTTCTCTCCGGCTAGAAGTTATGTTCGGCTCCCCCGATAACTTCCGTCGCGAACAGCTAACTTTCCACATCGCCCCATTCTCGAGTAGCTATCAAGCACTGCTGGGACGCAAAGCTTTCGCCCGCTTTAACGCAATACCGCATTATGCATCTCTTACGCTTAAGATGCCCGGTCCACGAGGCATCATCTCATTAAAGGGAAAACATTGAGTGTTCCCCCCGCGCGGAAGACAGTGTGGCTGCCTTGACAGCCCCACAATAAAGCGGCTTCACCAGCCAAAGCACCTAAACAGGTCGTCAAGACCACGGACACGGCTAGACGAGTCCGGCATAAACATACAATTGATAAAGGCTTAATAGCCGTATACCCCTGTACTAGGGGCTCCGCGCATATAAAACAAGAGACAATAAATCTCAATTTTACCCATTTCGATTTATACTTCGTTTATTTAGTATGACTCATGTTCGGCACGATCTTTCCTAAACTAAGTTCCTCTCTTTTACAGATGAACACTGTGCTACGCCCGTCCAGGATACGGCACAACGGAGACACAGGCGCAGACGTGCAGCAGGGACCCGTTCCAAGGATTCTTTTCAGATTAAGACCCTGCGTAAACCTTTTTTAATGTCTCTTGTTTATACACATCCCCTGGTTTCTTGGTATAACCAAGGAGGAGGCTGGCATTTTGGCATGTGGCCATGTCAGAGTTTTGCGCGTACCTGGACACTAGGGGCTTATTGCTAAGGGCGTTATCCCGCCCGCCATCATAAAGACCGAATACCTTAGGGAGTGTTCGGCGTCATGAGTTTGGCCTTATATGCATCAGCTCCGAATCATGTCTTTGGTCAAATGTTAGGTTTGCCCGGCTCTTGTGTTTTGCTACCTTACATTCCGCTCTATCGGCTAAGGCGGCAACAGGAGAACTACTGTGATTGTGCCCCGGTACGGCTAGGCGAGCACCTCAGTAGAGAAAGCCGAAAACTGACTGTCATGATATAGCGTGAGACTGGTCAACCACTCGATTACTTACCGGAATCTTTAGGATTCCTCCACATTAACGAAGGGCCTCTTCCCGGCCAGGCACATACGCGCCCTGAGTTCGGGCGAGTGCAGGCGCCACTAGGGGCTATATAAGTAGCCTCACTGTCAAACTCCTATGGCTAAGTGAAAGTGATAAAGCATCATAGTCCGATTGCCTAATTCGCTGCGCTATCACCTCCTTTGTAGGACCAAGATGTTGGATCAAGTGTGAAAATGCGCCTCCTGCGAACACCCCCGCATTATGTGCATGGGCGCTGAAGCCGACGACTGCCATCTTTCAGATTATATATACATATATGTTAAACGGCCGCACAGGAGGTATTATAATACTTGCAGGCACAAGTATAAAAATCTTCTACAATTTATCAAAATATTGTTTTACAATAATATATGCTATTCGAATATAGTATCCTTCGAGCATTACGTCTCTATTAAACGAGCGCCTTGCAGAACTTCCTAAAAATAGTGCTCGGCAGGTACTCTGCTTCCATCCGAGTCTGGGGATGCAACAGCGGTGGCCTCCATTTCCGCCCAGTATGTCTTCACACGGGCAAGAGCCATCCGCGCACCCTCTATGCACGCTGACCTCTTCATCGCATTGATATGCGGCGCAGCACCAAGGAACTGCTGCACTAAGTTGAAATAACTTTTCGGCTCTGTCCTCTCTGGCCACATATGACTCATGACATACTTCATGGCGAGTCCGGACAACCTATTTAGCTCGGCCCATTCGGCCAAACAATCGGCTAATGACAGTGGACACTCCGAATTGTGGAACTGCGACCAAAAGAGCTTTTCCACTTCGTGATCTTCTTGATCTCGGAAGTGTTCGGCCACATCTGCGGCACTCGCTGCCAAATCCAGATAGGTGTCCGCCGTACTCCACATCCGGTCTAACAGAGCATGTTTAGGATCACAGAACTTCCTCCGTAGCATAAAGGGCTTTCCAGCCGCGATCTCTCCGGCCTGACGCAGCTCCTCCTTCATAGCTCTCATCGCAGAGCGAGCATCCTTGGCATCGGCAACGGCCTTATCCAGGTCCGTCTGTTCCGCCTGATCTTCTTTTTCAAGAAGCTTGCAACGGTCAGCAGCGTTCTTCAGCTTCACGGCCATCTCGGCCATTTCCTTCTTGCTTCAGCAGTGAGCAGCCTGTTTGGCTTTCAGCTCTTCAATTGCCTTTAAGGCAGCCGCATCACTTTTCCTGGCTTGCTCCTTGGCTCGGGCAAGTTCCGCCCGAAGATTCTCCATGGTAGCAGCACCATCTGCATCAAGCGCACACATTGTAAGATACTAGCATAAAGCTCCTCTTACCAGGTGCCGCCGGAGGAATTACATACCTTGTGCCTCGTCAAGCCGCTTGTTGACAAGCGCGATGTCGGCATCTGCCACGTCAAGTTGTCGCTTTAGCTCGGTAACTTCATCAGTCCGGCTGGCCACCGGACACTTTGCCACCTACGTATGAAGGCGGCATGTTAGACCTGGGATTATGATCCTCTGCGCGTCGTCACTTTTGACAACGCACAGAGTCTCAGGGGCTACTATCTACACAAGGCGCATCTTATTTATGCGCAACTGTCCAAAAAGGGTACATTATTTCGCATACCTCAAAACCTATCAGTAAACTCCTGACGGCCTCGTGCAATCCGCTCTGCGCAGATGAAATCCTCTCAATCACCGTACCCATCAATGCACGGTGCTCCTCTGAGATAGATGCTCGCCCTAGCAGATCCTTCAGCTCCTCTGACCGTGCACCAGACGGCGCTGGACTCATCTGATGGCCCTTTTCGAAGGCCGGACACGGAGGGCTTTGGGGGGCCATATGACTACCTTCCGGCCCTGCCGGATTCGGAGAAACCCTCCGCGACGATACCTCAGGGTCACCCGCCTCGCAAGGCGGTACGGCAGGGGGAGGCGTTCCGCTCTCCATCATCTCCGGAAGAAGATCCCCCGAAGACAAGCTCTGCTGAGAAGGGCTAAGGTCCGAGCTACAAGGTAAATTTTCGATTACTTTTCTTAGATATAAAGCAAGGATTTCTCTCGTTTCTTAAAAAGAAAACTCCTCTCTACTTACGGCTCGGTGGAGGGCCGATCCCCTTGAGGGCATAATTCGGCCGAAGTATCCCCCAGCACAGGACCCTCTGGCGAAGATTTCTTCCCCCGCTTTGAGGCCATGGTCTCCGGGTCTTCAGAGGCGGTCCTCTTCTTCCCCTGAGGAGAGGAATTTTCGATTCCTCCCTTCCGGACAACCTCCTTCGAGGATGCTGTAGCTTCCTTGTCCCCTCCCTCGCTTTCCTTTGAAGGCACAACCTCCAACATCCTGACTAGCACGGGACCCGGCGTGGTCTCGGGGAGGGGGGCGGACACCTGATTAGCTTTGCTTTCGCTATCCACTCCTGTTTAAAGGATAGCTCTTTTAGGGGCGATTTTATGATAAATATACAGATAGCGAGTCGGGGCACAAGGCTACTTACTTGAGTATCCGGACGATTGCAGCTCAGACCTGCGTCCTCCGTAGAATCCGGACACACTACTTGTGGTTCGAAGAACAATTTGTACATCTCCACAGGCGTCATGCCAAGAAAATGTTGGAGAACTCGTGGTCCCTCCGGGTTGAACTCCCACAGGCGGAGGGGGCGACGTTTGCAGGGCAGAACTGGGCGAATTAACATAACCTGCGTCACCACGACCAGACTGATGTCTCTTTCTAGGAGATCTCGGATGCGGCCCTGCAACAGGGGCACATCCTTTGCCGACCCCCAGTCCAGCCCCTTATTGACCCATGACGCCAGTCGTGGCGGGGGACCCGAGCGGAAAGCAGGCAGCGCCACACACTTGGTGCTCCTGGGAGCTGTGATATAAAACCACTCTCGTTCCCATAAGCTGGACTCCCCTTGAAAAGAGCCCTCGGGCCATGGAGAACCAGCATTCTTGCTTATAAAAGCACCTCCACACTCCGTGTGCTGTCCCTCGATCATCTTCGGCTCTACTTTGAAGGTCTTGAGCAATAGTCCGAAGTGAGGAGTAATACGGAGTAAGGCTTCACACACGACGATGAATGAGGAAATATGGAGGATGGACTCCGGAGCTAAGTCGTGAAATTCCAGCCCATAATAAAACATGAGCACCCTCACGAAGGGATCCGTCGGGAAGCCTAGCCCCCGAAGGAAGTGAGACATGAACACCACTCTCACCAGGCTTGGGAGTGGGAATGACCTGCCCTTGAGCAGGCAGCCTATGCGAGATTTCGCCGGTCAAGAACCTAGCCTCTCTCAACTTCAGCACGTCCTCCTCCATGACCGAGGAGGGAATCCATCGGCCCCAAAGGTCGGAACCGGACATTGTCGAAGGTCCGAAGCGCCTGAAATCTGGAGCCTTGTGTGTTGGAACTCGAGGCGAAGGGCGAACTCGTTTGAGATTGAAAGAAAGGAGTAAGGCCTTGGTCTCTTTATAAGAGGTTGAATACCAAGGGCCCTCCCCGTGACCGTTTGGGACACGCCTTTGATCGAGAAAACATACCAACGGGTACGGTTGGGTTACCCACGCCCGTATTGATGAGAATCCCGGAATAAGGGGACACGATCTCTGCTTTGACAAGACGTGCCAAGGAAACCGCCTCGCTAAACACGCTGAGGTGGGACAGTAAAACGATTCGAATAAAGACTTGGTCGTGGTGTGATGTCACGCTACGGAATACGTCAGCAGATTAGATTTGTGTAAATATTATTCTCTCTATGGAAATATGTGGAAACTTATTTTGCCGAGCCGGACACTACCTTTGTGTTCAAAATCTTCTATGAAGTACTTGGAGGAGGAACCCGCCTTGCAATGCCGAAGACAATCTGTGCGCCGGACTCGTCGTCATTGAAGCCTGGTTCAGGGGCTACTGAGGGAGTCCTGGATTAGGGGGTGTCCGGATAGCCGGACTATACCTTCGGCCGGACTCCTGGACTATGAAGATACAAGATTGAAGACTTCGTCCCGTGTCCGGAAGGGACTTTTCTTGGCGTGGAAGGCAAGATTGGCGATATGGATATATAGATCTCCTACCATTGTAACCGACTCTGTGTAACCCTAGCCCTCTCCGATGTCTATATAAACCGGAGGGTTTTAGTCAGTAGGACGAACAACAATCATACCCTAGGCTAGCTTCTAGGGTTTAGCCTCCTTGATCTCGTGGTAGATCTACTCTTGTACTACCCATATCATCAATATTAATCAAGCAGGATGTAGGGTTTTACCTCGATCAAGAGGGCCCAAACCTAGGTAAAACATTGTGTCCCCTGCCTCCTGTTACCATCCACCTAGACGCACAGTTCGGGACCCCCTACCCGAGATCCGCCGGTTTTGACACCGACAGTTGTTCATCCGGAAAGCCATCATCAATAGGTAGTGGGTCATCAAGAACATTTTTTCTAACCTAGACAAGTTGTCTGCTACGGGGTTCTCAACCCCTTTCCTATCAGTAATATGTAATTCAAATTCTTGTAGCAAGAGAACCCATCCAGTAAGTCTACGTTTAGCATCTTTCTTTTCTGTAAGGTATTTAATAGCAGCATGATCGGTGTGAACAATTACTTTAGAATCAACAATGTAATATCTGAATTTATCACAAGCAAACACAACTGCTAAAAATTCTTTTTCAGTGGTAGCATAATTTCTTTGAGCACTGTCTAGAGTTTTACTAGCATAATGGATGACATTTAATTTCTTATCAACTCTTTGTCCCAGAACAGCACCAATAGCATAATCACTAGCATCACACATAATTTCAAAGGGTAGGTTCCAATCAGGTGGTTGAACAATAGGTGCAGAAATTAAGGTTTTCTTAAGTATTCCAAAGGCTTCTGAACAATTATCATCAAAAACAAATGGAACATCTTTTTTGCAAAAGATTAGTGAGAGGCCTAGAAATTTTAGATAAGTCTTTAATAAATCTCCTATAGAAACCAGCATGACCAAGGAAACTCCTTATACATTTGATATCTTTAGGACACGGCATCTTTTCAATAGCATCTACTTTAGCTATATCAACTTCAAGACCTCTTTCAGAGATTTTATGCCCCAAGACAATACCTTCATTAACCATAAAGTGACACTTCTCCCAATTCAAGACAAGATTAGTTTCTTCACATCTCTGCAAAACTCGATCAATGTTGCTTAAGCAATCATCAAAATAAGTTCCATAAACGGAAAAAACATCCATGAAAACCTCAATAATCTTTTCACAAAAGTCAGAGAATATAGTAGTCATACATCTTTGAAAGGTAGCAAATGTATTGCACAAACCAAAAGGCATACGTCTATAAGAAAAGTACCAAAAGGGCATGTAATTAAAAGTAGTTTTTTCTTGATCCTCTTGTGACACAGGTACTTGAGGAAAACCAGAGTAACCATCTAGAAAGCAAAAGTGTGTATTTTTTATAATCTTTCTAGCATTTGATCAATAAAAGGTGGAGGATAATGATATTTCCTAGTGGCTTTGTTTAATTTTCTAAAATAAATTACCATTCTATAACCTGTAATAATTCTTTGTGGAATCAATTCATTTTTATCATTAGGAACAATAGTAACACCTCCCTTCTTAGGGGCACAATGAACAAGACCTACCCATCTACTATCAGAAATAAGATGAATTATACCTGCTTCCAGAAGCTTTAATATTTCATTTCTTACCACTTCTTTCATCTTTGGATTTAACCGTTGTTGGTGATCAACAACTGGTTTAGCATCAGGTTCCAGATTAATTTTATACTAACATAGAGTGGGACTAATGCCCTTAAGATCATCAAGAGTATATCCAATAGCATCACGTTGCTTCCTTAGAGTTTTCAATAATCTCTTTTCTTCATGCTCTGAAAGGTTAGCAGTAATTATAATAGGATATATCTTCTTTTCATCAAGATAAGCATATTTCAGAGTATCAGGTAATTTTTTGAGATCGAACAAAGGATCACTCTTGGGTGGTAGAGGATCTCCAAGAGTCTCAACAGGAAAATTGTGTTTCAAAGCAGGCATTTTTTAAAGAATATCTCGTCTATTTCCTTTCTTTCATTCATGAACATATCATTTTCATGGTCTAGCAGATATATTGTTCTAAATGATCAGTAGGAGGCACGGCAATAGAAGCAAGACCAATTATTTCATCTTTACTAGGTAATTCTTTATCACGAGGTTGTCTATGAAATTTTGAGAAATTAAACTCATGAGACACATCCCTGAAACTTACATTGATAGTTCCTTTCTCACAATCTATCTTGGCATTAACGGTGTCCAAGAAAGGTCTACCAAATATAATGGGACAAAAATCATCTTGTGGGGAACTGTAACGCCCCGGACACACCCACCGGTGGTCGTTACTCCTGGCGGGATCTAGACTGGCCCCACAGATCAATACTAGTCTTTTCTGCGCACTTTGTCCTCACTCATGCGCACCCGGGAGCAACTTCCCGGTCGGTCACCCATCCTAACACTACTCCAAGCTGAGCACGCTTAACTTTGGAGTTCTGTCCGAATGGGCTCCTGGAAAAGAAGGAATTCCTTATTGATATGAGTAGTCTATCATCCCTAATAAGCCAGGCTATCACATACACCCCCACTCAGAGGAACCGACGTCCTCGTCGGGCCACAGGAATGTTCCCTCTTGGCACATACGTCTGTGCATCCAGTCCGGTACATGTGCCATGCCGGGTGCCACGACGGGTCACAAACGTCATGAACAACATGACCGCGCACCTGTCCGCAACCATCCGTGTAACCGCGAGGGTCGGCTCTGATACCAAACTTGTAACGGCCCGGACACACCCGCCGGTGGTCGTTACTCCTAGCGGGATCTATACTGGCCCCACAGATCAATACTAGTCTTTTCTGTGCACTTTGTCCTCACTCATGCGCACCCGGGAGCAACTTCCCGGTCGGTCACCCATCCTAACACTACTCCAAGCTGAGCACGCTTAACTTTGGAGTTTTGTCCGAATGGGCTCCCGAAAAAGAAGGAATTCCTTATTGATATGAGTAGTCTATCATCCCTAATAAGCCAGGCTATCACAGGAACCAAGAACTAGAAAATCAGTAGGGGATTTTATTTTCCGACACAAGACTTCAACATCTCTAACAATCTCAAGTGGTGTGACAGTATCTCTATTAGCAAGCTTAATAGTAACATTAATATCTTCTATTTCAGCAAGTACAAGATCATTCATGATTTCTTGATATAAAGTAAATGGGATTGCACTCACACTAGCACTCATATCATATAAGCCATGGTAACAATGATATCCTATTTTAATAGAGATAACAGGCATGCCAACAATGGGTCTATCTTTATCTTTTTCATTGGGTTTAGCAGTTATAGCAGCTTCATCACAGAAGTAAATAACATGCCCATTAATATTTTCACCCATGAGATCTTTAACCAAGTAACGCTAGTTTCTACTCTAATTTGTTCAGGGGGTGTAGGTGTTCTTGTATAACTCTTACGAACCACAGCTGAAGCTTTAGAATGTTCTTTTATCCTAACAGGAAAAGGTGGTTTCTCAACATAAGCAGTAGGAATAACTGGATCAACATTATAAGTAATGGTTTCTTCTTCAGCTTTAATGGGTTCTACTACTTTTACTTCAATGGGAGGATGATATTTAAACCACTTTTCCTTAGGGAGATCAACATGAGTAGCAAATGATTCACAAAAACAAGCTACTATCTCAGAGTCAAGGCCATATTTAGTGCTAAATTCACAAAAAGTATCGGTATCCATAAAAGATTCTACACAATCAAACTTAATGTTTATACTTCACTCCTTACCTTCATTGAGCTCCCAATCTTCAGAGTTGCGTTTAATTCTTTTCAGAAGATCCCATTTAAATTCAATAGTCTTCTTCATAAAAGAACTAGTACAAGAAGTATCGAGCATGGATTGATCATTACAAGAAAGTCGAGTATAAAAATTCTGAATAAAAATTTCTCTTGAGAGCTCATGATTGGAGCATAAATATAACATTGACTTAAGCCTCCCCCAAGATTGAGCGATACTTTCTCCTTCATGAGGCCAAAAATTATATATATAATTCTGATCACGATGAACCGGATGCATAGGATAAAAACTTTTGATGAAATCCAATTTCAATCGGTTGTAATTCCAAGATCCAATATCATCACATAGCATATACCATGTCAATGCCTTTCCCTTCAAAGATAAAGGGAAGGCCTTCTTCTTGACTTCATCTCCGGGTAAACCTGCAAGCTTAAATAATCCACAAACTCCAACCACATAGATTAGATGCAAATCAGGATGTACTGTTACATCTCCTTCATAAGGATTAGCTAGCAGTTTCTCAATCATACCTGAAGGAATTTAATAATAAATATTTTCAGTAGGTGTAGTAGGTTGAGAAGCAACTTCTTGTTCTTCTGGTCGAGGTGAAGATACCCCGAACAAACCCCTCAAAGGATGATTTTCCATAGTGACAAGTAACAGTAAATTTCAGCACGTAATATAAATTTTTCCTTACCAAATTCCACTCACAAAGGCGCTTCACTCCCCGGCAACGGTGCCAGAAAAGAGTCTTGATGACCCACAAGTATAGGGGATCAATCATAGTCCTTTCGATAAGTAAGAGTGTCGAACCCAACGAGGAGTAGAAGGAAATGACAAGCGATTTTCAGCAAGGTATTTTCTGCAGGCACTGAAATTATCGGTAATGGATAGTTTTGTGATAAGATAATTTGTAACAGGTAACAAGTAACAAGTGTAACAAAGGTGCATAAAGGTGGACCAATCCTTTTTGTAGCAAAGGATAAGCTTGGACGAACTCTTATATAAAGCAAAGTGCTCCCGAGGACACATGGGAATTACTGTCAAGTTAGTTTTCATCATGCTCATATGATTCGCGTTCGTTACTTTGATAATTTGATATGTGGGTGGACCGGTGCTTGGGTGTTGTCCTTACTTGGACAAGCCTCCCACTTATGATTAGCCCCTCTCGCAAGCATCCGCGACTATGAAAGAAGAATTAAGATAAATCTAACCATAGCCTAGTGGTGGGAAGGGGCTGATGCCTTCCCACCCACCAAGGTTCAAGGCATGGTACTTGCAATTTGGGTTTGTTGCACCAATTATACAGTAGGGGGTTCCCTTACAGTCTTTTTGTCAAAAAAATCTAACCATAGCATGAAACATGTGGATCCAAATCAGCCCCTTACGAAGCAATGCATAAACTAGGGTTTAAGCTTCTGACACTCTAGCAACCCATCATCTACTTATTATTTCCCAATGCCTTCCCGTAGGCCCAAATCATGGTGAAGTGTCATGTAGTCGATGTTCACATAACACCACTAGAGGAAAGACAACATACATCTCATCAAAATATTGAACGAATACCAAATTCACATGATTAAACAAGACTTCTCCCATCTCCTCAGGAACAAATGTAATTACTCACAAAGCATATTCATGTTCAAGATCATAGGGGTATTAAATATCACTAAGGATCTGAACATATGATCTTTCACCCTAGCATCAACTACAAGGAGTAACCAACACTACTAGCAACCCACATGTACCAATCTAAGGTTTTGGGACAAAGATTGAATATAAGAGATGAACTAGGGTTTGAGAGGAGATGGTGCTGGTGAAGATGTTGATGAATATTGACCCTCCCTCGATGAGAGGATCATTGGTGATGACGATGGCTTCGATTTCTCCCTCCCGGAGGAAAGTTTCCCCGGCAGAATAGCTCCGCCGGATCACTAGATTGCTTCTGCCCAGGTTCCGCCTCGAGACGGCGGCGTTTCGTCCCGAAAGCTTCCTTCTGATTTTTTTTCTAGTTCAAAAACCCTCCATATAGCAGAAGATGGGCACCGGATGATGGCTAGGGGGGCCACAAGCCCTGGGGGCGCGCCCCCAGGCTTGTGGCCTCCTGGTGGGTCCCCTTCTATAACTTCTTCATCCAATATTTTTATATATTCCAAAATAATTCTCCATAAAGTTTCAGATTTGCTCCTTTCCGGTCCAGAATTCCAGTTGCCGGCATTCTCCTCTTCATGTAAATCTTGTAAAATAAGAGAGAAAAGGCATAAGTAATGTACCATAATATGAAATAACAGCCCATAATGCAATAAATATCAACATAAAAGCATGATGCAAAATGGACGTATCAAATACTCTTGCAAAAGCTTGTTAGAAACACTTGTCTTCAAGGTGCACGTCCCCTTGAGGGCTCGATAACTCGAGGCCACCTCTAGGGAATAAGGCGAGAATCCATTTTGCCTCCTTCAGTCACTACCTATTTTGTAGAAGCCATGGTCCATCATCTAGATGGACTTCATCGAGGGATTGCCTCAATCTGATGGATATGATACCATGCTCATTGTCATGGATAAGTTCTCCAGGTACACACACTTCATGCCACTGACACGCCAGTTTAATGCCCTGCAAGTGGCCACACACATTCATGAGGGAAATCTTCATATTACACGAGCTAGATCTTGCGAGCATCTCCGGCCGTGGCAAGATCTGTACAAGCAAAGTGTGACTGGAGCTATTCAAACTATGTCGCAAAGAGCTACGACTCAGTTCAGCTTACAGCCCCCAGACCGATGGTCAAACATAGCGTGTTAACCAGTGTATCGAAGGATATCTCTTATGTGCATTTCACTCCTGCCCCTGCAATTGGTCCGAGTGGCTGGCATTGGCTGAGTATTGGTACAACATGTCTTTCCACTCTATGGTTGGTAGAACTCCTTTTGAGGTCATCTACGGACACTTGCGTAGCGAATTTGAGGTCAATCAGGTTGATGAGTGCTCTGTGTCAGACCTTGGAGCATGGTTGCAGGAGCGAGAGATTATGCTAGAGCATCTGCAGCAACAGATAAAGTAGGCTCAAGACAGAATGAAGGTGCAGGCCGACAAATGCTGCACTGACAGAGTTTTTGCGGTGGGTGATGCGGTGTTGCTCAAACTGCAACCCTTCATACAATCATTGATGGCGCAAAGACCTCACCAAAAGCTCGCATTCCGCTACTTCGGACCATATGGTGTGCTGGCAAGAATCGGTGTGGTGTCTTACAAGCATGATCTTCCTACATCCAGCAAGATCCGCCCTGTAGTGCACGTGTTGCAACTGAAGAAGACAGGGAGCACTGGTGCCGGAGAGTGCAGATTTACCTCCTGACAATGCTATCTTGCAGGCCGAGCATTTTCCTGAAGCAGCTGTAGTTCAAGTATGTTCGCATGGGTGTGCAGTTCGGCAGCGCATTCGCGTCCAGTGGAGCGATCAGCCGATGACTACCTGGAAGACCCGACACAGCTCTAGCAACACTTCCCAGCCTGACTGCCTTGGGGACAAGTCTAAGAGCAACTCCAACTAGGTGACCCATTTCGTCCGCCAATGTTTATTTGAGTCGTAGCAGACAAAAATGTTGGTCCAACGCGCCACCAATTTCCAAAAATCCTCTGCTTCGCGTCTGTGCGGACCCATTTCCGACCCAAAATTGCGCCTAAAATGCGTTGGCGCAGACGCGAAGCGGACGCACCGCGCGTCCCATCGGTGTCCCCTATGGCCCCGCATGTCGGCCGCCCAACTACCACCCATGGTCATATTTATGACGACCACTGAGGGAGTCCTGGATTAGGGGGTGTTCGGATAGCCGGACTATACCTTCAGCCAGACTCCTGGACTATGAAGACACAAGATTGAAGACTCCATCCCGTGTCCGGAAGGGACTTTCCTTGGCGTGGAAGGCAAGCTTGGCGATACGGATATTTAGATCTCCTACCATTGTAACCAACTCTATGTAACCCTAACCCTATCCGGTGTCTATATAAACCGGAGGGTTTTAGTCCGTAGGACAACATACACATCAACAATCATACCATAGGCTAGCTTCTAGGGTTTAGCCTCCTCGATCTCGTGGTAGATCTACTCTTGTACTACCCATATCATCAATATTAATCAAGCGGGACGTAGGGTTTTACCTCCATCGAGAGGGCCCGAACCTGGGTAAAACTTCGTGTCCCTCGCCTCCTGTTACCATCCGGCCTAGACACACGGTTCGGGACCCCCTACCCGAGATCCGCCGGTTTTGACACCGACATTGGTGCTTTCAGTGAGAGTTCCTCTGTGTCGTCGCCGTCAGGCTTGATGGCTCCAACAATCATCAATAGCGACGCAGTCCAGGGTGAGACCTTCCTTCCCGGACAGATCTTCGTCTTCGGCGGCTTCGCACTGCGGGCCAATTCACTTGGCCATCTGGAGCAGATCGAAACCTACGCCCCTGGCCGTCAGGTCGAATTTGGAAGTTTAAACTACATGACTGACATCCGCGGGGACTTGATCTTCAACGGATTCGAGCCACTGCCGAGCACGCCGCACTGTCCCGACAAGCATGATCTAGCTCTGCCGCCGAACAGTGCCCTGGAGGCCGCACCCGCATCGGCTTCGACCCTTAATTCGGAGCCAACTGCGCCGATCGAGGATGGGCGGTTGGACGCCGCCTCGGGGGCTGTGATCCCCATGGCGATTGAGCCGAACACCAGCCCCGTACGCTACGAGACTCGTGACTCCAAGGAGCCGGACTCCGAACCCTCCGCGCCCCTGCCGATCGAATCCGATTGGGCGCCGATCATGGAGTTTACTGCCGCGGACATCTTTCAGCACTCGCCCTTTGGCCATATTATAAAATCACTAAAGTCTCTCTCTTTATCAGGAGAGCCCTGGCCGGACTACGGTCAGCGAGATTGGGATGCGGACGATGAAGAAATTCAAAACCCACCCACCACCCACTTTGTAGCCACTGTCGACGATTTAACCGACATGCTCGACCTCGACTCCGAAGAAATCGACGGCATGGACGCCGATGAAGGAGACGTTGAAGAACCAGTGCCTATTGGGCCCTGGAACGCCACCTCTTCATATGACGTATATATGGTGGACGCACCAAAAGATGACGACGAGGAGCGGAAGGACGCATCGAAGGCTTGTTCCCTCGAAAAGCAGTCAAAGCGGCGACGCAAGCGCTGCCCCAAATCCCGCCTCGACAGAAATAGCGATCACACAGACCCAGCGCTGGAGTAGGGCGAACCGCTGCCGGACAACGGCAATCCGGATAATCAAACTGAACAAACAAATCCTATCAAGGATAATGGTCCGGACGACATAACGCCGGACAGACACCCGGAGCAGCAGACTGCCTGTAAAAGGCTTGTTGCCACCACGAGGAGTCTAAAAAAGCAGAAGCAAAGGCTCAAGGCTGCGCAAGACACACTCCACATTAGATGGAGCAAAATACTCAACACAGCAGCAAGGTACGGCGACAATCGCCCCTCCAAGAGCTACCCAAAGCGGAAGCTGCTACCCGAATTCGATGAGGAGGCCTTAGAACCCCCACAACCAAATATCAAAGCAGCCACTTGGTCAGATAGACGACCCCTCTACCAATACAGAGCGGCACACAACGCCGCTCACAATACAATACGCGACCCATGCGAGGGCTCACACCCAAAGGACGGCACAACCAGATCCATCTATGGACCACGCAAGCGCGCCCCAGCATACAATGCAACACAACAAACATCCGAACAACGCGGTACACCCAGCTACAGGGGTGCCGCACACCCCCTATGTTTCACCGATGAGGTGCTGGACCATGAATTTCTAGAGGGATTCAAGCCCGTAAACATAGAGGCATACGACGGAACAACAGACCCTGGGGTCTGCATTCAGGACTACATCCTCCATATCCATATGGCTCGAGGAGATGACCTCCATGCCATCAAGTACTTACCCCTCAAGCTCAAAGGGCCAGCTCGTCACTGGCTCAAAGGCCTCCCCGAAAGCTCCATTGGAAGTTGGGAAGAGCTCGAAGACGCCTTTCAGGCAAATTTCCAAGGGACTTATGTCCGACCTCCGGATGCGGACGATTTGAGTCATATAACTCAACAGCCCGGAGAGTCAGCCCGAAAGCTGTGGAACATGTTTCTTACTAAAAAGAACTAGATTGTCGACTGTCCGGACGCCGAAGCCTTGGCAACTTTCAAACATAGCGTCCATGACGAATGGCTCGCCCGACACCTCGGCCAAAATAAGCCGAGAACGATGGCCGTATTAACAAACCTCATGACCCGCTTTTGCGTGGGTGAGGACAGCTGGCTAGCCAAATGCAGCACCAGCGACCCCAGTACATCTGAAATTAGAGATGGAAACGGGAAATCATGAACCAACAGCAATAACAAACGCCGGAATAAAGAAGACAGCACGATGGGCACGACAGTAAATGCCGGATTCAAAAGCTCTCGGCCAGGTCAAAAGCCGCCCCCTAAAGGCACCAGGGATGAACTGTCCAGCCTCAACAAAATTCTGGACCAAGTATGTCAGATCCATAGTACCCCTAGTAAACCTGCTAATCATACCCATAGAGAATGTTGGGTCTTCAAGCAGTCCGGCAAGCTCAACACCGTACATAAGGGGGAGGATACACCAAGTGAAGACGAGGACGAGCCTCCCAAGCAAGACACGGCGGAACAAAAGAAATTTCCACCAAAAGTCAAGATAGTAAACGTGTTACACGTGATCAAGGAAAAAACAACACGGCACTCCCAGGAAAATATACCCAAGTGCCTGTCACCGCGGAGTCCTGCCACTCGTCGTCTCAACCGATCACTTTCGACCATCGCGATTACTCAGCAGGTATCCGGCACGCAGGATGGGCTGCCCTAGTATTAGACCCAGTAATTGGCAGATATCACTTCACAAGGGTCTTGATGGACGGCGGCAGTAGCCTAAACCTAATATATCAGGATACAATTCGCGGGATGGGGCTAGACCCAACACAAATCCGCCATAGCAATACTACCTTTAAAGGAGTAACGCCAAGCCCAGGGGCTCATTGTACGGGCTCCCTCCTACTACAAGTTACATTCGGCTCCCCCGATAACTTCCGTCGTGAGCATTTAACTTTCCACATCGCTTTGTTTCAAAGTGGCTATCAAGCACTGCTCGGGCGCGAAGCTTTCGCTCACTTTAATGCAATACCACACTATGCCTCCCTCACACTCAAGATGCCCGGTCCACGTGGCATCATTACAGTGCACGGAAATATCAAGCGATCTCTGCGCGCCGAAGAGAGTGAGGCTACCTTGGCCGCCGCACACTAAAGGCGCCCGGGCAAACGAAAGCATCCAATAGGTCGTCAAGACCTCAGATTCAACTAATCAAGTCCGGCGCCGCTATTTCTACGGAAATAAGTGGTCACACCCCTATTTGTCAATACAAGGGGCTCAACGCGCGTAGACAAGTGGCGATTTCTTATCATCTTGAATTATACATGGTTTCTTTAAAAACTATCCTTTTGCACGACAACTTTTTCACTTAACTTACTCTTTTACAGACGATCATCATGCTACACCCGTCCAGGATACGGCTCAACGGAGACACATGCGCAGACGTGCAGCAGGGACCCGCTCCAAGGATTCTTTTTAGATTAAGACCCTGCGTAAACCTTTTTTACTGTCTCTTGTTGATACATATCCACCGTTGAGAAGGATGCTGACGTCTTGGCATGTGGCCACGCCAGAACAATGCACGTACCTGGATGCAAGGGGCTTCTTACAAAGGCCATTATTTAGGCCCGATTTATACCACAAAGACCGAACACCTTAGGGAGTGTTCAGCGTCGCGAGTTTGGCCCTATATGCATCAGCTCCGAATCATTGTCTTTGGTCAAATGTTGGGTTTTCCCGGCTCCTGTGTTTTGGTGCCTTACGTTCTGCTTTACCGGCTAAGGTAGCACCAGGAGAACTACTGCGATTGTTACCTGGTTCATCCGGAAGAGTACCTCAGTAGAGAAAGCCAAAAACTGACTGTCATGATATAGCGTGAGACTGGTCAACCAATCGATGACCTGTGGGAATGTTAGAATTCCTCCGCCTTAACGAAGGGCCGTTTTCCGGCCAGGCATGTACGCACCCCGGAACCGGGAGAGTGCGGAGCCACCAGGGGCTATCTAGTAGCCCCACTGTCAAACTCCTATGGCTAAGTGAAAGTGTTAAAGCATTATAGTCCGGTTGCCTCGCTCGCTCCGCTATCACCTCCTTAATAGGACCAAGACGTTGGGTTAAGTGGGAACGCGTGTTTTTGCGAGCACCTCCGCATTATATGCGTGGGGGCTGAAGCCGATGACTGCAATCTTTCAGGTTATACACATGTATACATAAACGGCCGCCCAGGAGGCATCATATTACTTTCCGGCAAAAGTATAAAAACAGCCGTATAAAAATTTATAAAAGCATTTCGCTTACAATGAGATTACATATCACTCAAACATAATATTTTTTGAGCACTGGGTCTCTATCAAACGGGCACCCTCAAGAACTTCTTCAAAGTAGTGCTCAGCAGCCTTTCGACCTATAGCCGAATCCCGCGCTGCAACATTGGTAGCATCCATCTCTGCCCAGTATGCCTTAACACGGGCAAAGGCCATCCGTGCGCCCTCTATGCACGCCGACCTCTTCATCGCATTAATGCGCGGCACCACGTCAAGGAACTGCTGCACCAAGCTGAAATAGTTGTTCGGTTTTGACCTTTCCGGCCATAGCTGATCCACAACGGACCTCATGGAGAGTCCGGACAACCTATTTAGTTCGGCCCATTCGGCTAATTGGTCAGTCAATGAAAGTGGATGCTCGGGAGTATGGAATTATCTCCAAAACAGCTGGTCTACTCCATGGTCCGTCTGACCCTGGAAGTACTTGGCCGCATCGGCAGCGCTCGCCACCAAATCCATATACACATACTCCGAGCTCCACAGCCGATCCAGAGGGGCATACTGTGGATCTCCGAACTTCCTCCGCAACATAAAGGATTTCCCAGCTACAATATCCCCGGCTTCCCGCGGCTCCTCCTTCTTTGCCCTCATAGCAGAGCGGAGGTCCTTTCTCGTCGCAGCAGCCTTCTCAAGGTCCGATGCCTTTGCCTGGTTTTCCTTTTCAAGAACCCGGCAACGGTCGGCGGCGGCTTTTAATTCTATGGCCATCTTGTCTCGGCTCTCGCCATGTGCGGACTTCTCGGCTTGCAACTCTTCGGCCGCCTTCAAGGTAGCCGCATTACCCAACCTCGCTTGTTCCTTGGCTCGGGCAAGTTCTGCCTGCAAGGCTTCAACAGTGGCAGCTCCATCTGCAATCACAACATATTAAAGATACTGGCATCATGTTGCTCTTCCTATGTGACGTTTACCAGATAATGACACTTACCCTATGCCTCGTCAAGCCTTTTGTTAACAAGCTCGATGTCGGCGTCTACCGCATCCAACTGCCGTTCTAAATGGGCAAATTCGCTAGTCCGGCTAGCCACCGGAGCTTCCATCACCTGCACATAGAGGCAGTATGGTTATTACCGGGGAATATGATCCTCTGTACGTCGTCGTTTCCGACGACCACCAGAGTCTCAGGGGCTACTATCTACACAGGGCACACCTAGCATGTGCAGGACTAGCATACATTCTTTTACGTACCTCAAAGCCTGTCAGTAGACTCATAAAAGCTTCATGCAATCCGCTTTCGGCGGACGATATTCTCTCAATCACCATATTCATCAGCACACGGTGTTCATCTGAGATGGCCGCTCGCCCCACCAACTCCCTCAGAACGTCCGATCGCACACTAGACGATGACGGACTCTTTTGTCTGCTCTCTTCGGGAGCCGGACACTGGGAGCTTCGGGGGTCAATGGGATTATCTTTCTGGCCTCACCGGACTCGGAGAGGCCCTCCGCGACGACACTTCAGCGTCGCCCGCTTCCGGAGCGGAGGAGTCCGGAGGAGGCGTTTCGCTCTCCATCATCTTTGGAAGAAGATCCCCCGAAGATGAGCTCATTTGAGAGGGGCTAAGTCCCGAACTGCAAAAATATATGCGGTGGTTATCTTCTCAGAAGAAAAAATGGCATATCTATACTATTAAAGTATTTCTGGTCACTCACGACTCACGGGAGAATTGATCCCCCCGCGGACTTTGTGCGGCAACGGCGCCCCCCAAGGTAGGACCCTCTGTGGGAGACTTCTTCTCCCGTTTGGAAGTTTCGGCTTCCGAATCCCCGGGCGCAGTCCTTTTCCTCTTCTAGTCGTCTTCCTTCATGGAGACGCTCGCTCCCTCGGCTAGAATGGGCAGCGTTGGGGCCCCGCGTCCGCCCGCAATGCCCTCCACGGTATCTTCCTTTAAGGGCTCCGGGCAAGGTGCGGTCTGGAGCATCTTTTCCAATACCGGATTTTCCAAACCCTCAGGGAGGGGGGCCGAACACCGAATCAACTTCGCCTTTGTTAGCCAGTCCTGGTCAAAAAGCAAACTCTCAGAAATAACTTCATAACAAAGGAGAGATAGTATGTTCGGCGGCCAGATGCCTTACCTGTTCGGCGGCGTGGTTACTACTCAGGCCCACGTCCTCGGTGATTTCCGGACACTCCACCTGAAGTCCGAAGAATGACTTGTACATCTCCTCGTGCGTCGGGCCGAGAAAATCTTGAATGACACGCGGTCCCTCGGGATTGAACTCCCATAGGCGAAGGGGCCGGCGTTTGCAAGGCTAGACTTGACGAACCAGCATAACTTGTATTACCGCAACCAAACTGAAATCTCCATTGAAGAGATCTCGAATGCGGCTTTGTAGTATAGGCACGTCCTTGGCTGGACCCCAGCTCAGACCCCGGCTGAACCATGACATCAGTTGTGGTGGAGGGCCCGGGCGGAAAACAGGGGCGGCCGCCCACTTGGCGCTTCTAGGAGCCGTGATGTAGAACCACTCCTGTTGCCACAATTCAGACACCTCTGGGATGGAACCTTTGGGCCACGGAGCTCCCGCCATCTTGCATATTGAGGCACCTCCACACGCTGCATGTTGCCCCTCGATCATCTTCGGCTTCACTTCAAAGGTCTTGAGCCATAGGCCAAAGTGAGGGGTAACCCGGAGGAAGGCCTCGCATACGACAATAAATGTCGTGATATGAAGAAAGGAGTCCGGAGCTAGATCATGGAAGTCTAGCCCGTAATAAAACATCAAACCCCTGATGAAAGGATCCAGTGCAAGGCCTAGACCTCGGAGGAAGTGGGAGACGAACACGACGTTCTCGTTGGGTTCGGGGGTAGGGACGGCCTGCCCTCGGGGAGGCAGCCGATGCGAAATTTCGGCGGTCAGATATCTGGCCTCCCTCAACTTTTTGATGTCTTCTTCCGTGACGGAGGAAGGCACCCATCGGCCTTGAAGGCTAGATCCGGACATGACTGGAGGTTCGGAGCACCTGACCTGAACTTCGGGCATTTGAGATTGAGGTGGGGGGAGGATTCGATTGAGCACGGGAGGGAAAAATAAAAGCCTTGTCCCCTTTATAAAGAGGGTGAATATCAAGCGTCCTCTCCGTGTCCGCTTGGACTTGCCTATAATCTAGGAGTCCTAGAAGCGGTTGGGTTACCCACGCCCGTATTGATGAGGATCCCGGAATAAGGGGACACGATCTCTGCTTTAACAAGATGTGCCAAGGAAACCGCCTCGCATGACGCGCTGAGGTGGGATAATGAAACGACTCAGATAAAGTCTTGGTCGTGGTGTGTCACACTACTAAATACGTCAGCAGATTAGATTTGTGTAAATATTATTCTCTCTATGGCAATATGTGGAAACTTATTTTGCAGAGCCGAACACTATCTTTGTGTTCAAAATCTTCTATGAAGTACTTGGAGGAGGAACCCGCCTTGCAATGCCAAAGACA
Organism: Triticum dicoccoides; assembly: GCF_002162155.2. Taxonomy (NCBI): domain Eukaryota; kingdom Viridiplantae; phylum Streptophyta; class Magnoliopsida; order Poales; family Poaceae; genus Triticum; species Triticum dicoccoides. The sequence goes on from NC_041390.1 coordinate 101,387,007, forward strand.
ATCTGCGCGCCGGACTCGACGTCATTGAAGCCTGGTTCAGGGGCTACTGAGGGAGTCCTGGATTAGGGGGTGTTCGGATAGCCGGACTATACCTTCAGCCGAACTCCTGGACTATGAAGACACAAGATTGAAGACTCCATCCCGTGTCCGGAAGGGACTTTCCTTGGCGTGGAAGGCAAGCTTGGCGATAAGGATATTTAGATCTCCTACCATTGTAACCGACTCTATGTAACCCTAACCCTATCCGGTGTCTATATAAACCGGAGGGTTTTAGTCCATAGGACAACATACACATCAACAATCATACCATAGGCTAGCTTCTAGGGTTTAGCCTCCTCGATCTCGTGGTAGATCTACTCTTGTACTACCCATATCATCAATATTAATCAAGCAGGACGTAGGGTTTTACCTCCATCGAGAGGGCCCGAACCTAGGTAAAACTTCGTGTCCCTCGCCTCCTGTTACCATCCGGCCTAGACGCATAGTTCGGGACCCCCTACCCGAGATCCGCCAGTTTTGACACCGACAACCACCAACACCGGGCCCGCCTGGCAGTGTGTAGAAGGGTTGCGTGCCCGTCTTTTTTAATGAACGCGTGCGGTGGGGCCGGCCTCATCGACAACCCCCGTCCACATCTGGTCGCCTTTGCTCCCTCGCCGGTGACTAGGAAACCCTAGCCAGCAAGCATCCAGCCAGCCATAGGATTCTTCAACGGGAAGGAAGGAAAGAAGGGGAAGTTCAGCGTCGGAGCAAGCTCTTCCCGCAGGCAGCCTGCTACGTCGCCGGCTGGACGCATCACGCCACCGCGGGAGCGGGAGTGGCTGTACATCCCAGTTCACCAAGCGCGGTGGCATTGGCAGTACCGCCAGCCCATGCCGTATCCAGATGTCAACTTGCCACATAGCTGGCATCTGGACCCGCAGCGCATCCCCATCCTAGCGGCGCCGCGGTCCGCGTGGGCGCACACTGAGGAGGTTCGCCGGCGGCGCGAGCTTCTCGTGCCGGAGCAGTGCGCCATGCGTGACTACACACTAGACTCCCCCAACTGGGAGTGCTGGTTTGTGCTAGAGCATGAGGAGGAGCACCGCCTCGGCGTCCACATCTACCATGACCTTCCACCGCTGCCCCTGCGGGTACAGCCGGAGGAAGAGGAGGCGGAGGTGGAGTACCAAGCCGCCCTCGAGGAGGCCCTGCAGCACGCGCTGGAGGCGAGCCGCCTCAAGGAGGACGCCCATTGGGATGGACTGGAGCAAGCCCTAGCTTTGTCTGCGGCGGGGGACTCCTTCCAGGCGCCCCTGTTCGTGCTGCCACCACCGCCGATGCCGCCCCTCGTCAAGCCCAAGGTCGAACCGGAGCTGGAGCGCGAGCCAACGCCCACGCGCAAGTAGTCACCGCTGCCATCCACTTGGTCGGAGGAGTCCTATTCGTGGACCGGTGAGCTCCGCGAGTGGGTGAGCGCGCCTCCCTGCTACTTCGCCTCCACGCTGGGAGAAGAGGCGGCCCACCTTGAGCGCTGGAAGGCGCATTGGCTCGCCGAGGAGGGGCCCGACGGCGAGCGGCAGATGCGATATGAGCAGATGCCGCGCCACGACGAGGAGGCTCTGCATCGTGAGGAGGAGGGGGTGGAGCGCGCCCGCCTCGCCATTATGCTCCCATCGCAGCTGACGTCGGAGGAGGCTGCCCTGGCGGCCTATCAAGCCGCGTTCGGTTGGGCTGGTCCTCCCCCCGTCTTCATTGACCTCACCGGCTGCGGCGACGACGGCAAGGGCAAGGGCAAGGCGGTGTGCTAGGGCAGCATGCGGGCGTTCTTTAGAGTTTTTTAATTTTCTAGTTATGTTTAAGTGGACTTTGGCCGGCGTCTGACCGGTTGTATAATTATGCTTAATTAGTCAATTTTGGCCACATCGGCATAAATGGGCTGGCCTTCCGTTGGCGCACCTGTCGACCCAAATAAAAAGCGGACGCGCATATCCGTCTGGCCGATCGAAACGGACGAAAAGCGAACAAAATATGGGTCTGTTTGAGTCGGCGCATTGAAGTTGCTCTAAACGCAAGGAGGGGAGAATGTTATGGCTGACCAGGCAGCCCCACCAGACAGCAACGGGGAGGCGCCTGCGGAACGGCAGTACACGACAACACAGGTGTGTGTGTTGATGACCGCGTGGCAAGTGGGACCAGGTGGTGTGGTTGGTGTGAGTGGCCTGCGTGCCGTAGTGTTGGGTTAAGTAGCTGGCCGAGGTGTGGGCCGTGTGCCCAGAGGTATCGAGAATTATGCCGAGCTAAACGAAGGCGAGAGAATTATGCCAGCCATCTATAAACTTGGAGGTGATTTGGCATGTCAGAAGACACCCTATTTGGCGTGCGCCCTGTTAGTGATGGAGCGCCACCAAGCCATGTCCATTTTCCAAAGAACAAAGTTCAGTCAGCCCGTTTGCATGCTCAGGTTGGCAACTCTAGTGCACAGCAAAGTTTCAAGTACACTCACATAGTCACGTACTCCCTCCGTTCCAAATTACTTGTCGCAAAAATGGATGTATCTAGAACTAAAATACATCTAGATATATCCATTTCTACGATGACTAATTCAGAACGGAGGGAGTACCAGCCAAACGTAAGGCCAACCCCAACGCACGGCCCCATCTTGTCCGCCCGCGTCCGTTTGGGGATAAACGAACAAAGCATGCCTTTCAACGCGCGGCCGCAAATGGACCGTCCTTCATTTTCTGTCTGCTTTCGATCCATTTCCGGTCCAAGTTTACGGCCGAACAGACATGCACGGACGCGAGCAGCGCCTGCCCTGGCCCGCCCGTCGGGGAGACAGACCCTCCCTTTTCTCTTCTTCTACCTTCCTCTGCGCCCCGACATTGCCGCCGCCACCACCCTCCCAGGTTGTGTCGTCTTCCATAAGGGCCGTCCCAACCAGCATCGCGCCGGCTTTCCGAAAAGCATTTGGCCGGTGTTCTCCTTGTTGCCGGCGGGAGAGAATCTACGACCGCCGGCGTCGCCCATCGTCCCCAACCTCTTCCGCTCCGGCCATTCGTTGCCGTAGGGCGTCCTCCAGCACCACCGACCCCCAAAACCTTGTTTTGCTGCCTGCGAGGGGAGCAGGGTGTGCACTATCTGGCCGCTCCCCTAGCACGACTGCAAGGCGTTCGACGGATTGCTCACAAGGTACAATGGATAGTGGTGATGAGTTTTTCTTTCACAACTTCGCTTGCTCATCGGATGATTCATCCTTGGATGATGAAGAGCTAGTGGCTGCGTTGGTCGTACATGAACACATTAGTAGGAAGCGGCCTTGGTACAGCCGTACAGGGGATCAATCCTCGGCCTTGAACTGCAATAGGGAGAAAGGCCACACCCTTCTCTATGATGATTACTTTAAAGATGGTGCACTCTTCAGGCCACATCAATTTCATCGCCGATTCCGAATGAGAACGCATGTGTTCAATCGTATTCGCGAGGGAGTGGTCGCGCATGACCCATACTTTGAGTGCAAAAAGGATGCCCTAGGAAAGCTTGGTTTCTCTTCATACCAGAAATGCACCGCGGCTATCCGCGTACTGTCCATTTCCTTGGCAGGGGCAGTACAAGGGGCATGTGAAAGGTGCCAGTGTTATACTTGAAGTTGTGGCTTCACAAGATCTCTGGATATGTCATTCTTTCTTCGACATGGCTGGTTCTCAGAATGATATTAGTGTTCTTCAGCGGTCTCCGGTGTTTGCAAGGCTTGCGGAAGGGCACTCCCCGGAGGTCAACTTTGAGGTCAATGGCCACCATTACAACAAGGGATATTACCTAGCTGATGGCATCTATCCTCAAAGGTCCACTCTTGTGAAGACCATACCCAATCCGCAAGGAGAGAAGAGACAGAGGTTTGCCCAAATGCAGGAGAGTACTAGGAAGGATGTGGAGCATGCTTTTGGTGTACTTCAGTCTCGGTGGGGTATCGTTCGTAATCCTGCATTGGCATGGAGCACGAAGAAGTTTTGGGAGATGATGACTGGTTGTGTGATCATGCACAATATGATCATGGAGGATGAGCGCGATGATAGCATCTACGACCAAGTGTTTGATTTCCTAAGGTGAAAATGTTGAGCCTGAGCATCCACCTCCTGCAACCTTTGAATAGTTTGTCAAGTTTTGTCGGGAATTGCGTGATTGGCATACTCATGTCCATATCCAGGATGACTTGGTTGAGCACATGTGGACTCACATTGACAACCATTAGATCTATCAGTTTAATTTCTTTTCACGCAAACAAATTTTGATTGGGTTGTAAGACTATTTGATATTGTTTTCTTTTGATTGGGTTATAATATTATTCTCAGACGTATAACAATTTGCTATGTTTGATTTGAACCATTTCATATGCATCATTTTAGTTGAACGGACGAGATACGGCCGAAATGCGGCCACGCATTGGGCGCACGGCCGCCACATCCAGAAATTCGGGCGGACACGGCCTCATTGCCACTCCCAAACGGATGAAAAACGGACATCCGTTTGAGGTCGTGTGTTGGAGTTGGCCTAATAGCGTGAAGTGAAAAAAAATTCATTCACAAAGGTTCAGTAAAATGCACAAAGAAGTCAACATTTTGCGGGGAACAAAGCTCAGCCAAGTTTACGTGGTCAGGTTAGACAATTCTAGTGCATGACGGAGTTTCAAACATAAAAGTAGTAGCATAAAGATCAGTAAAATTTAAGCCTGAAACTACAATATGCCATGTACCTAACGGCAACACAAGAATATGGCACCAGGGTTGTTCAAAAAAGAAAAGCAGGACGGCGCGTTTTGGCAGTCGAGTCCATGACACTTGTCCATAGCTGTGGTGTAGCGGAAGGAGTAAGAAGAAGCCTCGTTCAGCACACACTTCCAGTGGTTTTGCCGGCGGTCGGATGGAGTTCCCGATTCATCCAGTAAGCGGGTATGCCCCTCTTGCATTTGCAGTACGAATGGGAGTGTCTCGTAGGCATACTTATGTCTTTTCATTCTAGAATCTAGACTACCCTTTTTGAGCAGCAAGGAGAGCAGCAAACCATGAATCCCTCTTTGTTTTTTTGACAGCAAACATGGATCTGGGAGATGAGTAAGAGCCGACCCGATGCTGGTGCAGAAAAATCATCAACCCATTCCCATAATACTGGATAGATTGTTTACAACTATAACACCTACGGGATGTTAGATAGAACCAAGATGTAGGACAGATTGCATATTGATGAAAACAAAAATATTATGATTGCGTAGAATAACAGTGCTGAACATTGATGTGAATACACCTGAGCGTGCAGATCTCAGTAGTTTCAAACGGTTCAGATTTCAGTATCATTCTTCGGCAAACATGACACAGACCTATAGCTTCTGTTACCCTATCAAGTATTGTTACCGTGTCCGTGTGATATGTGTCCGTGTGATATAATGGCACCACAAGAAATATACCACCAAGGGATCGTGCGAGCTTCTTCGACCACATCCCATGTCACAATCCTACCGAACCTACAGGTTACTCGCTTCGGTCTGCTATATCATCTCTTCTGCCCTACCTCCATTTGTTTGAAAACAGGAAGCAACCTGGAGAATGCGATCACGTTAATAGAAGAACTTCAAGCTCATAAAGAGTGTGATAAATCGACATCGGTCAGCAACTTACTACTTCTTCACTTTCTTCTCGGACGGTTTCTTCTCCTTGGGCAACAGCTCCGGCAAGTTGGCGAAGAGACCTGGCATCCCCCTATGCTCCTTCCTGGATTTAACCAGCTGATCAAGAGGGACCTCAAGGTCGTCAATCTGACGGTAGATCTCTTTTCTAAAATAGCTGGCCTCTGCTGAATCATGTAACCCCCTCAGGTAGAGACACACAAGTCTGCATTTTAAAGCAGACTTATCAACACACTGCACACTGTCCAGTAAGCATACAAGGGTAATGAGCTTATATGCCCAAAATAGAAAGAGACCCATGTTGTCTAGAGGAGGTTTCTTACATCTTTCTTGTTAGAGCCATCTTCCTATAGCCATTATTAACTTGATTTAACACCGCCGCCACATCGGGCCCTTGAACGAAGAAAGCTCCACTTACTCGATAAACATCCAGCTCCTGAAATAAGTCTGTCTATGGTGAAATCAAGGATAAAAACATATAGAAAGGACAAGCTGGTCATCGGCACATAAGATACCTTCTGGTTAACCCTAGGATGGCCGGTTAAGATATCGTCAACTTCCCTTTCAAAGTCCTGCAAACTGAGCCCCTTCGGATTTGCGTACTTCAAGTTCGCAAACCAGACCTATGTATACAGGAGAAAAGTGTATAATTAAAATGAATTGCAAGAGCTTGAAATGAAATGACATGTGTGCAATATATGCCTAAACCAAACAAAAGCAGAGAAGCACCAAAACAAGAAATGTTGAACATTACCAACCCCAGCTGTTACAAGATGCCCATATAAACTTTCCAAATGAGAGTTAACATTGGGCATCAGCAAACATGTACTGTGGTCAAACATTGTAAATGAGAACTAACATTGGGCATCAACAAACATATACTGCATTCAAACTTTGTAAATGAGAACTATCATTGGGCATCAGCAAACTTCAATATGAGAACAGATGAGCTAAGCACTATGACCTAGCTGAATAATCAAGAATAGGCACCACATTTGTGTTACGCAACGCCTCAATCTCACGGGCATGTTGCAAGCAAAAAAATAGGGGGACATCCAAAGTGTAACTCCACTTCACATCAAATGAGTTGGATGGGATAGTGCAAGAAATTCGAGAAAGGATATAATCATTAGATTTGCACTTTGCAGAATGAACATGGAGTCGTTGGAAATGTATTCAGTTTGCTAGTTCTTCCTGGAATAAAGTGCATCTGACTGGTTCTCAAAAAAAAAGTGCATCTGATTGCAACTTCGCATGAATCTAACAGTTAAATCTCATTTTAAGTGATAATGGACTGAAGCTTTTAGGTGATATAAAACAAAAATAATATGCTAACGTGTAATCTTCCATTTCTATAAATGCAACAGATCACAAATTAAATACAGCTACATTCTTTCAAGCTCAACTCCTGCTAATTGCCATTAAAGAAGCACGAAGCTGGTGTATTTTAAAACGCCCTCAAACATATAAATGATTCCCATAATTTGAAGCTCAACTCCTACATTACAAGACGCATGGTACAAGCAAAACATCTAGATAAGTCAACAGTTCAGAAGGAAAAGTGCACCAAATTAGTAACCCAACGCCTCATGGACATACAACTCCTGATCATGAAGCATGGACCCCATTGGTTGAAGGATCCTTATCACATCTAAGCCCTCGCCCATGCAACCCGTAATCATGAAGCATATGAAGGACTCCCAATTTCCCATCCCAAGACTAAACATATCATTTCCGAGGAGCCATAGCTGCTAACCGATTTGAGGATTTCTATCCTACACCTGCCCCAATACGTACAGGAGGACCCTTATTTTCCGAAATGCAGGATAGATTGCACGGATCGGAACGAACATTTCGGGGTACAGATTCAGCCGCACATCGCAGAAACAGCTCGACCGATCAGAGCAGTAAACAAAGAGAGGTACGGAGTTCTCACATCAAGGTCTGGAACAAGAAGCCTGGCCTGGGTCGAGCTCGCTGGCCGACGTTGTTTCCAGCCGCACCCCGGGCCTGGCGTCCGCCGCCGCGGGCCCCCGCGTGACCACCCCGCCCGCCCTGCCGAGCGGCTCCCTGGCGCGGGAGACCTCCAGCGCCACCGGCAGCTGCGTGGCCGGCCCTGGGTCCCTGGCGCGGGGCGCCTCCAGCACCCCGTCCCCTCCGCCGTAGACCGCGAGGAGGGCCCCCGTGCTCCATAGCCTGCTGCCTGCGAGACGAGAAGGCATCAGCGGCCAAAAGCAGAAAACCACACAACCGAGCGAGACAAGGGAAGAGGATTAAGCCCTAACCCTAGGAAAAGGAACTCTGCGTCGCTCGATCTACACGTGGTGGGGCGGAATGGCGCCTGGTTGTGGAGTGGGAGGGTGGGAGGGGGAGAAGGGAGAGAGGGGAGGGAAGGTTTATGCTTGGCGAGGAAGAAGAGGGGGATTGTCCAGTCCGTCGCTTCTGGAACTTGAGATGTTGTGTGGGCTTTTCGAGTTGCCGCCGTCTGAAATTCCCGTGCACCGGAGTCTCCCGCCCCTCAACCCACGATGACGGGCTCTCGAGGCCTACGGCCCAGGCATGACTCCCGCATGGCTGCCAGCCCACGACGGGCCTGACGCTGCTGTTATACATTGAAGACAAGAAATCAGCGTATTTGTCAACAGTTTTGGAATAAAATTTCAGTATAATTGCCAAAATGTGAAAGTCGTCTGCTATACGCCCACAAAAAAAATGGTAGCTTCATATTTAAAAATACTAAGCACCCTAGGAATAGAGAGTTTGGAGTGTTCCAACTTTTTTTTCCTTTGTGGGCTTTGTTCGTCGGATAATGGGAACCGTCTTTTAAAAAAAAAAAATCAGTTTGTGGGAAGTGTTGATTTGATTGCGGCTATGGTGTCGCTTGGTTCGGGTTTACGTTGTTTCCGTGTCGCTGTGCTAACCAGGCACCCGAGTCAATTTCATCATGGGTCAGCAAAGGTCTGGTTCCCTAGGCATGTCCGCCTCTGGCCACCACGCCACGGTCTCCTGCATCCCCACCCATCACGGCTACACACCTTCTCAAGCATGTTATGGTGCCTTCCCCTTCAATGGACGTGTTGTCAAGCCTCACTCCTGGCCTCCTTTTGATTCACCATTGTTATCCGACAAGAGTGTCGTCGATTGACATATAGATGGAGACATGGTGGTGGAATCATAAAATTAACGAAGAAGTCAAGAGGAGGCGGAGAGGAACCTAGATTTGGAGGAATCGAGCTAGCACTCACCAACAGCTGAGATCGAGACGGCGACATGGGAGGCGAAATCGAAAGAAGAATGCCCCTATGGGGCAGTGTTGTGGACGGAAGGTCGATTGGGTGTGAGGGATGTATCATTAGTGTCAGTGTGCTCCACTTGTTAGCCAGAATTGTGTGTCGTGGTCTTGGTGACTAACACGGTGATAGCCAAAGAATTTTTTTTCACACATTAGTTGCACGCATTTGTGTCCCATATTGATGCCCAATTATTTTGCTAGGTACGTACAAAAAGAGGAGCTACTACGAGATGTTATGTATCTATGCGTTTGTGGGTGATGGTGGTGTTGCACGGGGCCAAAAGCCACCACAACCTCGAAGGGTGCCTGCGGCTCCTCGCCACACTACTTCCCCCCGATGCCACCTTGTGATGCTCCCTCTAGCTTGAGGTCTTGCTGCTTCCCCACTGCCTCTCCGCTGTCACCGACACCATGATGGCAAACCATTTGCAGTAGCACGCTGATGAGCCGTTACTTTCAATCATGGGTGGTTGACTGGTTGTTGCACACACGCCATGTCGCCTCGGCTATCCAGTGTCCGCACGGTATGTTTTACCGTGTCGCCTGTTCGATACTTCGGCCTCATTTGGTTACAGTGGATCC